>NW_024704744.1:8012405-8277179 GCF_018977255.1 Callorhinchus milii
CACTATTAACTCAAGCGCAACAACATCAAGAAGGAAATTCTGCTATCTTCACACTTGTATGGTGGTGAACACTTGAATATTGCTCCATCTATCATTGAGTTTATCTAATTCCGATTCCTTCAGCTTACTCATCAGATGTTAAATCAATTCCTTTGTCCTTTCCTCTGGGTTACTGGCAGAACCTTGATCTTCCTGTCATCTTGAATGCACGAGCACCAATCATGTTGCACAAAGGTGCAGTGAACACCAATTCGTCACAGTGAGAAACAATTTATTTCATTATTGGATTAAATTTTGCGAACTCCTACAGAAATGACAGGTACAACCGCTGCCAATGAATAAAACCTCCCCATTCAGCCTCTGCTCTCTGGAACTCCATCCTGGAATCCCTCAGCCTTGCACAGCCTTGCCTTGCAAAACAATAATAAATTGGTCACTTCAATCCACGACTGTTTTGTGGGACACTGCTGTGCACAATTAGCTGATATGTTTTGCCCACAAATATGCAATCAATTCACTTTACAGTATATTCTGTGAGATGCTTTGAGACATCTAGAAGACGTAAAAAGCGCTATATCAAATGCAAGAATTATTATTATTTATTATTATAAACGTCCTCCCGATGTGAAAGGTGATATATGAATATAAAATTGTTGTTGCTGTTGAATTCTGCCTCACCTTAGCCTGTAGCTCTATTTCAATTTATTTTTAACAATCTACCTCAGGAATTTCCATGTGTAGGTGGCATGCATGGAATTGTCAGTTTGGTTTGGATACTCTTAAGCACGGTGATGGGTTTCCGCATGTGTCAGACACCTGGCTGACCAGAAAAACAATAAACACTGCAGAAAGCCAATTTCTAAAATTAAGACTGGGTTCAAGGATTTTCCCCAATTCTACGCAGTCCTACATTATAACACAAAGTGCTCTCACAGCCTAAGACTGTATTGAATTTCAGGTTAAGAGGTTTCCAAACTTTATGAGCATCTTTAATATACTTTTTAAGCTCCAGCCTCAAAATAACATAATAAGATGGTAGGCTAGCCATTCTGAAATGCTCTTGTGAGCTTGCGATAAATATAGTGCACCCACTTGGACAGCATCGTAATGTAGCCGTTAATTACACACATACATTTACGTCCTCATCTAAAGATCATAGCCGTGGTTGAAGAGGCAAGACTTGCAGGCTGGAATTGAAGACGGATTGAATATAATTTACACATTGAGAGGACGTCACAAAGTAACAGAGAGGCAATGAGAAGGATGGCAACCGAGAGGGTGTACCAAGGAGTGAGGGTAGCATAATTGCTGAGGCTCAGTCAGCAATGGGATGAGGAGTTGGGACGGTGAGGGTGGGGGAGGAGAGAAGCACCGCAGACCAGAATTTGTCAAGCAGATGCGGGGGGAGGGGGTGTTGGGGAGCACATGAGTACTCCAGGCATGAAAGGCGCAATACAAATGTAATTTGTTGTTGATGTTGTTGAGCAGAAGATCACAGAGATAGGGATTACCGCACGACAGACACCACAAGAGAGGGTGACAAACTAGCATAACTTATTGAATTAAACTGCGCGAAAGTGGCTCAGGATCTGACCAGGCAGAAAACAGCGTTCACGAAAATCAGCTAAAGAGAGCGAGCTTTTCAGCCTCATGTTCTTACCTGGCCTGTGAAGTGATCACAGTGCTAGAGCCAAGCCCAACCCCTTAGGAAAGTCACCCAGTGGACGAAATACACCAAGAGAAGGGGTGAGAGACGTGTTCAGACAGCAGTGAGAAGCTGTGCGCAAATACTGCTTGTGCAGCACCAGAGATCTGTACTGACAGGTTCTTTTCATGTAAATTACTGAGTGGGTTTGAAACAGGCCCTGAGGGACTCCTTGTTTTAAAATGTCACCGTGTGGGAATGAAATACCAGTCACTCCAATATCGCTCTTTGTCGGAATCAAGTTATGATTGAAATCATTGTTTCTACCAATGCAGATGAAAATCGTGTGTGTGAGGTTTGGGCCTCGGTTCACTATTAACATTGGTTTTGAAAACTGATCCCGACGAAGGTAGATTGAATGCGGCGGTTTGCTCAGTATGCTTAGCTCCATTAGATTGTGCCGAAAGACACAGCCAGTGCAATGTAGGCAAATATTATTCTGAAGGATTTCAATGGAGGGATTTGCAAATGGCTCTCGGAGATGACATGGTGGGGTGCAAAGGCTGCTTAAAAATGATCAACTGAACTGCACAATGAATGGGCACGTACTAAAGGAGGCAACCATAGGTACAGCTTAAGTGGTAGGTTTTGAAGCATGTGTTGGTGGAGGTGTAGAAACATCATCATCAGGATTTGTGTGTAAAAGAGAAAGGAAAGCAGAAAATTGAACCAGATGCTAAGATTGCACACTGTAAAGTGGATTGACTGTATTTTATGGGCACAACATAACAGCCAATTGCACACAACAGTGTCCCATAAACAGCCATGGAGTGAAACAACAATTTTATTTGGGGGATTGTTGGCCAGGACACTGGGAGAAACTCCCTTCTCTTTTCAAATAATGTCATGGGATCTTTAAAGTCCATCTGGACATGTAGACGGGACCTTGGTTTGGTGTCTCATCCGAAGGACAGCATCTACAACAATGCAACAGACCCCCCAGCACTGCATTGGTGAGTCAACATAAGTGGAGTCCTGTAGCTCAGTGGTTAGAGCACTCGCCTCACAAGTGAGAGACCTGGGTTCGATTTCCAACAGTGCAAAATGTTGGGCAAACTTCCTTATTCCATACACTTCTGTTTACTTAGCAGTAAGTAGGAACCCAGTTATTAGTCAATCGATTGGTGGATCGCTTTTCTGGGGATAATAATTCCTTCAAAAAAATAAATTGGTCGCTTCACTCCACGATTGTTTGTGGGATACTGCTCTGCGCAATTGGCTGCCCACAAAATATATAGTCAATTTATTTTACAGTATATATTCTGTGAAGCGCTTTGAGAAGTCTCAAAGACGTGACAACAACAACTCAATTTTTTTTTGTCCTCCACGCCAGACGGCGTCTCAGGCACTATATCAAATGCAAGGATTATTATTATGTGAGCTCAAGTCCTGACATGGGATTTGAATCTACAATCTTCTGACTCAGAGGCGAGAGTGCTCCCACTGAGCCAGGCTGACACACTGCAAGTCTGGGCTTCATCCACACTGCCTCCTTTCTGCCCCTGAGCAGCAAATCAGTCTGATGTCATTAGGAAAAAAAAGTAACGCAGGGGAAATAGATTGAGTAATAAAAGCTAAAACCTTTTAATTGAATCTCGAGTTGGAACATTAAGTGACAATGGATTAAAAATCAGGGAAAACTGCAAACAAATTGTACATGCACACAGAGTAAATTCTCCCCTGGGTTGTGACTCCATTTAAAATACACTTTTGAGTTCCATTTCCTAAGCCTATTTTCAAGGGTTGCTCATGCAAGAAGATAGCACGGTGTGCCAACAAATGAACCGAGGCAGAACAATGAACAGATTCCCAAAGTAAATTCACTCTCGTCATACAGTGATTCAGCAGCTCTGGGGACAAATACGTGGTTTGTACTAAGACACTTCAGTTATTGCGTTAATTCATCTCTCAGGAGAAAATGCTAGTTAGCAAACACATCCGATTGTTCAAATTTACCATCTCCATGAAAAATAATGAGGTGCAACACTTTGCTGGTATATTCTGATAAATATCAGCAAGGATGTCCTCCTGGTGCTATATGAATGCAATTAATTATTATTGTCAAAATGTCTCACAGTGCTTCACAGGATTTTAATCTGAAGTGTGGTGATTGTGTATTCACTATGTAGGCAAACGCAGCAGCCAATTTGTGCACAGCAAAGTCCCACAAGCAGCCAATTAAGTAAGTTCCCAATTTTTTTTTGGAGGGGGAGATTATTGACCAGGACACAAGGGAAAAAATCCCTTCTTTTTCCATGGGATCTTTAACATCCACCTGATCAGCCAGACAGGATCTCAGTTGAATGTCTCCTATGAAGGACGGTCCTCTGTGTAAAGAAATATTTTTTGTTCTCACTTCTAACTACCCTAGCTCTAATGTTAAGAATATGCCCCTTGTTTGGGATCCCTCTAACAGAGGAATGAGTCATCCATCGTCTAATTTATGTTCAGTGTGTCAGCCTGGCCCAGTTGATAGCCCTATCGCCTCTAAGTCAGAGATTGTGAGTTCAAGCCCAACATCGCGATGTGGAACGCATATAGTCTGAGATGACACTCCAATGCATTTCCGGGAGTGTGCTGCATTGTTGGAGGTGCCATCCTTTGGATGAGACGTTAAAACAAGGCCACATCTGCTCATGCATGTTAAAAATCCCAATGGCACTAGTCTAAAAGAGTTCATGCCCTGGCCAACAATTCAGAAATTAGAATAGATAATACTTTGCAGACCGAGGTCAAAATCAGATCAGATGTTAATCCGAGGTGTCGTCCGCCTGGTTAACTGGATGTAAAGGATCCCATAACACTATTTGGAAAGAAAGGGAAGTTTTCCCAGTATTCTAGCCCTCCAGATAAATTGGTTCTTTACCTCATGGCTGTTTGTGGTGATCGTGTGCAAATTTGCTGTTGTCTACAAGTAACCAGGCACAACACTTAAAACCAATGTCCTGCAAAGCACATAATAATAAGAATAAGAAGAATAAGAATGGTTAATATGAATTATAATTTATATGAATATTATTAATAATTGTTAATAATTTATATGAATAATTGTTATTCATCTTAATTATTAGTAATATTGCCCCTTATCACATCGTTGAGACCTCTTCACAGAAAACAGATTGACTGTATTTTGTGGGCAAAACACGGAAGCCATTTGCCACAGCAGTGTCCCACAAACAGTCGTGGATTGAGTGACAAAATATTTTTTGGGGGAAGGGATTGTTACCCCCAGAAAATCGATCCATCAATTGACTAACTACCAGAGTAATGTGGAGTAAGGAAACTTACCCAAATTTTGCCCTGCCCGGGAATCGAACACAGGTCCTCTTGTTTGTGAGGCGAATACGCTAACCACTTCTATGGGACTCTAAACATTGAGATGTTTAGATGTTATACAATGCAGTCCCAAATATTATTTGTTATTTTATAGAGCAGCTAAGCCCGCATGAACACTCTGAACACTGTCTGACGTACTTCATGCCACCAATGCAGCAAGGACCACCAGAACCTAACATTAGGACTTTGGGCTTCAAAAACAAGAACAACTTGTATTTATATAGCACCCCTCACGCAATGTAGCGTACTGGAGTGCTTGACAGTAGTGGAGCACAAAACCGAGCTGGGGTCAGGGGGGAAGTGACGGTGGGCACAGTCGAAAGGAAGGTCTTCAGGGTGCGACCTGAAGATGGAGAAAAGAGAGGGCAAGGCAGAGGGATAGAGGAAGTGTATCTGGGCGTAGAGGCTGAAAGCGCGGCCACTATGGGTTAAGAGCAGCCAAGTGGGAAAAAGGCCTGCTTCCAGTACCTGGTCTGCTCCTCCAAGTCCTACCTTTGAGCCAGGCTGGCTGGTTTGGCACCAGCAATGCACAAACAACTGCAATAAATAGAACGCTCTTCTGGTAAACGTCCACCAGGTCTAGATTTATTCTATGAACATAGCACTTCAGAGTGTGCAGTATTTGACAGATTGTTAAATTCAGTTTTAACTTTGCAACCCATTTTATGTAATTCTTAGCAGAGAGAAATAAACTTAAAAGGCTGTATTTAACAACTTGATAAATTCTTCACGCTCTGAGAAATGACTTCAATATAGTAAATCTAGAGTCAGATTGAATTTCCACCTGTGTGTTTGCGTGTGGGTGGGTGGGTGGGTGGGGAGGTGGAGAGTGGAGCGGGGGTGGAATAAGGGGTTATGAATTATAAATAATTGCGCCCGTAGAAATGACAAATGAGTCACCAGTATTTTATTTCCTGCAACATGTTATCAGCCCAGCCCAATTGTGGAATTATTTATCATATTACAGTTCCACCTATTTATAACATATCTATAAGCAGCTTGAATGAGGCAGAGGTCATTGGTTAAAGGTGCAGCACGGCAACCTAATAGCAAGGCTGACTTTATTTTCTGACTGGAGAATGAAGTGGGAATCGTTCATGTCCCCCCCGAAGTGAAAGGTGCTATATAAATGTAAATTGTATTGCATTGCAATGACTGAAACTTCTCTGAAACCAGCAGCTAATAGAATTTATGAGACCACAGAACTGCCAGCTCTAGGGGAAAGAACTCAACCTTAGCTCATTAATAATAATAATAATCCTTACATTTGATATAGGGTGAAACACGGCAGCCAATTGCATACAGAAGTGTCCCACAAACAGTCGTGGATTGAGTGACAAAATTATTATTATTTCTTTATATATTTTTTGAAGGGATTATTACCCCCAGAAAGTGATTCACTGATCGACTAACTCACTGCTGGGTATCAGAGGCACGTGGAGTAAGGAAACTTGCCTAATGTTTCACCCTGCCCAGGAATCGAACCCAGGTCCTCTCACTTTCGAGGTGAGTGCTCCAACCACTACACTACAGGATGCAACAATGCAGTGTCCCCCCCCTCAACCCTTTCCTTCACTAGTACTGCAACTGAAGTGTCAGCCTAGACTGTGATGCACTCACCTGAGAAGATTAAATCACCCGAACCTCCTTACCATAAGGTTATTAGCAAATGAAGTAAGTTTGATGACTGAACGATTCTAGACCTAGAATTTATTTCGCAGCACGATCAGTTTGAATTCTGCTAAGTGCATGGTATTCAATCCTGGACCCCTAAAGGTCAAGAAACAAATTAAATATTAAGAGGGCTTTGTGTGAAAACTTCCTTTCATCTACTAACCTCTATTATCAGAGATTCAGCTGAATTTTAAAAGCCTGCATTCAAACGCATTAAACTTCTCTGCTCAACCATCTCTAGTTTCAATTCTTTCCATATATCTATAACTTTAAACTCCTGCATTAAACCCCTGTGAATCACCACTGACCCCTTCAATAACAATAATAATCCTTGCATTTGATATAGCTCATACAGAAGTCTCAAAGTACTTCACAGGAACTACTGTGAAGTGGAGTGACTATATTTTGAAGGCGAACACAGGAGCCCATTTGCGCACGCCATGTCCCACAAACAGCCATGGGAAATGAACGACTGATTTTATCTGGGGAATTGTTGGTCAGGTCACCAGGAGAAACTCCCTACTCTTTTCGAATAGTGCCTTGGAATCTTTAACGCTTGCCTGAACTGCAAATGGGACCTCGATTTAACGTCTCATCCAAAAGGCGGCACCTACAACAATGCAACCCTCCACACCCGCCTCCCCACCCCGCCAACCAACCCCTGCCTTGACAAGACACCTATTTTATTCTGAGGGGCCCAAACCTGGATGCAACACTCCAACTACAGTCTTGCTAATACGTAGTACAAATTTAGCATTATCTCATTGCTCTTGCATTCAGTCACATAGACAGTAAATATAAGCCTAGCATTCCATTTGACAGGCCTTTTGGCTGCTAAGGCTATCCTGTTGGGATAATTACTGTTTGCTGGCAGCCACATATCTGACCGAGGGTTGTTATTGACGGGAACTGGAGTGGAGAAAGTCCTGCCTCTTTACCAGAAAGATTAGGCTCTAACCATAGATTAGACATCACTTGATAACAAACCAGTCACTGGTAGTAATAAGCGACCGTAAACTGCAGTCAGTAATTCCAGTTAATCTATTTTAAAGATGTCACTGAATACTTTCAGAGGTTCCTAAACATAATCTTTCACCTTTGTTACCCAAAGGATGACCTCTAAATCAGATAATAATGTTAGTATTAATACGAAAAAGGAGTTTCTCCCAGTGTTATAGCCAACAATCTTCCAAATAAAACTGGTCATTCATGTTTGTGAGGCATTGCTGTGCACAAATTGGCTGCAGCATTTGCCCACAAAACACACATTTCCTCCACTTTACAATACATCCTGTGAAGTGCTTTTGGATCATCCTTCTGACAACTTTTTGTTGGACATTGCAGTGCCCAAGGACTCGTATGTTCTCCTGCAAAATACACACAAAAATTGGCTGCCACCATAAAAAAAAATTAACTCCACTTTACAATACATCCTGTGAAGCACTTTGAGACATCCTCCTGACGTGAAAGGTATTATACCAAATACAATTTTTTTTAATTCTTGCATTGAGATAGTGCCTTATCATGTTGTGAAGATGTCTCAAAGGGCTTCACAGGATTTACTGTATGTGCATTATATGGATGAAGGCAGCAGCCAATTTTCACACATTGTGTTTGCCTGTTTAGATGAACCTTAAACATCCCATGGCACTCTTCAAAAAGAGAAGAGCATTTCTCTTGGTGTCCTGGCCAACAATCCCCAAATAAAATTGTTTATTCCCTTCATTGACTGTTTGTGGAGCAAACTAACTGCAGTGTTCCCTACAAAATACAGTCCTTGCATGTTACAGCAAAAATTCTGTGAAGCACTTCGAAACATCCTCCTGATGTGAAAGGCGTCTTTTCATCAAATGCAGGTTATTTATACTCCCAAACATATTATAACATCCAGTTTGTGAAATTCACAGGCTCGTGAAAGGCAACCCTACTTGGCAGACTGGTGGAAAACAAAGACGAGCAAAATAGTTAGTCATTTCCCACTGACCTTTTGCTCATGTTACCTGGTGGAGAAGAGGATGGGAACTGAGCCAGGCCTACAATCCCTATGTCCAGGCGGCCCAATTATAGTGGGGAGACTGTCTGTAACATAGCCAGTTCCTCTCTGTTGCAGAGAAACTAATAAATACTGAGGTTGATATTAAGGCATCCCTAACCTCCATATCCATCAACTTCAAACCCTCTAACGTTTCATTGGTTTCACAAGCTGGAATTTGCGATGAGTAGAACCAATCTGCTTTGAGAATATTCCCGATTAGGCCTCTTCGACTGACTGCATGTGTGAGACTGGCTGCCTGGTATGTGAGAAGCACATTACAATGTATTTTTCCAAGAGCGAGGCAATGAATAATGGTGCCATGAGAATTAGCTTCATTTCTCCAACTCACACACTCCCTCATTTCGTTCAAGGGCTGTCTCAAGACCTAACACTTTAACCATGCTTTTGGTCATCTTTCCCTTCCCTGTCTACAACCACTTCTCATCCCCAGCAAATGTGCCCAGCCAGTATTGTTAAGCATTTTGAGAGTCCTTGTGGGGTGAAAGCAACTATCTAAATGTAATTATGAATTGTTAAATTGTATTTTACAGTGACGCTTGGGGGCAAAAGACAAGCCCAAAATTTTCCACCTACTCTTAGCCCAGAAGCACATTTCATCTTAAATATGAAATCAACATCCCAAAGTGCTGGACAGTCAAGGATTTCCACCCGAGCTGTGGGTTGTGATCAGGAGGGGTGGAGGGCAGGGAGGGTAGGGGTAGGAGGGTGACCGAAGGCGCAGTCGATGAGAAAGGTCTTGAGACTGGCCTTAAAGGAGGCAAGTGAGGGAACGGGGGAAGGAACTGTGGGATGGAGTTCCAAAGAGAACTGAGGAAAATTCTTAAAGAAGCTCTTAATCACGAATAATTAATTCTTAATAATTAAATAACTGAATTTGAAAGCAGATTATTTTAAGAACTGCAGAAAGCCAACTCCCAAATTATGACTGAAATTAAGAATTTTCCACAGTCCTGTGCGATGTTAATAATAATCTTGCGTTTGATATAGCGACTTATCGCATCTTCGAGCCGTCTCAAAGCTCTTCACAGAATATACTGTGAAGTGAATTGACTGCGTATTTTGTGGGCGAAACACAGCAGCCAATTGCACACAGCTGTGGTCCTCAAACAATTGTGGATTGAGTGATCAAATTATTATTATTTTTTTAATTTTGAAGTGACCTTTACACCTGGAAAAGCAATCTGCAAATGGACTAACAACCGGACTCCTACTTACTGCTGGTAAACAGGGGCGTGGAATAAGGAAACTTGCCTAAGGTTTTGCTCTGCCCAGGAATCGAATCCAGGTGGAATTTCGGGCCCCAAGTGTACATACAAACAGCATAATTCTATTTCCAAGCACACTGTGTTTGCTACTCTGTTTTGAGAGAAAGTTGCAGTACAAGAATTGATAGGTTGTATCACTGCTTTGAAAGATATTCCCTACGCACAAAGCATGAATTCATCTGCATCAGATCTCTAATCTGATTTATCTGCAATGGCATGAGGAGGCTCAAGGAGGATCAATAGAATTTGTGAAGCCAGGCAACAGCTGCACTCTCAAGCTTTGACTGCGTCCCACTCCTGAGCGAAAACTGAGCTCGGCACGATGTTTAAAACACACTCGCCCTCCCCCCACCCCACTGCAAAGTAACTTCTCATCAACACTCACCTCTGATTTCATCGCAAGAAGCTCCTCGTCCAGTGTCTTTATGGCAAGAGGATCCTGTTGGGAGATAAACAAGCAGAACGTTCAAAGTAAAGGAATGGCATTTCCTTCGCACCAGTTGCGATTGCCCAGTGGGATATTTTATTGCATTGAGTTTCGCAGAGAGTGCCAGTGATCATCTTTCAGGGCGGAGAGGATGGGAGCTCAGCCAGTGGTGGGACCTGTGATGTAGCCACTTCCTCTCTGTTGCAGAGCAGCTAATATCGCTCCCCCCTGATGGTTGTATTAATGCAACCTTTCTACCCCCTCTCTAATCCTGCATTAATCCCTTCCACACCCCACTACAGAGACCCATAGAGTAGTGGTTAGCGCACTCATCTTACAAGAGAGAGGACCCAGATTTCTTTCCCAGTGCGGCAAAACCTTAGGCAAGTTCCACAACTCGGGGGTAGTAATCCCTCCAACCCCTCTCCCACCACCCCCAAAATATGGTCACTCAATCCACAAATGTTTGTGGGACACCGCTGTATGAATTGACTGCTGTGTTTCGTCCACAAAATACACAGTCAGTTTACTTTACAATATATTCTCTGAAACCCTTTGAGACGTCTCAACGACGTGATAAAGCACTATATCAAATGCAAGGATTATTATTATTATGAATAAATAACACTTAAAAAACCTGTAGTTAAATATACCTCTTCGGCCTTTCCCTCCCCCTTTCTCGGCATCCAACCCTGCCAAAGTGCAGCCTACAAGATACTATACTGGTGAAGGGTGCCGTATAATCACAAGTTGTAGATTTACACCCATTGAACGTTATGGAGTGAAGGTTCGCAACAGGTTCTAGGTAGAATATAATGTCCTGGAGGCAACACTTGAATGCAGCTTAACAGGATACAGATGGAATTGCGTTGGAATGCTTATCTTCCCGATCTGGGTAACGTTTTCACTTGCTGGAATCCCCTTGGAGAATCTCACTGTACCAAAATTGCAGGAATACACATACACCATACTATTTAACTATTCCATGGATGTCGGTGCTGGTGGCCAATACAGCAAGTCTTAACGTGTTTTGGCACGCCTTTAAGTGCTCCGAGATGCTACCCGCATGAAGGGTGTTATATAAATGCAAGTTGTTGTTCCTATCTCAGAAATTGGCATCATAGGTATAACACTGGCATTGCTATCTGTTTTCAATTGCACAGTATGTCTGTGTACAGGTGGCTTTAATCTTAGCTCTTTTCCTACTTGCCGTTAAAACAAAACAGTCTCTCTAACATGAATCATTCACTGCTGATAAAAGCCAACTTGGCTTAGTCTAGGACTCTCTAACCTCAGAGGCAGAAGGCTATGGGTTTAATCCCTACTTCGAGACTTTGAACTCAAATTCTAGATTGACACTCTAGGGGAAGTACTGCTTTATAATAGGTGGTATCCTTCAGAGGAGATGTTTACCAAGGTCCCATCTGCCTGTTCAGGTAGCCATTAACAATCCCATGACACTATTTGAAAAGAGAATGGAGTTTCTCCCGGTGTCCTGGACAACAATCTTCTAACTAAATTGATTATTCATTTAATGTCTGTTCGGGGGACATTATTAACTCAATTGACACAAATTGACTGCTGGATTTGTCTACAAATACATCAGTGCACTATACAGCAACGGGGGGCAACCAGTGGCACATGGATCAGAAGTGAAAGCAACCCCCCACCATTCACACTAGTGTAGTTAAGTTAAGTCATGTTCAATTAATCAATGTGTCTCAAGTTTTCTCTTGATTGAAATTTCCACGACATGACAGACGCTATATTGAATCCCACTGTTTGTGCGATGTTGTTGTGCACAATTGACTGTCATGTTCCCCTACAAATACAGTCAATACACTTTAGAGTAAATCCTGTGGCACTCTTTGAGATGTTTCGATAAAGTGATAAGGTGTTGTATCAAATACAAGAATTGTTATTTCAATGCAACCTTTTTATTATTATTATTTAGATCGGAGTCCTGTAGTTCAGTAATTAGAGCACTCGCTTTGCAAGCGAGAGACTTGAGTTCAATTCCAGGCAGAGGGCGAAACCTTGGGCAAGTTTCTTTACTCCACACTCCTAATAATAATCCCTCCAAAACCAAAAACAATAATAAATTGGTCATTTTCAATCTACGACTGTTTGTGGGACATTGCTGTGCGCAATTGGCTGCCGCGTTCGCCCACAAATATACAGTCAATTCACTTTACAGTGTGTTCTGTGAAGCGCTTTGGGACGTCCTCCTGACGTGAAAAGCGCTATATCAAATGCAAGGATTATTATTATTATTATCATGCAAAATTATCGATAATTCTTAATTTCAGTCTTACGTTGGAAGCCACTTTTCTGAAGTTCTTAAAGGGAAAACACTGCACAATCTTAACATTTTATGGGGTCCTGTAGCATTGTGGTTAAAGCACTCGCCTCGGAAGCAAGAGGACCTGGGTTCAATTCTCAGGCAAGGCAAAACGTTAGGCAAGTTTCCTTACTCCACATGCCTCTGTTTACCTAGTAGTAAGTAGGAACCTGGTTGTTAATCGATTGGTGGATCACTTTCAGTAGGTGTTTTTCAGTTTTCATCTCTCGCTTTGACACGTCTCGAAGATGTGATAAGATGCTATATCAAAGATAATTGTTATTATTTTATTATTTTAAGACAATGGTCTTAGGGCTAAAGCCATGAGAAATTTCAGACCTCAGATCATGCTGCACAAGTGGCTAACTGCCACTTGAAAGATGTGGGTTTGATGACCTTCTCTCAAGTGTTCCCTGATCTGGTAACATCACAGTAAGCCATCATAATTGGAGTGACAGGCAAAGCAAAACAGCAGCTGTCACATCAGAGCAACTACTAGTGACTGAGCTGGGAGAAAAGCAACCTTGTACATTTTTCGTTGTAATAGTTTAGTTTTACAAACAAAATAATCAAACTACTTTATGCTTATCGGGTGATGTGGCATTTCTTTCGCCGGGTATCTGACACATTCAGAAAACCATCACCACACTTGAGAGTATCCAAAGCAGATTGAGAGTTCCATATTTATATGGCACCTTCAATATAAAATTTCCACCTTCTCGCTGGAGGGATGCACCCTCCTTACCTAATTCCGGAGTGTTGGACACAGGCTAGCAAGAAACAAGGTTTAGGGATCACAGATTAATTGTTGGGGTACTGCTGGAGTGTAATTGTCTGAAACTGCACAGCTTGCCACTGAGAGCACTGTCTGGCAAGTTTTCCCACTGCTTGTCCAGCTAGGACCATCCTACCTGTTAGGGCTTTGGCTTGCAAGGCTAACAGGAGCTGAATTGGAAGAATCCAGACTCCCAATGGTCTGCTCTTCCAAGTCCTGCCAAAGAGCCAGGCTCACTGGATTGTCATCAGCAGTACCCTGGAGTACTCACGGACCTGCCTGGCTCAGAAATCAGACTCTCAGGGAAGGGTAACTCAATTCCAACATTTTGTTACTAAGCACATCTGTCACATTGGTGCCAGGTCTAAGAAGATCCCACTTACCCAACACAACCCTCACCCCAGGAAGATTTGGCAGTGAATGCAATCTACGATTTTGTGGGGATAAAAGATAATGAAAAACAATTGTTGGAAACTCAATGAGTTTTTTGGTCAGCCGGGTGTCTGACATATACAGAAACCCATCACCACACTTAAGAACATCCAAAGCAGATTGAGAGTTCAATATAGTATTTCCACTTTCTCGCTAGAGAAATGTACCCTCCTTACCTAATATGCCTCATAATTAAAAAAATACTTTTAGCCCGTCTCAATACATTTCAACTTGTCCTAGAGTCGGAAAACTGGCACAAAGATAAAGCCACTCGACGAACAAAAGAAATCACTCCAAGTTTTGAAAGCATGTTCACTGAGTATCAGGAGAACTTCAAATCCTTAATTTGGATATGTACTCCAATTCCAAGCGCTGATAAACTTAAAGGTCACTGAACGTTCTACACTATTTGCTGCTTTGCTTCTTCGCTGAGTAAACAGCTTGGGTTAGGACAGTAAAATATGATATTGTCTGAGATTTCAGAAGCAATGAGCCACATAATATCCATTTTGCTCATGCCCCAAAATAGCTCCTAGGACAACCTGTGCTTTTCACCGACTATTTCTTCAACTTTAGCGAGATTTATTTTTAACAGTCCAACCAATGCCAGCTGAAATGTTGTTATTTTTAAAGAGATTATTTTCTGTAGCGTTCAGTTTATTTTCTCCGTTGTGTTACAATAAACGTAGAGGAATTGGGTGACCGGAAGCAAAGACTGCAAGTCCAGGGGACTATATTTGCACGGCAACTTTAATGGATAAAGGTAATGGAGGAAACTGGATTGTTTGGGGTCAGAAAAGAAAGAGGAATCTGCCATCCTTATCCAATCCAAATTACACGGTTGGCTCTTAAAATGCCCTCGAGAGTTACTGTGTTGTAAAAAAAAATTCAAGAAAGAAAATATCAGACAAATGACCTCGGCATCATATCAGGATAAGAATGATCAGGATGGTCACTTAATCCACGACCATTGGCTGCCATTTTTCACCCACCAAATACACAGTCAGCTCGCTTTACAATATATTCTATGAAGCGCTTTGAGACATTTCAAGATTGTGAAAAAGCGCTATATCAAATGCAAGGATTATTAAGACACTGGCATTCCTAGTGTTTCGAGCCTGCACTGACCCTCACTGACAACAGGGGACTTGTGTTGAAATTGGGAGAGCTGTCCTATTACCGAGTTAAACTGACATAGCTGTATGTTTGCTATTCTGTACAACTCTCGTTAAACATCCCTGATTCCTCCATTATTTTCTCAACCTTTGTCACCTCCACACCTTGAACTCTGATAATAATCATCCTTGCATTTAATATAGCGCCTTATCACAACTTTGAGACGTCTCAAAGCGCTTCACAGAATATGCTGTAAAGTGAATTGACTGTGTATTTTGTGGGCGAAATGTGGCAGCCAATTGTGCACAGCAGTGTCCCACAAATGGTTGTGGATTGAAGTAACCAATTTTTATTGAAGGAATTAGCTACTTACTGCTATGTAAATGGAGGCATGTGGAGTAAGTAAATTGCCCAATATTTCATCCTGCCGGGAAACAAACCTAGGTTTCTAGTTTGCGAGGCGACTGCTCTAACCTCAGAGCTTCAGACTCTACAATCTATTCTATTCGTTCATTTTATACTATTCATTCCTCATTTCCTCCATCCCACCATCAGCGTCCAAGCCTTAAGCCACTACTCTCTGGAACTCTTTTCCTAAATCTCTTATGCCTTTTGTTCCTTCTCTCGCTGCCCTCAAAATATCTCCTTCGTCAACATTCTACTTTCCACATCCTTTCCTCTCAACTCAATTACCTCATCGTCTCTGAGAAGCATCTTCTAGAGGTTTATCCCATGCCACGTGGAAAGTGTTATATCCATATTAGCTTTCAAAAGGAGAAAAAGGAGTAGATACAAAGGAGTAAACTCTAGGGGTATGAGGAAATGGCAGGTAAATGGGATTGAATGGATTGCTCTTAAAAGAACCAATGCAGACATGATGGGCTGAATGCCTATAAATTCCTATGGTTCTCTACAGGTGTAAGGTAATAAAAATTATTGCACCTATAATGTCAAAGCGCATCAAAATGCTTCACATGCAAAATGCTGCTGTTGGTGTTGTTGTAAACATTTTGTATTGAGATCTGATCTACCCAGACAGTGTCACACTTTCAGGAATCATCTTAACAGTAACGTTAGCAGCAGACTGTGTAATTAAATAGAGAAAGCAGCAGGTTCAAGTTTAGACCCAGCATCAAATTCCTGAATTCTTGGTACTAAATCAAAGAGCAATTCACAGACGAATCCAAGGAAGGTGCTGTGCCAAGCATCTTTGCTTCTTCACACCATGAATCTGAACCCATACCTTCTCTTTTCTGAGATCAACTGGAAAGGTAAATTTTTTTTATTAAAAATGACTATCATGAGAAACAGTCACTGCAGTGACAGGGATTAAGTTTCCAATTCTCAAAAGCATTGTAATGTCACAAGGCTATTTACTTGTGACAAATAACTTGCAAATTAGCTGTCAACAATATCTTGCTGTAGCCAGAATTTTAGTTTCCTTGCATCCATGTGGATTTTAATGCCTTGCGATGCAGGTGGATGGGTGGATGCAAACATAGAGAAACTGACAACAGTAACAACAACAACAAATTATATTTGTATAGCCTCTTTCCTGTCAGGAGGACAGCATTGAATCTTTTATACTCGCCCAACGGAGCCTATCAAACCTCGGAAGTGAGTTGGCAAATGTGTGGGGATTGCAATTGGATTGCGTGGATTAACTATTCTCTGGGGAGAGGGAAGGTGGGAGGTGAGGGTGAGCAGGGTCTGTTTGAAACCGTACTAGCTACAGAGTGACATGCCTGGCAATGAAATGTCAGAATAGAGTCAGCCCTCTGTGGTAGTCTCGGTAGTCCACAACTGAGCCAAGCAGGTCCACAGTATTCCTGTGCACTGCTGATAACAGAACAGTCAGTCTGGCTCATTGGCAGGACCTGGAAGGGCAGAACAGTCACTGGGGACAGGGAGTCTTCCCACTCAGCTACTGTTAACCCTACAAGCTAAAGCTCTAACGGATATGGTGGTGCTAGCTAAACACGCAGCAGGAAAGCATGCTACTGATGGATTGCATGTAAAGCCATTTAATACAAAAACTCTTCAGGAGTGGTATGGAATTGAAGCTACAATTGTTTGTGAAATATTATTGGAGCAGATTAGCAACCATGTTGACCTACGTAAAAACAATGACTCCATTTCAGATCTACTATATTCCACAAAGAGCTTAGAGAATTTATTTTAATGTGAAAATTGCTATATAAATGAAAGATTAAAGTGGTACTGAATGCACATAGAAATGTGTTGAAAGTGGCACTGCGGACAATATTATTTATTTAATCATTGCCTTAGATATCAAACTATAACGAAGCTTGCCTCTAGTGTTTGTTGTCCTGCTCTGAGACAGAGAGATCACAAGAGACCAAGCTGATGTGAGGCCAGGTCATTGTATTCATTTAAAAAGGAGCTTGATGCTGTGATACGGAGGACGGTAGGCTGGATATTCTGGAGAGATAAGATCTAATGGGCTGAAGGGCCTTCATCATCCAAATTGTGATCCTGTGGAACTGTGCAATCAGAGACGCAGCAAAGGTCTCACAAAGAGAGCCTAGTAGGGAATGCACATTGGCTAATGATCGGAAATGAATTTCAGTACAGAGAAATGCAAAGCATCTAAGAAGAAAGACAAGTACTTCATGGATGAGAACTTGCCTCAGGGGAAGCCGAAAGAGATCTCCGGGTGTTAATTGACTCATCGCTCATTCTGTCAAGACAGTGTGAGGCAAGAATAAACAATGTGAGACAAAACAGGATGCCAAATCAGTTGAGTTGAGTGTAAGCAGTTGTACTCAAACTGATTTCTGCAGCCCAGAAAAGAACAATATGTTTGTGTAGCACAATTGTTGTGGGCAGAGGTCAAATTGGTTCCTTGAATAGTGACCCCTCAGGATGCTGCCTTCACTGTTATCTTGTACTGTTCAGTGTCTAAATTTCTATTAATGATAACGCAAAGGATCTTCCTAGGATCCCCTCTACCCCAGTACAGTACTTTGAGACATTAGAACAAGGTCCATTCGGCCTGTTTATGATTATTACATGTATTCATAATGTCAAGGCTTGACTATGCAAACTTCTTGCTGTCGGCCTCCCCAACTCCTCTAGAACTCTGTAGCTCATGTCCTCTCCCACACCAGACTGCATGACCCTATCACTCCCATCCCCACCTGACTCCACTGGCTTCCCATCACACAGAGGATGCAGTTCAAGATCCTGGTCCTCACATTCAAAGCCCCCCATGGCCTTGCACCCCCCTACATCTGCAACCTCCTAACCCCGAACCATCCTGCCTGCTCCCTCCACTCAGCGGGCTCCGGCCTTCTTCATGTCCCCCGCCTCGCCACCCCACCATTGGTGGGTGGGCCTTCTGACACTTTGGAATTCCATCCCACAGTCCCTCCGCCTCGCCTCCTCCCTTGCCTCCTTCAAGACCCATCTCAAGACTCTCCTCTTCGACCATGCTTTCGATCACCCTGCTTCATCCCCTGCCCTCCACCCTCCTCAATCCCGACCCCCAGCTCGGGTCCAAAACACTGACTGTCGAGCGCCTTGGGACGTCCTCCCAATGTGAAAGGCGCTGGACAAATGTAATATTACTGTTGTTGTTATTCAAGTCCAGTGGAGGAAAGGTTGCAAAAAGCCAGACAGACTGTATAGGGTGAAACTCAAGGTATCTCTCCTAGCAGGAGAGACTTGTAACCCACTAAACAATGATACTCATCTCAACTATGATCGGAAAATGTTGTTTAAAGAAAAAAGTACTTATTGAATTTTTTGCCAATTTTTTTCAACAAAAAATATAAAACTTTTGTTTTGTTCTGTAACACATTAAACCTTCACCAGCTTTCAAACATGTTTTATGGAAAACAAGCAATCAGTTGCTAAGGATTCCCGAGCAGGGCACAACCTTAAACCACAAGTTTCCTTACTCACACGTCTCTGTTTACCTCGCAGCAAGTAGAAACCCGGTTGTTAGTCAATTGGTTGATCACTTTCCAAGGGTAATAATCCCTTCCAAAAAAAAAGTTGGTCACTCAATCCATGACTGTTTGTGGGACACTGCTGTGTACAATTGGCTGCTGTGTTTCGCCTACAAAATACTCAGTCAATTCCCTTTACAATATATTCTGTGAAGCCCTTTGAGACGTATCAAGAAATGATAAGGCAATATCAAATGCAAGGGTTATTATTATTACTGTATAAGTTTTCACTGCTGTTCAAAAATGAACAGATCGCAGAAGCATTTATTTTTAATCATTTTATAGTTCCTCTTAGAAACGTTCAAGTTAACTCTTCCGATACAACAAAAAACAGACTGTGCATATATATGTATATATGATCTACCTCTGCATTAGCCTCACATGCAGAGCTTGGGAGACAACTCCATTAAAGGTCACCATTAGAAAGCTCTTGTACAAGACACAAGGTCATTAATACCGTATCTCTGATCTACTTTAATTCCACTACCGAAGTGAACAAATTCTATTCACCAAAACTTACCTTTACAGACACCGTACGTCCATAAGACTGAGAAATCTGCGAATCTTCAAGGGCACAAGCTGCAGAACAGTGGTGCCCATAAGGACACAGCTCTGTGCCCCCAGTGACAGTTTCTCATTCAGGAACAGCTGCACCCAGGACTCAGGACTACCTTACAAATAGAACATGACTAACGTCAACACATTTTTACTTTCTTACCATCAGCGTTTCCACCAAAGTCCCTTCAGCTGTACTCTCTGCGGAGTCCACACGGTGACTGCCAGCGATCTTGCCGAGCTCCCGAGGAACTTTTCCAGACACCTGCATTGTTCCAGCATTCTGAAAGAACCCTCTACAAAAACCCTTGTCAGGCAGCACGAGTGATAATTGGCCAGCGAGTCTGACTTGCCATTTATAGATTTGCAAAAGCTACAAATAGAATGGATGGTGACAGCTTGCAAGCAGCTACAGATAACAAACGTTATTGTTTTGTTCCCAACTTTCCCCGGGGCAGAAGCGCTCAAAAAATTGACGTTTGCAATAAATGGAGAAACGGCAGAAATAAAAAAACATGTCTATTTTCCTCTGTCGGATGGACGGAAATGGGATTTGCACGATTCTCATTATAGTTAGAGGCACTGAATGCTTATAGCACCAATGGAGCTCAGTCAGTCCAACAAGTCTGTGTTAGCTCTCCAGCTGGGGCTATCTGTTGCAATTCCCTTCTCTGCTTGATCCCCGAATCCTTTAATGTTACATGTGGGGGAAGTGGTACAAAATACAGTATCACTACACTTTACAGTAAAACCTCTATGAGACGTCCTCCCAATGTGAAAGATGCTGGATCATATGTAAGCAGTATTCTTATTACCACCTCAATTGTAAATGCTGTTCTTGACAAATCCCCCCAATCTCAAATCAGTAAACCCCTCCTCCACAATCTGAAATCACACCATGAACCCAATAAATCTCTGAGGTTTTGAACAGACCAAATATTGGCTTTGTACCAGAATGATCCGAGCTGGAATTGGCAGATTGGCCTTGCTCACTGCACAAGGTTTGTCACTTTGAAAACTTATTCCATCCGGTATTATGGCAGGAAACAAGAACATTGAAACAATGAATAAGGTGATATTCATTACAATTCTATTAAACATTGTTACAAACGTTTGTCTTGTTTTTCAACTTTCTTCCATGAGCCTGAATACTTTTCATCTGTTTGTCTCATTTTTTTGCTGTGCCAGCCATTCGTTTGGTCTCCATCTTCAGTTTTGCTTTCCTTTTGGCTGAAATGTTGCGATAGCAAAACCACCAGAGAAAATGCACTCAGATCTCTGGTATTTGAGGGCAGTAGAAGAGATGGTGGTAACAAATTTGTGGATCTGATACCAGTAAAATTACCGACTGAAAACCCACCATTTCTCAACAGATTCAATGTGGTCCATAGTATTTGTCATGAAACTAGTAAGTGTACCCATATGAACCTGCCCACTCCTTCCACTCACCAGGCTCCAGCCTGCTCCATGTCCCCCACCCAGCCCACCCCACCATTGACAGTCAGGCCTTCAGCCTCTCTGCCACCACCCTTCAGAACTCTATCCCCCAGTTCCTTCGTCTTGTTCTCTTAATTGTCTCCTTCAAAGCACATCTCAAGACCCTCTTCTTATGTGCATTCAGCTAGCCTCAATCCTCCCTGCCCTCCAACCCTCCTAATCCCAACCCCCTGCTCAGATCCTAATCCATGACAGTACAATGTCTTGGGACATCCACCCGACATGAAAAGCATATACAAATGTAATTTGTTGTTGTTTAAGCGCTCTGAGACGCCGCCCGGCGTGGAGGGTGCTATATAAATGCAAGTTGTCATCATCGTTCTTGTTATTCAAACATTGTAACTTTCACCCCATGGCTTCAGAGGGTAACTGGCTGAGTTTATAGCACTCTCGACTCTGAGTAAGAAGGCTGTAGGTTCAGTTTGAGTGCAGTCAGGACATTGAAATGTCCTTCATGTAGTATATTATATTATTATTATTATTATATATCTGTGAGCCTAGTGACAAATTGCTAAAACTAGCTCTGCATTCCAGAATTTCCACTGCTGGAATACCAAAACCAACCAACAGAGGGCTGAAGGCAAAACTGTTGCCAGAGCTCAATCCACCTATAATAATAATAATCCTTGCATTTGATACACTGCCTTATTACTTCTTCGAGACTTCTCAAAGGGCTTCGCAGAATAAACGGTAAAGCAAATTAACTGTAAATTTTGTGCGCTAATAATGCAAATTTAAGATCCTGGAGCGAGATTATCTTCATTTTCAGCTCTCTTATCATTTACAAAAGTGGCCTGAGTCATTCCCTTACTCCACTTTAACTCCACTTTACAGTATATCCTGTGAAGCTCCTTGAGACTTCTCAGTGACGTGATAAGGCGCTACATCAAATGTTGTTATTATTATTGGTGGTGGAGCAATTACAGACCTTGAATACCTTAAAGTTGTCCTGTTGAGATGTAATCTGTTAGTAGAACAACATACTGGGCTGCCACACACTTAAGACAACTGATATAAATTATTGTTTTACTTTGCATTGCAGTGCTCCCATTCCACAAATCACTGTGACTGACATTCCCAACAGTGATGTTAGGTTTCATTACAAGATGGACATAGGAATATAGGAACACAAGAAGGCCATTCAGCTCATTGAATCAGTTATGTTATTAGATCACAGCAGATCTTTAAATTCCCTTTCTCCATAATCCTTTGTTGAGAAGTATCCATGAATTCGTAGGCAAAAAAAAATCTTTGGCAAGTTCCCTTCCTCCACACGCCTCTGTTTACCTAGCAGTAAGTAGGAACCCGGTTGTTAGTAGGTTGGCAGATTGCTTTCTGGGGTTAATAAAAAAAACATTCTGCCACTCAATCCACAATTGTTTGTGGGACACTGCTGTGTGCAATTGTCTGCCGCATTTTGACCCCAAAATATGCAATCAATTCACTTTACATTGTATTCTTTAAACACTTTGATACGTCTCACCGACAAGATAAGTCACTATATTGAATGCAAGGATTATTATTATTATCATCTATTGTGGGCGTTCGCCCATAAACCACACAGTCACTGCACTTTACAGAATATCCTGCGAAGCTCTAAGGGTCGTCCTCCTGACGCGAATCGCACTGTTCCTCATGTAAGGAGTATTATTTTTCTCCCTTTTAAACGTCCCAATCGATTCTGAAGGTGGTGACTCATTGAGGTCAAATCAAAGAGCTTACCTCTTGATGCCAATGATGATTCACAATAAAACAGAGACACTAACATAAATCCCCTCTTAACTGCAGTTAAGACCTGGTAAATACATTATCCATTGTTGGGCATGAATCAGGCATGTCTGCAAGCTCCTCTTGGGCTGGGGTTGAAATAAAGGGAGCTCATCCTTAGACAAGCCCTTTAGGTTCAAAGAGTCTGAAAAGCAACAGCGTTTGTTTGATCAGTAACATGCTGTGACTAAACAACATTCTGTGTAAATTGAGAATTTCTCTTTGACCGTGCCTTCAGCTCCCCTCTTGACTCTCTACCCCCTCCTCGCTCCCTCCCTTCCCTCTCCTCACCCTGACCATTTCCCCCCCTTGCTCGGGTCCTGACCCAACTGTACAGCGCCTTGGGACGTCCTCCGGACGTGAAAGGCGCTCTATAAATGGAATCTTGTTGTTGTTGTTGTCGCCCACACATTCTTGGGAATGCCTACTCTTGGAGTGAAATCAGATTCTTGGGTAGGATGTTATTCCATGAGAAAGCTACGGTTCGTATTCTTGAAATCATTCCTTTCCTTAATCTCTGACATTATAGGTCTTGCTAGTCCTTCACAAACAATCCTCAGCAGGGAAGTTTTCAGGCAGTTGTTAGTTCAGGGAATAATTGATAAGCAAAGAATTACATTTGATCTTAGCCAAAAGGCAGAGACAATAATGGGAAATTGTTTTAATGGCCAATATCACCAATCTCATGTCCCACTGAGGAGGATTTTTACCATCTGAATCCTCACTTTCATTTCTACTGCATTGTACAGGTAGCGTGAAAAATGTGAGGAATGTATCAGTTCAGAATTGTCTCTCAGCTCAACAGGGTGTGTTCTGACTATAGAGTATTATACCTTCTTAAGAATAATCTGCATGGATCGCAGAAGCTTTCCTCATTGAAGTAACCTGGATTTACAGTGGATTATCTGTACATAGTGCAACTCAATCCAACAGAAAAAACAATGGAGGAGGTGGGGGGCGTGAAATGTTTTCCAATCAAGCCTTGGGGACCCCAGAGTGTGCGTCGGGGTAACTGCTAGAGTCTGACGAACTAAAACCGCATAGCTTGCCATTGATATCGCTGTCTGGAAAGCTTTCCCACTGCTTGTACAGCTGGGACCACCCTACCTGTTAGGGCTTTGGCTTGCAGGGTTAACAGGAACTGAGTGGGATGATTCTCTGCCTTTCCAAGTCTTGTCAATGAGGCTATCTAACTCTGCACATTTTTAAAACCAAATGAAGAAGGCTAGTTATCTTAAGGTTATAGTTATTTTTACTGAAGATAAATCTAAAACAAGCAACTAGAGTGCTTGCTTCCTTCAAGACCCATCTCAAGACCCTCTTCTTCGACCGTGCCTTCAGTCACCCTCCTACACCTAACCCTCCCTCCACCCCTCCTGATCAATCACCAGCTCGGGTGCGGATCCCTGACTGTCCAAGTTGGGATGTCCTCCTGACGTGAAAGGTGCTATACAACAACTATACATATAAATGTAATTTGTTGTTGTTGTTCTTGCACAGCCTTCCTGGGTGTAAGTTGCATCTGACGTTGCAATGAGACTGATTATCTCATACTCGGTTTCTTGGACATGTTATTTCACTCTTGTGCTGGTGTTGCTACAATTTCCTGATATCTGCCCCGAGATGTCATTGGAGATGAGGATTGCTGTTTTTTTTTTGCAGTCCATTCCAAGGTAACATTGTCTTGTTTTACTATCAGGGATACCCTCCTGATGTTTCCCTGGAACACATGTGCTGGTTACAGCCAGAGAGTTGCTCAAAATATCATATTCACAAAAATATTAACGTAACCGTAGTGCAGTGCTTAGTTAGCGTACTCGTCTCACAAGCGAGAGACGCAGGTTCGATTCCCAGGCGGGCCAAACCGTAGGCAAGTTTCCTTACTCCACATACCTCTGCTTACCTAGCAGTAAGTAAGTAGGAACCCAGTTGTTAGTCGATTGGTGGATCGCTTTTCGTGGGATAATAATCCCTCAAAAAATTGTTTATTAATTGGTCACTCAATTCACACTGGCTGCACATTTCACCCACAAAATACAGTCAAGCCACTTTACAGCATATTCCGTGCAGCGCTTTGAGACATCTCAAACACTTGATAGGCGCTATATCAAATGCAAGGTTTACGATTATTTTTATTATATACAAAGTTTAAGGGTGGTCATTTCCAGAGATGGAAAATGCAGAAATCCACAAAAAAAGGCTTAAAGTGAACCCTACAAAATGGGAGTGGGGAGAAGGGATCTTACTGTCTATTTTCTGTCAGGAAACCTTGTGTGGTTTTGTTTTTGTGGGAATCTGTGTCCAACCACCAATTTGGCTGTCTCTCAAAGATAACAATAACAGCCGTGCAGTAGAAAATCTCGCTGGTTTAGCCATCTGCCCAGCTCATGCTTAGCATCCGCTTTGTGTCAATTATAGATTTCGGCTTTTGCCGCCGATTAGTGGTTTCTGATTCTTAAAAGAAAAAATAACCAGAGACGCCCAGGTTACTTTTAACAGTTGACGTTTATCGGACGATGTGATGTGATGTGATTAATTATGCAATGTGTTGGATGGGAGTTTCCACGCTCTCAAACCCCCTCCACCCCCTTCCCAGGGTTACAGTACTGCCTATACCAACATCCCAACTCCTTGGGGTGAAGATTGCAATGTAGGATGTTGTAATTAGCATCAGTGATAATTAACTCAACATGTAGCAATCTTTACAACCCCCTCCTCTCACACACACATACACTCACACACCTCTCTCTATCATCCATTTACTTTGCTCTTTCTCTCCTCTGAGTCAGTTCCTCCACGATTCGATAACATGCTCAATTCTGAGAACTTGTAAAACAAAAGAGTTATGTAATATTCTGCTAAATTCAGATTATTTATTGCTGCTTAAAGTGCCTACCAGCTGGATTTAGAGCACGCAAGAATATTGGAATGAGAGTGGCTAATTCAGTCCATCCAGTTTGGCTCATTATCTGGGTCCTGTTTCAGTACACAGGCACATCAGAACATAGGAGCAGGAGTAGGCCCTTCTGCCCCTCAACTCCAATTACCCACCTTTGCTCCATATCCCTTGATATCCTTACCAAGTGATCCAGCATCCACAACCTTTTGGGGGAGAGAGTTCCAAATTTCCACTTCCACTACCTCCCTAACAACCTTATCCCTCCACTCATTTATTGGGCTTCTCAATAAGTCCACGAATACAGACACTGCTCTTAAGTTTACATCTACTTGTGACTTCCTTAGATATCGGTCACACCCTCTGATTTGTCTGTTCTGTTTTTTTTGCAAACTATTCTACATTATTGATTCACAGGAACACAGGAACAGGTTGAAGACCTGCCCTCCTCCATCTATTCAGCCATCAAGGCTGTTCCGTTAGTTTATTTGGTCTTTTCAGATCTTTAATCCTAATGACCTTAGGGCAATGATTCAATTCATTGGGTGTGAAATTTGTAGTTTCCCATCAGGATTTGGTGAGATAACTACCATACTGATTGCATTTTCACCCACAAAATATACAGTCAATTCACTTTACAGTGTATTGTGCGAAGATGTGATAAAGCGCTTTATGAAATGCAAGGATTAAAAGATTATTATTATAATTATTGTGAAATCCTGCAAATTTCACTCCATTAATTTAACATTTTGGATCTTACATCCAACCACTTCTTCCCCCCCTCTTCCATGGACTAGACTGCAGGAAAACTTGTTTTACAGTCTACATTCCACCCACTCGTAGGGAAGCTTTGGCACTTAAACACACACCTGCAATCGCTTTTCATACCGGAGGACAGACTTCAAACTCTGGATCCAAACCTATTGTGAAATCCCAAACTTTCAACCCCAACTGGAAAATGATTTTAATCTTGTGACAGAATTGGTTCAATCTCCAAAAGAAACACCCGGTATATTAAAATTCCATTAACATTTATTTCGCAATTACTAAAAATTGGTGTGAAATTTACTGCATTGCATAGCATGCTTCTTGCGGATAAATGTCACAAGGAACTCATTAGGAAACGTCTTTGGCTTATTTAGGCATAGTTTGGTCTGACACAATCTTAATCAAGGTTAAAAAGTGACACTCTCGGTTCCTTTCCCACAAGTGTGTTCCTGATCTGAGGTAGCTTCTTGGAAGGGGCAGGGGTTAGTTGGTCTCTGTAGATTTGCCAATGTTGGCAGTGTGCGGTTACCATTGATGTGCCGTTGAGTCAGTGAAATTACCTACAAGCTGAGAGCAACACTCTTGCAGGCTGAAACGTTATGCATAAACAGGTGCAGCAAGCCAGTCAGGGACCCCAGGGGATAAGATTCAGTATCGTTGTCTAATAAAATGTAGGAGTCCCAAACCATTGCATGGATCCCTCGTAAAGCAACCGCTGCCCCTGGTATAGAACCTTTGTTCATGTCGGGCGTCAGGGGAACTTCCCTCTGTCATTACTCGTCACCAAAGGTTAACCGTGACTGGAATTTCAGACCATCAGTGGCAAGTGAAAGAGAGAGAGGATGCGGATGGAAACCAAAGGGCAAAACACTTTGTCTCAGTCTTACACTTCCAATATTGGCTTGCGAAATTGCAGAGACACAAGAACAGACTAGACCACTATCACAGGCATGTGCTTGTTGCTGTTAAGAGCCTTCATTATTTTATATACATATATATATATGGGTAGTCACCATCCTACTCCTATCCTCCCTGCTCTCCACCCCTGCTGATCTCAACCTCCAGTTCGGATACAATCCCTAACTCTCCAGCACCTTGCGATGTTCTCCCAATGTGAAAGACGCTATACAAACGTAATTTATTGTTGTTTTATATATATATATAGAAAAACAAAAAGTAAAAAAGATGGAAGGAATAATACAAACTTAAAGCATGATTATAATAACAGGCAGGCTCTAGGTTTTCAATGGCTATATTTTTATTATTTTATTGAAAGAAAAAAAATCACATTCAATTTTTGGCAATGTATTAAAAGGATTCAAAATATGTTAAAAGGTTTCGAAAAAAAAGAGTGAAAAAAACAGAATGACAGAACTAAGTTCAATCGCTTGGTTTGAAGATATTAGATTTATATCAAGTTGACAGTCAAGTCACGTGATGTACACTAGAAAAAGAAGTTCCTCCCAGTAACCTGGCCAATAATCTCCCAATAAAATGGGTCATTCACTTCACGGCTCTTTGTGGAACATTGCGGTGTCCAAATTGGCTGTCACATTCGGCCACAATCATACAGTCACTTCTCTTTCCTGTGAAGCGCTTTGGAAAGTCCTTCAGACGTGAAAAGCGCTATACCAAATGGAAGGATTATAATCATTACACTTAAAGGGCCACGTCACTCTTTAAGTATGAGTGTGTCAAAGCCTCTGTTCTGTTCCTTAGCATGTGGCCCAATGGTCTGATTCACGCGCTGTGTGTGTGTAAAACAAAAGTGTTTTGTTTTATCGTGTCACAAAATGCAATCGCGCATTTCGTGCTGCACAGCTTGTTCTGTTCACCCGCCCTCTACAAAGGATCCCGTTTTAAATCACTTTACCTAACATTTTACCGAACAAATAAGGCCATTTTTTTTTCCTACTCGAACACAGCAAATCTTTTTGGGAGATATTTATTCATGAAGATAATGGGGCTTCTTACGGAGGATAAAATGCATTGTTTAAATTGCCTGAGTAAACCAGGCTCTCTGGGTTTCCAAATTCATCCAGTTCATCTTCCTGATCTAACGTTAATTGATCCACATCCTCATCCGAGGTCGATGGGTGAGTGAGGATAATCCGAGGCAGCTTTGGGAAGGTAGTTAGGATGCGGGCAGGAAGAAGAATTTAGCAAGCGATAGAGAGAGCAAGAGAAAGCAGGGTGCATGTTTCAAGGATAAAGTAAAAAAAAGTGAAAACAGAAAGAAAATTATAAATCAGAAATAAGGCGATGGTATTTCAAACAGAAAGCACAGCATTTACAACATAAAATAATAAAAGCATGAATAATCACATTTTAAAAAATAAAGTTAAGAAAAAGTATTGCGTAGAGTACAGTGGAAGCTAGATGGTCTGGTTGCTAAAATAACATGAGAAATCAGTAATTCATTCTCACTTCAAGTAGCAGCCGGTTTAATACATGCCCATAATTCTCTACCAGAAAGTTTCATCTCCTTTATTATGCAGACTCTATTACAGTGAACCTCACATAAGTCATATCAGTTGGCTGAATATGACCTATGCAAAGTATGAATAATAGGAAATTCAACAACTTGGGCTGATCTATAATTTTGGTGATTATACGATTTATGCAGATCAGACTTATGCGAGTTTTACTGTAATGATTATAAAGCTGCAGAGAAAGAGAATCGTATGTAGTAGCTCTACTTCTTTTCAACTCGTTTTATCTAATAACGAGAGTATATCTGAAGTAATATGGCATTTTCCTTTTCCTTTTCGGATGGGTTCCAACATATCATCCAAACATGTCTCAGTGTGACTTTGGGTTGCGTTGACTGCATTTGAAACATCAGGGGAGGGGAGGAGACCTTGTCTTTTGTTACTGATATACTAAAAAATATAATCTCTGGTTTTAATAAATACTAATCCTTTTTGTCCTTTAATTTCCTCCCCTTCACCTCCTCAGGCCTTTGTTTCCTCCTACAGCTCCACTGTACTAGGCAAAGGAAGCATCACACAGCCCAGTCTGTTCTGGCTTTCACTTCAGAGCTTGCGTTGGTGAGCCCCAGTAATTTGCATTCAGTGTCAAAAGACTGTTCCTTTTGCCCTCCCACCCCCACTCATCCACTGTATTAGATGTTCATGTTGGTGAATTTAATTCTCTGGAGTAGCCTTGCTCCTCATGACTACGCGGAGTGAGGTTGTTCAGCTTGATGCTGATTTCCGAGAGGTTGTAGACTAGTATCATAAAGTTAGCATACGTCATGTAAGATCAGGCCTCCCAAGGAACACACATAGTTAATATCTGCTTCTCTTTGGCACTGGTAGAATTGTCTACCACAGAGATACACAAATTTTCTATCAGTCCTTTAGGGAACATTGATTGAGAAATTCTTTCACTCTCAGAAGCACCACCAATCCCATTCTTTGTTACAAGGCTTATGTTTTAAACAATAAAAGAGTTAAGGAAAACCTAGAGGCTGAGAGATAAGTAGCTCTTATTTTTTGCACAGTGGGAGCCTCCGAAGTGATATGGCTGACAGTTTCCTTTTCACATAGATCCAACGTGAGAATGATTCACATTTGATTCACATTTGGGTGGGTCGGTAACCAGAAATCACAGATCTAAGATAATTGGCAAAAGAACCAGAGGGGAAACGAGGAGAATTTTTTTTACGCAGCGAGTTGTTACAGTCTGGGATGCACTGCCTGAAAGAATGCACTGGTGGAAGCCGATTCAATATTAACTTTCAAAACAGAATTGGATATATATTTGAAATTTGCAGGGCTATGGGGAAGGAACGAGGGAGCGGGACAAGTTGGTAGCTCTTTCAAAGAGCTGGCACAGGCACGATGGGCCAGATGGCCTCCTTCTGTGTTGTAAGCTTCTATGATTTCAGCTAAATGCGTCTCAGCGTCACCCTGGGTTTGAAACTCTATTTAAACCAGTCGGCCTTGAAGTGAGTATTACTTTGCTTGATCAATGGTGGACGAACTTTGCCCTTCTTGTTATTAATATAAAATAGCCCCCCATCATTCTATTAAGCAATGCAGGATTGAATTATTTTCCTTCTAAAAGGAACTAAACTTAGAAGACAATTGATGGAAGTGTCCCAAATTCTCCAATATTACTACAGCACAATACTGCGCCCACAATACCCGGGAAGACTCCCTACTACTCACTGGCATTGTGTGCTTCACAATACGGAACGAGGAGGAGGATTTTGGCAGTGTCCCACTTGCACAGTTACTACTGTGATTCTCAGTTGCCACAGACCCCTGTGGAAACGAATAAGAGGTATTGAGCTGCACTGAATCGAAATGCGACAATCTACACAAACAGTCTACAGAGTCGACGGATATTAGATTGTGTACAGCACCACCTCGTGGGGATGACAGTTAAACACTACTACAAACATAAGATCACAAGATTGGTTCAGATGACGAAGGCCCTTCGGCAGATTTGATCTCATCATTCCAGAACACCAACCCCACCGTTGTTCCATCACAGCATCAACTCATTTTTTTGTTGTTGTTAAAATTAGCCCAGCGTGCTGGTCTCAACCACCTTTCCTGGTAACCTGTTTCAATCATTAATTTGATGAGTCTGATACTGCAGTACAGTGTTGGGAGAACACTGAGTTATCACGAGTGCTGTATTTTGGATGAGATGTTAAACTGAGGTCCCGCCTGCCTATTCCGGTGGACATTAATAATTGCATGGCATAATTCAAAAGAGAAGGGAGCTGTTGCGCTCAAATTAGTTGCTGCGTTTGCCTACAAAATTTATAGCGCAGCCTTCACGTAGGGTTGAGCCCCGGAGCATTTAATATTGGCTGAGACTGACCCCATCAGAAATAACCAATACACTTTACAATATATCCTGTAAAACTCTTTGAGACATCCCGTCAACATGAGAGGAACTACTTTTGCATATCAAATGCAGCGATTATTATTATAATTTCTCAGACTGGCTCGGTTGGGAGCAAGCACAATCCTCTCTGAATCAGAAGATCGTGCTCCTCAAGCCCTGATTCGTGATTGATTTTCAGAGCTGGACATTAAAGATTCTGGGGTACTACTCTAAAAAGTAAAGGAATTTCTCCTGGTGTGCTATCCTGCTTTTCGGCTGCTTGCGAGACCTTGTTAAGCACAAATTGGCTGCTGCAGTCCCTTACAAATACACAGTCACTCCACTGAACAGCAATTCTCTGTGTAGCGATTTGAGATGCTCTCACATTATAGGCGCTAGATCAAATGCAAGGTATTATTATTGGTATTATTATTGCATTATAGAGTTCTAAAATTATAAATGGGTTTGATAAAGTGAACGTAAATAGATTGTTTCCATTGGTTGAGGAGTCTGTAACCAAGGGGCACAAGAATAAGATGGAGACTATGGGATCTAAAAGAGAATTTAGGAGGAACTATTTCATGCAGACTGTAGTGAGAATGTGGAACTCGCTGTCTAAAGCGGTGGTTGAATCAGATGTTATAAATGCATTCAAGAGGAAGCTCGACTTTCACATGAGGAAGAGGGGAATAGAAGGTATGAGAGGGAGGGAAGGAGGGAGGGAGGGAGGGAAGCTAGCGTGAAGCCAGTTATTCAGTGCAATTCAGATTTCCGAGAATCCTACTAACCGTGCTGTTTCCATTGCAGGTGGTTGGCTTCTTTTCCCCTGATCCAGGTTCGTCCCTGCTGGCGGCCTGATGGTTTACACGGCTGCAGCACTCACTGTGATGGGCGACCCTCATGCCATCAGCGTCAGCAGTGTCTGAGTCAGAGCTAACCACATTGTCAGTTGCCGCAGCCCTGTCCCTCAAGATAACCATCTTAATCACTGTGCCAGCATTCTTCAGGGCGCTCACTGCTTCATAATGCGTCACGTTTTGCAGATTTATTCCGTTGACCTGCAAAGGTGAAGACATGAGTCACCAGCCATTCTGAGACGTATCGGAGACTGCGAGCTGGTGAATCTGAAGTCATTCGTTACAAAGGCTTATTTGCCAATAAAAGAAGACCATGTGGTTCATCACTGACCAAGTGAGTTATACAAGTCTGTCACTGGCGGAATAAAGAAGTCCTTCAATTATATGAAAAAGATCTATCACTTAAGAACATAAGAATTTGCTAGGCAAAAGAAGATCAAGGTCCACCCAATTTGCCTTGCACCATCCTGGCAGTCGAATGCACCTGTCATGTCCCAAACAATATATTGTATTCTGAAATATTATTTTCTAGCAGAAATCTATCTAATTTGTTCTTGTAAGAATCAACACTTTCTGCTTCCACCATCTCCCTCGGGAGGCTGTTCTATATGTTTATCACTCACTCACTCACTCATTCACTGAAGTAGTATTTCCGCAGATTTGTTCTGCATTTACCCGCCTTCAATCGCAGGCCTCTGGTTCTGCTGTTCAATCAAGATAAAACAGCTTATCATAGCCTCATTATCTGGTCCCTTCAGATGGATAGAATTAAAAGGAAACTTGCATAGAATCACAGATGTTACTGATAATAATCCTTGTATTTGATATAGCACTTTTCACATCTTCTAGACGTCTCAAAGCGCTTCACAGAATATACTGTAAAGTGAATTAATTGTATATTTGTGGGAGAAAAGCAGCAGCCAATTGCGCACAGCAGCGTCCCACAAACGGTTGTGACCAAATTATTTGTTTTTTTTTCTTGAGGGATTATTATCAGGCAAGTGGAGTAAGGAAATTTGCCCAAGGTTTCGCCTGCTGGGAATCGAACCCAGGTCTCTCGCTTGTGAGCCAAGTGCTCTAACCACTGAGCTACAGGACTCCTGCAACAAGCCATTTGGCTTGTTTGGTGATCGCTAACGTATCTATGAAGATTTCAATACATTCACCCTACGGGAAAGGAACCACTTAAATCAAACTGCTATTGATCTGGTCAGCTGTTGAGTCCCAAACACATAAAAAATAAGGCAGTTCAGGTACGTGAGATAACAAGGGGGCAGGGCCTTAAAATCAAAAACTAAACCATTTGGAACTAAGGTTCGGGAGAATTTCTTCATGCATAGCGTGGTGAAGATGTGGATTACTCTGTCTCAGAAAGCTGTAGAGGTGGAATCAATAGGGGTGTTTGAAAGAGAGATAAGACACGTACTTCGATGGTAGAGGTATTTATAGGGTACGGCGAAAGAGCAGGGCATTGGATTTAAGAGATCTGTCAAGATCTAATAAACTGGTGGAACACACACAATTAGCTGAATGGCCTCATGTTCCTATTTTCCGAACAACTCTGGGCCACATATGTTGTATAATAGTAAGAATTACCACAGAGTATGATCTGGGTATAGCTTCCTTTATGAACACCACCATTGTATCAAGATAACCAACAGTCCTGCAGAGGGAGCTCTGACAGCAAATATGTAGTTCAGTCCTGTATAGTTTTCTTTTGAACACTTCACAAGATCACAAGATTGATCTGGATGAAGAAAGACCTTCGGTCTGTCCAATCTTAGCCCTCCAGAACACAAACCCCCCCATCACTGTATCAAGATGCTCTTCAGCTAAGTCTATTCTCCAACTTTTCTCACATTTTTCAGTTTTAAAACTGAAATGGTGTTGAGTCTAAGAACATGAGAAATGTCAAGCCTCAATCTGAAGCCTACATTTTTAGAAAACTACAGGTCAGACACTACACCAACAACTTGTATTTATATAGCACCCTTCAGGGGGTCGGGGATGGGGGGAGTTCTCAGAACACTTAAACTAACTCTAGACTGTCCAGTCCACAACTGCAGAGGTAGTTGTCCCAACTCCAAAGGAGAAACAGTTAATAGGCATGTTACAGTATGTGCTTCTAGTTAACATTCTTGACAACAACAAGTCAGATTCAATTCAATCCTCTAAGACTGGCAGGTGCTCAGTACTCCAAGGCACCACTGGTGACAGGCCAGCCAGTCTGTCTTGTTAGCAGGACTTGAAGAGATAGACCAGACACTGGGACTTTTACTAAAATAGATGCTTAGTTTACATATTAGACTCCCAAACCCAATAATGTTTGTGAAATTGCAGATTGTAAATGCAATAGAGCCTATTTCTGTCAATAAACACTTAGAAATGTAACTCAAGAAATTAGGAGGAACTTTTTTATGCAGCGCGTGGTGAGAATGTAGGACTCGCTGCCAGAAGCTGTGGTTGAAGCAGAAAGTCTCAATGCATTTAAGAGGAAACTCTATACATACACAAGGGAGAGGGAATAAAGGTGTAAGGAGGGGAGATTAGGAGGGGTGGAAACTTAAGTAGAGTATAAACTCCAAATGGCCTGTTTCCGTACTGTAGTCTATGTAATTCTATATAATCCCTTTCAGAAAAGTCAAAAGCAGATGGGAATTTTATCATCATACCTCCAGCATCATATCTCCAACCTGCACACCCGCAAGATCAGCAGGACCTCCTCTGGATACTTTGGAAATGAAGATTCCCTAGCAAAGACATAAGTCATACATGATAATGATACTTGCGTGTGGTACAGCACCTTTCACATCAGTCTCAAAGCACGTCATAGGATTTACCATCAAGTGTTGTGACTGTGTATGCTTCTAAGCAAGCATGGCAACCGATTTGCACACAAACAGCCAGGAAGTAAAATTCCCTTCTCTTTTTAAATAGCCTTATGGAATCTTTAACGTTCAGTTGAACGGGCACGGGCGGGGCCTGTTTAAAGTCTCATCTGAAGGACGGCACATCTGACTGTGCAGTGTTCCCGCTGCTCTGTATTTTAACTTACCTTCATAAACGGCGACCAAAACAAACAAAAATGAATTTAAATACCCTCATAGATTCCAGCGAGTTGCATATAGTGGAGCTGAAAGTTTGGGATTTTTCGCAGATTTATGGGGTGAGCAATGCAGTGTGTGATGTGATAATTATCACCAGTGTTAATTACCACGTCACAAATCGCATTTTCTATATGTTACAGTTTGTGCTCCAGGTAACATTCTTGACAACAAGAAGTCAGATTCAAGTGCTGAATTTATGAGTGCTGAGGCATCATGGGCGAGTTGCTCATGACATAAGAATATATATACTATTGCAATATATAGAATATATATACTATTTGCCAGCAGGAAACAAATACTTGTAAACACTTTAACACTGTGGATTGATGACGTTTTGTGAAGTGACTATTATGCTATTGTATTGCTAATGTATTTTGCCTATAATGGAAAATTACCGAACATTTGTACTTTTAAGTGAAGTTTTGCTGATGAGTGCACTCATGTAACTTGTTTTTTTGCTAGAAATGAATATGGTCTGTCTTATTTTATCTGTATCTAATATCCTTGCTCTGTCTGCTATAGTTACATGGGTAAAGAAACGTGCAACACATAGTCTGTGCTATGTGAGAGACAGGGCAAGTAAGTGGTGTCTGTGTGTGACAATTAGATGGCCTTGCAGAATGTACAGATGAGATCGTTTTGTCAGGTGAGGAGTCAAAACAAGACAAAAGTATTTATGAGATAAACCAGATGGTCTTGAAGGTTGTGAAAACTTGTTTGTTCATATGTATTGACCAATAATTAGCCTGACGTTGGAGCAGACCCAGGAAAGAAGACAAGATAAGAAAGGAAGATACCACTTAAAGAAGAAAACTCCTGCAATGTATATTCTGTTCTCCTCGATCAGTAATTATAATAATATAATAACTTGCATTTTAATACTTTGCCAAAATCTATGAAAACATCTCAAAGTGCTTCACAGAATGTACTGTAAAGTGGATTGACTGTATATTTTGTGAGCGAAAGCGGCAGCCATTTGCGCCCGGCAGTGTCCCACAAACAGTTATGGATTGAGTGACCAATTTTTTTTTATGGGATTATTACCCCCAGAAAACGTTCTGCCAGTCGAGTTACAACCAAGTTCCTACTTACTGCTTGGTAAACAGAGATGTGTGGAATCGTACCTTTCTGTATCGTGCACATTGCTATATAAAATTCATTTTAACCTGTCTGTGTGAGTTTGATTGTCTTGGGGTCCAGAACCACACAAAGACTCAAAGATTTCCGACTCGACAATTTGATTTAAATGAGATACAAGTAAATAAATTAAAATACAGTGACCATTTGAGTCGACAGTACTAAGGTTTCACGGGTGGGTGTGGGAGAAGTGTGCAAACAGTGTGCCAATTTTCAGTAATGAATAGTGTTCTTTGGGAATCGACTCAAAGAAGTCATCACTGTTCATAATCCTTATTACTCAAGCACCAGGCAATTTACCAGTTTGTAATCACAAGCCAAGCACAGCTACAATGATTCCCTGATGTTACCAATTCTACAACAGTGAAACCCATGGGCAATTAAAACATACTTACTTTGTCTCTCTTCATTAAAGAAAGAAGTTCTATTTTTCCAGCGCCTGATGTTGAAAAGAGCTTTTAAAGTAATTCATGTCCAGCACAGTGGCTGTTTTTGTATCCCATTGTTGGGGAGCCATTTGCGCCAGCAAGGTGGCAATAAATAATACTAATACTAATAATAATCCTTGCATTTGATACAGCACTTTATCACATCATTGAGACGTCTCCCACTCTTCTCTCATCACCACTGTAACCCGCATGAAACCGACCACCTGCTCCCTCAACTCCATCCCTACCCCTCTCCTTATCTCCCAGCTGCACCTCCTTGGCCTTCTACTCACCGACATCATAAACCTTAAAAACCCCTCCCTGGATCCATTTCTGCTCTCAAATTACTGCCCCATTTGCAACCTCCCCTTCCTTTCCAAGGTACGGGAACAACAACAACAACAAGATTGCATTTATAGAGCGCCTTTCACGTTGGGAGGACGTCCCAAGGCGCTGGACAGTTGGGTCGGGACCTGAGCAGGGGGGAAATGGTCAGGGTGAGGGGAGGGAAGGGAGGGAGCGAGGAGGGGTAGAGAGTCGAGAGAGGAGCTGAAGGCACGGTTGAAGAGAAAGGTCTGGAGACCGGCCTTTAAGGAGGAAAGGGAGGAAGCAAGGCTAAGGCACTGGGGGATAGAGTTCCAGAGCCGAGGGGCTGAGAGCCCGGCCACCAATGGTAGGGCGGTTAGGGCGGGGGGTTTGGAGCAGACCGGAGCCAGAGGAACGGAGGGTACGGGCAGGTACGTGGGGGGATAGTAAGTCGGAGAGGTAGGAGGGAGCGAGGCCGTGAATGGCCTTGTAGGTGAGGATGAGGATCTTGAATTCGATCCTCTAGGGGATGGGGAGCCAGTGGAGGCGAGCGAGGGTGGGAGTGATGTGGTCGTGGAGCCTGGTGCGGGACAGTACACGAGCTGCAGAGTTCTGAATGACCTGCAGCTTGTGGAGGGAGGTGCCGGGAAGGCCGACGAGGAGAGAGTTCCCGTAGTCCAGCCTTGAGGTGATAAAGGCGTGGACCAGAGTTTCAGCAGCATGAGGGGTGAGGTAGTACCGTAGTCTGGCGATGTTCCGCAAGTGATGGAAGGCGGTGCCAGTTGTGGCGCGGATGTGGGGAAGAAAGGACAGCTCAGGGTCGAACAGAACCCCGAGGTTCCTGACTGACTTTGAGAGGTGGAGAGTGCAGCCTTGGATGCTGATGCTGTCAGTGCCTGAGGTGCGGAGGCGCTGACGTGAGCCAATCAGGAGGGCCTCAGTTTTGCGCACGTTGAGCTGAAGAAAGTTGTCTCTCGTCCAGGACTCGATGTCGGACAGACAGCTGTCAGGACATCGGTGGTCGTGGAGTTGAGGGTAGAGGAGGAAAGGTAGAGTTGGGTGTCATCCGCATACATGTGGAAGTTAACCCCATGTCTGCAGATGATGTCACCACAGGGGGAGCATATAGAGGGTGAAGGGGAGGGGACAAGTTGTTGCTTCTTCGTTCTTTCCTCTCCTGCCACTCTCTTCACGAACCCTTCCAATCAGGCATCCATGCCGCCCACAGCACAGAAACAGCCCTTGTCAAAGTGACAAATGACATTCTGTCCATCTGCGACCAGGGCTCCCTGTTCCTCTTCGTCCTCCTTGAGCTCTCTGCTGCCTTTGACACTGTTGACTACTCTATCCTCATCCACCACCTCTCCTCTCATCTCATGGATCTGTCCTTTATGTTTCACACCGCCTCCACTTCATCTCCACAAACGGCTTCTCCTCTAGCCCCCGCACCGTCTCAAGCGCCATTCCTCAGTGCTCTGTCCTTGGTCCCTTCCTCTTCAACATCTATATGCTCCCTCCTAGAGACATTATCCTCAGACATGGGGTCCACATGTATGCGGATGACACCCAACTCTACCTCTCTGCCTCCGCCCTTGCCTCCAGGACCACTGCTATCCTGACTGAATGTCTGTAAGACATCAAGTCCTGGATGAGAAATAACTTTCTTCAGTTGAACATCAACACGACCGAGGCTCTCCTGATTGGATCCCGTCAACACCTCCTGACCTCAGGCACTGATAGCATCACCATCTATGGTTGCACACTCCACCTCACTAAGCCAGTCCGGAACCTTGGCACCGTGTTTGACCCTCAACTATCCTTTCTACCCCACATCCGTGCCAAGATCTGCTCTGCCTCTGTAACATCGCCCGGCTCCGCTACTGTCTCACACCGCAGTCCACCGAAACCCTCTTACACGCATTCATAACATCCAGGTTTGACTATACAAACTCCTTGCTTGTTGGTCTCCCCAACTCTGCCATCCATAGGCTGCAGATCATCCAGAACTCTGCAGTCCGTGTCCTCCTTGCATTTGATTATAGCGCTTTTCACGTCTTCTAGACGTCTCAAAGCGCTTCACAGAATATGCTGTAAAGTGAATTGACTGTATATTTGTGGGCGAAACGTGGCAGCCAAGTGCGCACAGCAGTGTCCCACAAACAGTCGTGGATTGCAAATGACCAATTTATTATTGTTTTGTTTTGGAGGGATTATTATTAGGCGTGTGGAGTAAGGAAACTTGCCCAAGGTTTCGCCCTGCCTGGAATTGAACCCAGGTGTCTCGCTTGCAAGGCAAATGCTCTAATCACTGAGCTGCAGGACTCCTACCACTGCAACCTCCTAATCCCCTACCATCTTGCCCACTCCCTCCGTTCAGGGGGCTCTGGCCTGCTTCACGTCCCCCGAATCATCCATCCCACCATTGGCAGGCGGGCCTTATGCCATTCTGCCCCTCCTCTCTGGAACTCCATCCCACAGTCCCTCCACATCACCCCATCCCTTACCTCCTTCAAGATGCACCTTAAAACCCTCCTCTTTGACCGTGCTTTCGATCACTCTCCTTCCCCTCCACCCTCCCCAATACTGACCCCCAGCTCGGGTCCGAAACTCTGACTGTCCAGCTCCTTGAACGTCTCCCGACATGAAAAGCGCTATATAAATGTAATTTTGTTGTTGTCTCAAAGCGCTTCACAGGATATACTGTAAAGTGTAATGACTGTGTATTTTGTGGGAAAAATCAATTAATCTGGAGAAATGTTGAAAGGAGAAACTCCTTTCCCTTTTCCAATAGAGTCTTATTTACTTTCAATGTCTATCTGAACAAGCAGACAAGACTCTGTTTAATGTCTCATCTTGGAGTACAACAGCTCCAACACGGCATTGCTCCCTCAATACTGCACTGGAGTGTGAAAACCACTGAAATTTACAACATAGACATCCATTTGTCCCATCATGTCATCACTGACTCTCTGAAAGAGCTATCCACTAGACACATTCTCCTGCCTTTCCCTATACCCTTTTGCATTCCTCCTTTACAGATATTCATCTAATTCTCTATTAAAAGCTAAACGTGAATTCTGGTCAGGAAGTATTGAACCTGAGTTCAATTCCAGGCAGGGCGAAACCTTGGGCAAGTTTCCTTACTCCACACGCCTAATAATAATCCCTCCAAAACCAAAAAAACAATAATAAATTGGTCATTTTCAATCTACGACTGTTTGTGGGACATTGCTGTGTGCAATTGGCTGCCGCGTTCGCCCACAAATATACAGTCAATTCACTTTAAGTGTGTTCTGTGAGGCGCTTTGGGACGTCCTCCCGACGTGAAAAGCGCTATATCAAATGCAAGGATTATTATTATTATTATTATTATTACTATTGTTAGCCCCAGACCAAACTATGTGCTCAAGTCCTGACAGGGAGCTTAAACCCCGAATCTCTTTAAAGCAAAGCGTACTACCAAATGAGCCAAGCTCATACCTAGCTTCAATGATATAGATGTTTTTGGATAACCAGCCAACTATTTGTCACACATATCCAAATGATGCAATACATTATTGGATGTAACATTGTGAGGTTTCTTGTCTCACACACACAAATAATTTCTCTGCGATTTGCTCAATACTGAATCAATTATTTTTTTCTTTTGTGACTGATTAGTGCTAAACTTAGGAAAAACTTACTTCATCATTGGCTTTATATGGAGACGACCCCTTTCCTCCAGCAATGCTGATGCCCAGGCTTCCCATCTGGCTGCATACCGTAATAGTCAACTGAAGAGAAAGGACATCGGAGTCAGAAACTTGCCTAAGGTTTCTACCCACCCGAGAATCGAACCCACATCCTCTCGTTTGCAAAGCAAGAGCACTAACTACTATGCTGCAATCATAAAATGCTTAGGAGGCTCTTTCTGCTACCTTTGCCGGCGTTCTCTTGGATCCAGTGGATTTAACGACTGTTGCTTGGTCCCCGGGTCGTTCTGGGCTCCTAACCTCCGTGCTAGCGTTGCCTACTGAGTTAGATGCCTGTTGTCTGCTGCCAGCCTTGTTCTGCTTGTTGTTGTCACACAGGAGGGCGGATGAACGAGTGTGTCTTTTCCGCTGAAAACCCTCTTCTGAATCAAACAGGCTGCCAGAAAATTTAGACACAGGTTCCTAAAGTTTAAAAAAATATTTGATGTATCAAAAAAGCAAAAATAAGTGGGGAAGAAAAAGTGGATGGGCAGCAAATATAAGAAAATAATTTTGTGGTGCTCACTGTCTTCGTTAGTCCAAATTGAAAGAGAAACTTAACACCCAAACTCAATTTAAAACACCTAATATTTGAGTAACATAACTGCCAGCCCATTATCATAAAGCTGTTGGGAGTGAACCGCTAAAAATTAAATTTATTCCGTAATGTATGTGGAGTTATCATTGCAAATAATGTTGTGTTGTGCCTATTTATTACAACTGTGGACATTTCCATGGAGAATTAAATGCTCGATAGTCTTCTTAGGCAAATGACTTTATCTGATTAAATGGGGTCTAGTTTGTGGTATGTTTTAACAGATTTCTTAATAAGAAATGTACGTTTTTGATATTCATTATTGCATTTTTCAACACAACCAATGCCAGAAATTCAATAATATAATAATCCTTGCATTTGATATAATGCCTTATCACATCATTGAAATGTCTCAAAACTCTTCACAGAAAACACTATAAAATGAATTGATTGTATATTTTGTGGGCAAAATACAGCAGCCAATTGGCACAGTAGTATCTGTGTAGTATTGAGTGACCAAATCATTATCTTTTTTTTTAATTATCCATTTCTTAACCTTAATACCACAAATTGAGACCTATTAAAGTTTAAATATCTCTTTTATTCGGCTTGAATCAACTGCACTACTTGCTTGTAATCTACTGCGTGATATTGCAAGGTGCTGTGAAGCTTTCATATCGTTGCGTAAGCAAATAATCCTCGAAATATGTGCACAATCAGCGAAAAAAAATGGGGTCATGATAATTAAAACAGAAAAAAAAATGCAGCAGCAAACATTAAGGCACATTCATGTCAATAGCCTGCTTTTATCCTCATATAACTATAACGCCAAACAAAACACACATTTTGAATACAACTTAGTAACAATTCACATCCATGTTTAACAGCTATGAAGATTCAAGTCCTGTAGATACATCATATATATATCATATATATATATACATCATATATATTTAACAGCTATGAAGATTCAAGTCCTGTAGATACATCATATAGGTTTTTTTCAAGAAATATTTGGTCAATTTAGCTGTTATATTGAAGTGTGCAGGTGGGTCCATTGTTAATATTTTTGTAAAAACTATTCTAGGGAGACCCAGATTTTGGTACCAGTTACTTGGCTTCACTGAGAAGGTGGCAATGAGGCCTCCTGTTTAAACCACTTCAGTCCTTGAAATACAGACGAGGGTGAAATAATGAGCTGCTACATATAATAATGGCCAAAGGTGTATAGGAATTGGGAACTTTTAAATGTCACTTTCAGGTATTTAATAATAATAATAATCCTTGCATTTGATATAGTGCCTTATCACGTCTTCTGGACTTCTCACAGAATATACTGTAAAGTGAATTGACTGTATATTTTGTGGGTGAAATGCGGCAGCCAATTGCACACAGCAGCATCTTACAAACAGTCATGGACTGAGTGACCAAATTAAGCAGGTTGTTTCCAATTCTGGGTTTCGGAGAAAATTATCAACGCACACTTCAATACATCAGAATACAGCTCATTGACTCTCCTCAGAGTCTATTGTACAATAGATTAAACAATGTATAACATAGCCTATAAACCCCACTCAATAATATTTAATTGACGTTCCTAGTATACTATACAAACTCCCCTTACTTCCTCATACAGATCCTCCATTTCCTCAGCCTCCTGTTCAGGGCTGGTTGTGTAATCTTTCCACCTGCCATTGCCTAAATAACATTTGGATTCTCGTTCACTGTAGGACCGTTCCTTTCCATTCAGTGATCCGGTCCATCGTACACCACTTAAGCCCCAGCCAGGACCAGTGCAGTTTGTTAGGGACTTACGAAGCCACTTTAAGGAATCCTGTGGGCAAGAAATGGATATTGGGACTAAATGTGATCATGGTTGTTGTAAAGAAACACGCAAAACAATGTGAATGAATCCTGATGCTCTTTCTGTAGTTGTTTATCTCTGGATAGCGATTCGTAAAGGAAACAACTTCTGTGATGTTAAGAAGCAAATTAATCTGATGCATCTGAGAGGAAGCCAGACCTTCACATGAGGGAGAAAGGAATAGAGGGGAATAGAAGGATGTGGGAGGGAGTAAGGAATGGATGGAGACTTGTGTGGAGACTATAAACGGACTGGTTGGACTCAGTGGCCTGTTTCTGTGCTGCACATTCTTTGTAAATGCAGTTCAAATAATTCAAATACTCAGACTTACATTTGTGTATTGACCTCCCACCCCCTTGCGCTTCATTGACTTTCCTCAGTAAGTTGGGTTCCCCTCCCTTCCCACAACCAAACACAAACACAACTGAGATTGCAAGAAATTCAGAATGTAGACGATTATTTTGACAAAATGGTTCAATCTCAAAATCATTCAAATCTTAAACAAATAACCTTGGTTTTAAAGGAATAGGGACAGCAAAATTGCAACACTACGAGACTAATAACAGGAATCAGTACCAGGATTCCCCAAGGTTTAACATCTGGAGCACAAAGCTAGAATTAAATTAAGCATTCCCCTGACAATGAATTTAATGTTATATTGTTCTGCTCCCCATAGGAGTTCCTAGCACCTGCCTATCCCCTTAGCACAGGGCACTTGGCAAATGTCTAATGCCTAACTAATGCCTATCCTGGTTACCTCCAGGTCAGTGGGGGGAGATGGGGGAGGTAAGCAGGGCTCTTTCAGACATCACTGACTCCAAGGTGACACACTTGGCAAAGGACATCGGAATCAAATCAATCCTCTGTGGTGGTCTCAGTGTTCCGGTCCCTGAGACAGACAGGTCCGCAGTACACCACAAATGTAATTCACATTATAGAGCGCCTTTCACTTCGGAAGGACATCTCAAAGCACATTCACCATGCTGGATGGGCACTCGAGCAAAAGCACTTGATAATGGACCAGGCAATCTGGCTAGTTAGGATAACTTGGGTGGTCCTAGCTGGAAGGAGTGGGAAGTATTAGTAGGTTCCGTAATGGTCTACTGTAGAGTTTTAGCAGGTTAAACACCAGCAATACCCTTAAGAACATAAGAAATGCTGGTCAAAAGAAGACCAAGGTCCATCAGTTCGCCTTCCACCATCCTAGCAGTCGCATGCACATGTCTTGGCATAAACTATATATTGTATCCCAAGATATTATTTCCTAAAAGAAATCTACCTAATTTACTTTTGAAAGAATTGACACTTTAATGTCTCCTCTGGCGTCCTCAAACCTTTGTCTTTTTAAACTCTCCAGGATTAGGTGCATTTCCCCATAATCCACAATCCATGATAAACAAACAAACTGTGGAACTCTTAGTCGTTTGGTTTGGAAATCAACATGGTGATGGATTTCTGTGTGTGAAAGGTATATAGTCTACCAAAACAAAACTGACAATGAAACATTGAAACTATTCCAAGTTCCTCTGACAGAAAAGAATTGTGATTGCGATTTTAGTCCTGTGACATCTGTGTTCATGAAGGACACAGAAGAAAGCTCCCTGTACCCTGTCCCAACCTCAGATGGCCATTTGTTATCTCTCTGAGTGAGATTCCCAATTTAGCACTGAATTAAGGACAGTTTTGCGGTGTGAGCATATACATTCACGAAGAACTGGATTGAGACTGCCCAGAATCATGTAAGAACTTTGCAAACAATGCAAAGGCTTTCACTCAACCAGAAAATCCAGAGCTTACAGGTGAGAAGCCAGTCTGCAAACTCACCCAGCACCCAACCCTATTAAACTTCTTTTTATTCAAAACCATGTTGCTCATGCTTGCTGGGGAACCAGGAAGGAAGGAAGGAAGGACAGGACAGACAGGACAGACAGACAGACAACAGGCACTTAATTATACAGTGAAGTGACTGTGTGCTTACATAGAATTACATAATATAACAAAATAATAATAATTGATACAGCGCTTATCATTTTTATCAAAACATCCCAAAGCACTTCATAGTATTTTACTGTAAAGTGTAGTGACTGTATTTGTGCGCACACATGGCAACCAATCTGCACACAGCAAAGCAAAACATTTCACAGGATATACGGTAAAGACTGTATTTTGTAGGGGAAACGCGGCAACCAGCTGCGCACAGCAACTGTCCCACAAATAGCCATGGAGTGAGTGAATTTTATTTGAGGGATTTATTGGCCAGGACATCGGGAGAAACTCCCTTCTCTTTTCAAATAGATCCATGGGATCTTTAACATCCACATGAACAGGCAGCTGGGATGTCGGTTTAACGTCTCATCTGAACGACAGCACCTCTGAAAATGCAACACACCCTCAGCACTGCATTGAAGTGTCAGCTAAAACTATATGTGTCTAAAGTCCTGATGTGGGGCTTGAACCCACAAGCTTCTGACTCAGGTGAAAGTGCTACCAATGCACCACTGACACTAGCAATGGGGTGAATGAATCTTTAATCTGAAGGATCCCATTCATGTCTGATCAGATACTCTTGATTGCGCTTGGGCTGGACATGATGACAATATGTGGTCTACTGTTTCTGTTGCTTGATGACATATTGGCCATCCTTAGGATCTTATTTTCCTAATAATGGGCAGTAGTAGCTTGGTTTTGTGTTGATATTATGGGAGCTTCGGTTTGGGCTTTCGAATCCTTGTTGGTCAACCAGTTGTAGCTTTGGTTCATATCTACGCCTTGTTCTTTCATTTCTCTTGGAAATTGACCATGCATGATTTTCTTCTCCCATTCATTTTTTCTACAATATATCATTTTCTTTTTAAGGACAATTTTCATTCCATGTTCCTTTTTTGGTTGTTTCTGATGAGTTACTTTCTATTTTATTTTGATGGCTGTCATACTCTTGTTTGATCTTGATTGCTTCTTTAACAATGGAAATTTTCTTTTTCTGGTTTCATGTTTTTTTATCATTTTGATAATATCCCGGTTTGTTCTGATGTATTCAGCTAAACTTACAATTGCTGGTTTATAAGATGCTTCACTTTCAATCAGGCCTCTTGGTAGATAAATATGTTTATAACGATAAATATTTTCTTGGTATATAAATATGTTGGACATCAGCTTTTATATCAATGAAGGCCGTGAATGGTCAACAATTTTCATGTTTTTCTATCAATATTTTCCACATCTTTGATCATCCAATCGATTTTACCAAAGCTGTATGCTGTTACTGGTATTGCAATTGCAATAATAGCAAATGTTTTATTTCTGTTTTAAGTACAAAACGTACTCTTCTTATACATTCAGAAACATTTTCAATTTCATGCCTTTATGATCTATTCCATCACTTTCACATATTCCAAGATATCTATACACTTTGTTTGATCTGGTTCTTTTATTATTGTATTTTGGTCTAGCTGAACGTGTTCAGCTTTTTGCAGTTTCCCAACGATAAAGATTACTTTGGCATATTTATCTAATCCAAGCTCCATTTTTATATCATCACTGAACATTTTAATATTTTATGTTGTTCTTCTAATTCTTTATCATTTTACCATATTGTTTATTATTATTATTAAATGACGACACCTCCGACATTGCAGCTGTACAAAGAATACTTATTGAGTTACCCTTACCATTGACTCATATCCCATTATGGTGTAAAGTTATTTAGGTAACATTAGAAGCTTTACTCCTATAGTAACACCCTAATAAAATAAAACTCAGAACATTTAATTTTACTATTTTAACTTTAAATTTATATCAACTGATCTATTTTTAGCTTTTCTAAAACCATTTTTTGTATTTCAATGTTTAAATACAATGTTACACTTACATTTCTCCATTGCATCCAAAGAAGTAGCGCCAAAATCAACAAACCAACTCCAAAGGTCTGTTTTTCAGACAATTTTCACCCTCACATATAAATCCCTTCAAGCCCTAGCACCTCCCTATGTCTCTGATCTCCTCACATGTCTCTCCTCTGCCCACCCATTCCGCTCAGGTGACACAGGCCTGTTGAGTGTCAGCTGTCCCTTCCTCATCACCACTTGTGACTGAGTTTCCAATCATTACACCCCCAACCTCTGGAACGCTTTACTTCTATCCTTTAACTCACCCCTCCATCCTTCCCTATCTATCTTCAAACAATAATAATAATGATCCTTGCATTTGATATAACAACAACAAAATTACATCTATAGAGTGCCTTATCATAATAATAATAATAATAATCCTTGCATTTGATATAGCGCTTTTCACGTCGGGAGGACGTCCCAAAGCGCTTCACAGAACACACTGTAAAGTGAATTGACTGTATATTTGTGGGCGAACGCGGCAGCCAATTGCGCACAGCAATGTCCCACAAACAGTCGTAGATTGAAAATGACCAATTTATTATTGTTTTTGGTTTTGGAGGGATTATCATTAGGCTCTGTGTGGAGTAAGGAAACTTGCCCAAGGTTTCGCCCTGACCTGCCTGGAATTGAACTCAGGTCTCTCACTTGCAAAGCGAGTGCTCTAACCACTGAGCTACAGGATCATGTTGTCGAGACGTCTCAAAGCGCTTTACAGGATATACGGTAAAGTATTCCAATATGCTTGCCTACAGTCACTACACTTTACAGTATTCCTGCAAAGTGCTTTGGGACGTCCTCCTGACATGAAAATCACTATATCAAATGCAAGGATTATTACTATTAATACTCTTAAGCCTTCCGATGGATTTCCATATCTGTCAGACACCCGGCTGAGTAACAACAATAATGACAATGACAAAAAAAATCCAGGCAAACTCAAGAGAGATTTTGAACCAAGACCTTGGCGATAAATGGCTGTTAAAATTCCTGAATTGGAACTCAGACTGCACAGACGGGAATGGCCAGGTCCCCAGTACAGAAACAGGTGTGAAGCTGTTACAGAGAAACGTCCTCTGTTACTCATAAAAGCAATGCCAAGCAGACCGATGCCAAAAATCAGAACTGCTACCAAAACCATGTGTTTGCATGGACATGTTAATTATTAATGGAGTGGAGGGTTTGGCCTGTATCTATGAATGCTCTTTATAGCTAAGTATAGAAGGTGCCTCACACTCTTCTGGGAGTTGTAATTATTAACAGAGAAATGGGGCCAGCAATAAGGGGTTGGAGGCCAAGAGGCACAAAGGAAGATATTATCTCCCTTAGACAATCAAAATAGGTGATCACTGGGGGAAGGGAATCATCCCATTCAGCTCCTGTTACCCCTGCAAGCCAAAGCCCTAATTGGTAGAGAAATCCTTGCTGTACAAGCAGCAGGAAAGCTTACGAGACAGTGCTCTCAATAGCAAGTTAAACAGTTTTAATAATAATAATAATCCTTGCATTTGATATAGCGCTTTTCACGTCAGGAGGACGTCCCAAAGCACTTCACAGAACACACTGTAAAGTGAATTGACTATATTTGTGGGCGAACGCGGCAGCCAATTGCGCACAGCAAGTGGTTAAGACTCCAGCAGTTACCCTCAACGCACACTATGGGGTCCCCAAGCCTTGGCTCTTGCCAACCTGCGCCTAATACTTTCCGGAATTAGGTAAGCAGGATGCCTCCCTCCAGGGAGAGAGTGCGCATTCCATTCGGTGGATCAACCGTGATCTTGCAAAATGGTGAGACAAGCTTAATGGGCTGAATGGACTCCTCCTGTTCCTATGTTCCTTTATCAAAACAAATTAATCCAATGTAAACATAAGTAAATATTTGCGCCTTAGTTAAGCCTGAAAATAACTAATATATTGTTTAGAGCACTCGCCTCACAAGCGTGAGGACCCAGGTTCGATTCCCAGGCAGGGTGAAACCTTTGGCCAGTATCCTTCCTCCATACGCCTCTGTTTATCTAGTAAAATGTAGGAACTTGGTTGCTAGTCAATTGGAGGATCACTTTTTCCGGGGTAATAATCCCTTCAAAACAAAATGATAATATAGTAATACTAATTTAGTCGCTCAATCCATGACTGTTCATGGGACACTGCAATTGGCTGCTTTGTTTTGCCCACAAAATATACAATTAATTCACTTTACAGTATATTCTGTGATGTGCTTTGAGACGACTTAACAATGTGATAAAGCACTATATGAAATGTAAGGATTATTATTATATTAAACAAACCCGGATGCTAAGATTATCCCAGTTGGTAGTACTCTTGCTTCTGAGGCAATAGCTGTGGGTTTAAGCCCCACACTTGGATCTGAGCTCATCTTCCAGGCTGACACTTCAGAGCTCCCCATTATCAGAGGTATCACCCTTCAGGAGAAGTGTTAGGGCGAAAGGCAATCGATCTGTTCTTCAGGTGGATATTGACAGATCTCAAGTCACTGTTCAAAATTAGAAGGTGATTTTTCTGATGTCCAAGCCAACAATCCTCAATGGCTGTGAGTGGGGTCTTGTTCTGTACAAAATATCTGCAACTTCTCGCAGCACTTAACAATTCAACCTCTTTTGACATGACTAACGCACTATAAAAATGCAAATTCATTCCTTCTCAACAAGCAATACTTTCTCTTTAAGAAAAACCTTGTCGTCACACCACCAACAATGGAGTGTGGAAAATGGGTGGACAAGATAATGAAGGGCCAAGGAAGTAGTGGATTTGTGCGATATCCCTAGTTTAGGCAGTCACTGAAAGGACCTGTTTGGAAGTGCCCAGAGGCCAACAACAACCAAGGATGCAGAGCATGGTAGGGGATGACCTATGTGGTGAATACCAAGGAGATCACTTGGAGGACTCTCTTAGAGAGTTCCAAAAGAAATGGAATGGTTTTAGTAGGAAAGCCAAAGTATGTAGCTACAAATACGCGAGGGGAAGGCATCTGGGGAAGCATCGCCCCAATCAGTACCAACGATGAAGCTTCCCTGGTCCGACCAAGTGAAAAGATCTCACCTGTGGAAGGTGATGTAAATGGATGAAGAAATGAATAGCTCAATTATGAGACACCAAAGTCATGTGGCACAGTTCTCAAGAACCATGTCCACCATACTAAAGAGCGCTCTGATCAGGAAGTAGCCCGCCTTCCAGATATGCAAGGCCACAGATAAGATTCCTTTGGACGTGATTTAGTATATGTAAGAAATGATGAAGTCACTGACGGGGAAATCGATTGGATGGCACAGTTTCTCTGCGTTGCAACAACATGTCAGCCTGGCTCAGTTGGTAGCACTCTCACCTCTGATATCGGAACTTTGGACTCACATAGTCTAGGCTGACCATCCAGTGCACTGCTGGGGAGCTGTCCTTTGGATGAGACATTAAACTGCAGTCCCGTATTCCTGTTTAAATGGACATTGAAAATCCCATTCAAACCCACAATTCAAAAAAGGAGCATCTCCTGGTGTGCTGGCCAACAATCCTCTCGATAAACAACAACACAAGATTACATTTGTATAGCGCCTTTCACGTCGGGAGGACGCCCCAAGGCGCTGGTTGGTTATCACCCAAATATGAGTAGAATGTATAGTCAGGACACCTCCCCCTCCCTTGGCATATGGCACTAAGAACCAATGAGTAACAACACATCCATCACATAAAATAGTGAAGCACAGTGCCACAAGTAATAATATTTTCATCTTTGGTTCAGAAGAGCACCTTTTGATGCTCCTTGTGTAGATGGGATGCACATTTTGCATTTCAAATTTCATATTTTGTAGGCGAATGCGGCAACCAATTTGCACACAGCAATGTCCCACAAACAGCCACAAAGTGAACAACTAATTTTATCTGAGGATTGCTCAGGACACTGGAAGAAACGCCCTTCTCTTTTTTGAATAATGCCATGGAATTATTAACTTCCATCTGAACAGGCAAGGTAGGATCTCAGTTTAACGTCTCATCTAAAGAAGAGCATCTCTAAAAGGAGGGCATCTCTAACACTGTACTGGACCGTCAGCTAGACTCTGAACTTAGAATCTCGACATATTTCTGTGAAGCGCTTTGGGACGTCCTCCCGACGTGAAAAGTGCTATATCAAATGCAAGGATTATTATTATTATTATTATTATATGGATTGAACGCACAACTTCTAACCTTGAGGTAAGAGTTTGACACATGCTAATTACTCTGTAACCATTTTTGTTGCCTGAGTGTTATTGTGCAAGAGGATATCGAGAGCACATTTAACACAATTGCCCAATATTATCGAAAAAGTTTTGAAAAGTAACATTTAGTAACAGATGATTACCCTTGGCTGTTGAATTAGCAAAAATGGGACGTAAAATTCAGATAGAAACTGGAAAAATAAAAAAATTAAATTAAGAGATTTATTAGGATGTAGAATGTGCTTTGAGATGTTTAGATGTAAGGCATTTACAAAAACACAAGTCCTTTCTTACACATTCGGCAATAGAAGGTATGCTAGCAATCTAGTGTATGTTCTTGACCCTTGAATATTATAATAATCCTTGGATTTGATTATAGGGCCTTATATCTTTGAAACATCTCAAAGCGCTTCACATATAAGTTGTAAAGTGAATTGACTATGTATTTTGTAGAGGAAATATTTGGAGAGGTTATAGAAAAAGTTACAGAAGAGGTCTTGAGGTCGGGGTGAGAAAGGACCTTATTAAAGTATTCAAGATGCAAAAGAGTATAGATAAATTGAACCCCATTAATACAGGATGCTTAACATAATCCCACCCTACAAGATCCCACTGACTCAAAACTCGCAAGAGAGAAGACAGTTTAGATTTATTTACACAGAGGTGAAAACATGGAGGTGGTGGCAAGTTTTGCCAGTAAAGTCAAATTATATACCTACTTGGTGAAGAAATCAATGAAATTATACAGAAGATTTAGTGTAGGAATTATTATTTTTCGCAACGTCTAGCCAGGTGGACAACAACAACCCTTTCCAGTCGTTTGGGTACATTCTCTGGTTCTTATACTTGTACCTCGAAGCTGTGTAAAAGATGCCATTGGTGACCTGATTAATGTTTTACCCAGTGTTGACTGATGCCATATGGTTCCAGACAGTGTCCCAGTGTTGTCACGCAGTCCCTCCGCCTCGCCCCCTCCCTTGCCTCCTTCAAGACCCATCTCAAGACCCTCCTCTTTGACCATGCATTCGATCTCCCTGCTTCCCCCACTGCCCTCCACCCTCCCCGACCCTGACCCCCAGCTCGGGTCCGAAACTTTGTCTGTCCAGCGCCTTGGGACGTCCTCCCGATGTGAAAGGTGCTTTTCAAATGTAATTTTGTTGTTGTTGTAGGCCATTCAGAGCCTGTTCTGCCATTGTACGAGATCTTGGCTGATCAACCTTATTTACCCATCTTTGCTCCATATCCCTTGATACCCTTCCCTTATAAAAACCTCAGTCAGTCTTGAAAATTTGAATTGATCCAGCATCCGCAGCCTTTTGGGGCCGAGAGTTCCAGATTTCCACTATCATTTGTGAAAAAATATGCTATCTGATTTCACTCCTAAATGCCCTAGCTCTAATTTGAGGATTACACCCCCTTGTTCTGGATTCCCCCACCAGAAGAAATAGTTTCTCTGTATCTACCCTATCGAATCCCTCTATCATTTTAATACCTCAATCAGATCACCCCTCAACCTTCTAAACTCAACACGGAATTCTCTAAAAATATCTCAGGATGCACATCTCATGAGGTACTACAACTTTCCTCCTTGCAAACACCAAGGAATCATGCCTTTACCCTGTACACCAACTCCCTCAGAAAACATCTCTCGCTCCCCCACCCACCGCCTGTCTTTGGTGTTTCCTTCCAGCTCAGGCTCCAGATGCATCCTTTTGAACTGGACTCAAACTGAAACCAACTGAATCCTCTCATGTCACGATGGCAACAAAAAACTGAGGGGGAAGAAAAATACAGACTCTATTCAGCAAATGTTAAAGGGCTCATTGTTCACAGCAATATAAAGCTAGTGAAGGCCACCCATGAACAACGGACAAAGTCTTTTCAGATTTTTCTTCGGTTGATGAAGGGAACAAGGTAAATACCTAAAAATAAATCAACTACAGGCATACAAGGAAAGTACAGTTAAATGAGATTGAAAGGATTGTTCTTAAAAGAACGAGCACAGACACAATGGGTCGAATGACCTTCTGTGCTGTAAATTTCTATGGATCTATGGTGAAATGGGGTGGGTATTGCTTATCATGCAGTGGTTTCTACTTTGTGAAAGGGCTTTCCTGAATCAATTTGTCCAAACTGGTTAAGTCACTGTCACTACAAATGTTTATATTATAAAAATTAATCTTTTTTTAGAAGATGCATTTAATTTTAAAAGGATGGATTTTAATTTCAAACAATAGCACTAAATCTTATTGGCTTTGCATAACCAGGTTCTAACAATACAAACTTACATTTATAAAGCGCTTTTCACATCGAGTGGACAGCCTGAAGCGCTTAACAGAGCTAGATGGGCAAGTGAACTGGGGGTGGGGAGAGGAAAGATGACTGAAAGCGTGGTCAAAGAGGAAGGTCTTGAGACACACCTTCGAGTAAGGGAGGGAGCGAGTCAGAGGCTCACTGGGATGGAGTTCCAAAGAGTGTGGGCAATAAGGCTCACTGGTTGTATTGAAATTGGTCCCAGTACAGACAGCAATGAATAAGGGTGGCTTGGACCCAATTTCTATGTTGGCTGTCATAGAAACTATCCGGGTGGTGATGGGGGAAGGAGGGAATCACAGAGCACAAACCAAATATTTCTCTAATAGAGCGGAAAAAGTAATGTCATTTTACGAGCTTCGATTTTTACAGCAAGTCATTGCATCTCAAAGCATTTCACGGTTTAAGTGCTGTCAAGTGTATATTTTTCTAGAAGGAAACAGAGTAGCTTGTTTGCCCCATCAAATTTTCCACAGTCATTAATCTTGGAGGATTGTTGGCTGTGACTATAGTGCTCCTGTACACCTTCCAACAGCTCATTACCAGCAGAGACCAAAAAGGTTGGGAACTCAGCCAGGCCTGAAGAAAATTAAGAACTAAGAAATAAAAATAAATACGTAAAACAATTCCACTTTCCAGTGCAGCGATGAGATTCTGATTAAGTTGCTTTATTCACGAGTAATTCAATTATTTGAAGGCCAAACGTGAGGAGAAACATTAAGTAACAACAACAACAAATTACATTTGTATAGCGCCTTGCACGTCAGGACATCGCGAGGTGCTGGATAGTCAGGGATCCGCACCCGAGCTGATGTTTGGGATCAACAACAACAAGATTACATTTGTATAGCGCCTTTCACGTCGGGAGGACGTCCCAAGGCGCTGGACAGAGTACAGCATTTCAGGCCTGAGCTGGGGTCGGGAGAAGGGATGGGAGGGGAAGTGGGGTGGCCGATGGCATTGTCGGAGAGGAGGGTCTTGAGGCAGGACTTGAAGGAGGCTAAGAAGGGGGTGAGGCGGAGTGACTGGCGGATGCAATTCCAGAGGTTGGGGGCAGAGTGGCTGAAGGCTCTCCCGCCAATGGTGGGGCAGGTGGGTCGGGGGACGTGGAGCAGACCAGAGCCGCCTGAGCGGAGGGAACGAGTGGGTTGGTAAGGGGTTAGGAGGTCGCAGAGGTAGGGTGGGGCGAGGCCATGGAGGGCTTGTATGTGAGGACCAGGAGGGGTGGAGAGAGGGGAACGTAGAGGTAGGAGGGTGAGCGAAGGCACGGTTGAAGAGGAGGGAGGGTCTTGAGACGTGTCTTGAAGGAGATAAGGGAGGGGGCGAGGCGGAGGGTCACTGGGATGGAGTTCCAGAGAGTGGGGGCAGAGAGGCTGAAGGCCTGCCTGCCAATGATAGAATCCATACAGCATTTTTACCCTCTCCTCCAGGAAATGGGTGAAATGAAGTCTCACTAGCTCTGTGAACTGGTGGCTGCCAAATTCAGATGGGGCCTCAACAGCATGTCATTGTAGTTAACAGTTGCCCAGTCTGTCTGGCTCATCACTGAGACTTGGTCGCTGGACAGGAACGTGGAAGCTTGCCAGTGTTTACAATGGTAAGCTGGGCAGTTTTAGCTGGTTAATCTCCAGCAATAGCCCCAATGCACACTCTGGTTTACTGCAGTAGTTGAGAAGCAGGGTTTATCAAACTCTAGATTTCCAGACAAGCATCTTTAGATCAACATCTCTGTACTAATTAAGCACATTGTGGGATCGCCAGCTTGGGTAATGGTCCAATCGTGATCACTTGCATCCAGCCACCACTGCTTTATGTATCCACCTTTCCACTTCGCTGTACTGCCCTTTGCCCTTCTCATGAGGTATGTACATTTTATGTCCTGTAACGTATTGGTTAGAGTACACGCCTGCAAGCAAGAGAACCTGGGTTCGATTCCCGGGCGAGGCGAAACTTTAGCTAAGTTTCCTTACTTCACCCTCCTGTTTACCTAGCAGTAAGTAGGAACCCAGTTATTAGACGATTGGTAGATCGCTTTCCAGAGGTAATGATCCCTTCAGCGACAACAAAAAATAATTTGGTCACTCAATCCACGACTGTTTGTGGGACACAGCTGTGTGCAATTCGTTGCCGTATTTCGCTCACAAAATGTAGTCAATCCACTTTTCAATATGTTCTGTGAAGCACTTTGAGACGCATTCATCGACATGATAAAGCGCAATATCAAATGCATGGTTTATTATTATTATTTAAATATGTGCTCTCCAGAGATACAATTTAACCTCAATTGCTAATCCAGGAACTGGAATAGAAAGATATAGAAGTAACAACAACAACAAATTGCATTCATATAGTGCCTTTCACAATCGGGGGGACGTCCCAAGACGCTGGATGTAAGCAAGAAGTGAGGGGAGTCTCAGGTGGAGTATAAACATCAACGCGGAGAAGTTGGACCAAATGGCCTGTTTCCAGGTTGTATATTGTACAACAACAACTTGCATTTACACAATGCCCTTCACGTGGGGCAGTGGCTCGGAGATCATCATAATATGCAAGCTCGACACCGTGCTCGACACCGTGCTTGGTAGAGTAGAGATGGCAGAGTCGATGGACTAAATGGCTCCTGTGTCAGCCTGGCTCAGTGGTGGCTTATCGCCTCTGAGTCAGAAGGTTGTGGGTTCAAGCCTCATATCAGAACTTGGAATCACGTAGTCGAGGCTGACATTCCAATGCTGCGCTGGAGGGGGTGTTGCATTGCCGGAGGTGCTGCTCTTCTGAAGGTGAGACGTTAAACCGAGGTCCTGTCTGGCTTTTCTAGTTGATGTTAAAGGTCCTATGGCAATATTCGATAAAAGAAGGCAGTTTCTCCTGGTGTCCTCCAAATAAAATTGGTCACTCACTCTACAGCTGTTTGTGGGACATTGCTATTTACAAACTAGCTCCTGCGTTTCGCCCACAAAATACATAGTCAATTCACTTTACAGTATATCCTGTGAAGCACTTTGAGGCGTCTCAACAATGTGATAAGGCTGTACCAAATGCAAGGATAATTATTATTGCTCCTGTTCCTGTGTTCATAAATGGACCAGCGGCAAGTCTTGCCTTTGACCAGGAGGTGGCCACAATGAGTAAAATGGGATTTCAAAGTTATCCGATTGCTGTCAATCTGCCAGTCCAAAAAATACTCGAATTTCATAGTCCATCTGGCAGTACATTGCTTAAGGCTAGTAGCTGCCTTCCAACTCACTGTCACAGTGAATCAGACAACTGTTCAAATTAATGGCATGTGCAACTCCAAAATACTAACCATAATAATCCTTGCATTTGACATAGCGCCTTATCACATCTTCACTACGCCTTAAAGGCTTCACAGAATTGATTGTATATTTTGTGGGCGAAACACAGCAGCTAATTGCAGACAGCCGTGTCCCACAAACAGTTGTGGATTGAGTTTCCAAATTTTTTATTTATTTTTAAGTGATTATTAGCCCTGGAAAAGCAACCCACCAATCGCCTAACAACCAGGTTCCTACTTATGGTTCGGTAAACAGAGGCTTGCGGAGTAAAGAAACTTGTCCAACATTTTGTCCCACATGGGAATCGAACCCCTGTCTTCTCGCTTGCAAAGCGAATGCCCTAACACAAAGCTACAGGACACCACATGTTGCTACTCAGTGAAATCTGCAATCAACCGCATAGGAACTGGCATGGCAGAAAAATCAAACATTACCTTATTATCACGAGACATTGCTTCGGAGATACTCTTTCAGGATAAAGATCCGATAGCGTCCTGAACTGTATGTTATGTTTGATGTGGTTAGAAAAGCCAGGAGAAAACTATCTTAGGTTAGATCGCTTTTCCAGAGGTAATTATCCCTCCACAAAAATAAAAAAAAAATTTGGTCACTCAATCCATGACTGTTTGTGAGACACTGCTGTGCGCAATTGGCTGCTATGTTTCACCCACAAAATATACAGTCAATTAATTTTACAATATATTCCATGAAGGGATTTGAGATGTCTCAAGGACAAGATTAAGGCACTATATCAAATGCAAGGATTATTATTATTATTACTATACCCCTCAAGAGCATTTAAAATGATTAAAGACCCACAATGATATTATGAACCAGACACAAACCCCTCACCATGTACCTTGTTACCAGGGATACAGCTAACAAGAAAGACTGGACAGGGTAGAACTTTATGAAGATGAGGCCCTTTGAGAGAGGCCCAGATAATTATAAAAAGGTTCAATAAATCAAGTGTTTCCACTTGTTGGTGAGCCCATAATAAATGGGGCCAGAAATATAAGATAGCTGCTAGCTGATCTAAAAGAGTTTAGAAGGAACATCTTTACACAGGAGGTGGCGAGAATGTGGAACTCATTCCCTGAAGTATAGTTGAAGCAGAAAGCATCAATGTATTTAGGAGGAAACTCATAATATATGTTTCGAGGAAGGAAATACAGGCTGACCAAAAAATCGTGATAACATTACAATGTCTAATAAGTCTTAACGAAATTATGATGTAATTTTTTTTAGATAATAGGGTAGCTTCACATCTTTTTGGTCACCCTGGAGAAGCATACGGGACTGGGAATCTGGATGGTTGGTAGTTCATGTGGAGTAGAAACCCACGTAGATTAATTAGCCAGGTGCTCTGTTTATTGTTGTATATTCTATGTAAAGGATTGCTCTTTTACGGATTTTTTCCTTCATATAGGGCATGAAAATATGGAACATCTGCTCAATTAACTTCACCCACAAAATGCACACTTCATTCACTTTCCAATATATTCTGTGAAGCGCTTTGACACATCTCAACAATGTGATAAGGCTCTATCAAATGCAAAGATTATGATTATTATTAATTATTAATTTAGTACTGAGTTTGTAGCTGCAACTGAACTGCTGCTAGTTAACAAGTCCAATAATGAGTCGCATATTTAAGATATCGTAAAGAATTTACAATAGCTTCCAATTATACAGCACTTTTCAAGTTCTCTTCTTGAAAACCGCATACTAATGCTTTTCACTTAGTGTGAACATCTTGAAGCTCTTTACAAAGAAGGTAGACGGGGGAAGATTGCAATAAAATTCAGTGTCTCATATGGATTTAAAAAAAACCTAGCGCAGACTTAATGTGCCGAGTGGCATTTTTCTGTTGTGTAACATTCTGTGATTCTAAAATATCAGCCATTGTTTTCTTTCAGATGCCAATCAAATTGCCCGGCGAATTTTCCAGCATTATTTCAGATTGCATACAAAATACAGTCACTAAACTACATTTCACTACTTTGTGACGTCACTACTTTCCTGTAATGAAAGGCGCCATAACAAATGCAAGGATTACTGTTACTATCTCCAGCATTTGTAGTTTCCCATCTTGTCCACACGTCTATTAAATATACACTCACGCTACATGCAACCAACATACAAATGTCCCTGTAATCAGCTCAACTGCAGGTCTGTGGCATGGCAAAGCCCTCAGAACCAACCTCTCTGAGATCATGTGGTGCTCCTTTCGACCTTAAGGCTCCCAAAAAAATAAAACTACAGCAGCTCAAATGAAAAAACGACAGCACTGGTTGCTGCCAAGACTCCAATCTACTCGCTTGACAAACAGGAATGAATAAAACTTCAACACAGCAAACTGCTAGCAAGCAGGCAGACGTGTCACTAACCATAGTCAGGACCGCACACGACCGAGGTAAACATTTCAAACAAACGCGTAACTGTCCAGTTCAAAACCTTGGCCTCTTCATCTTTTTTTTGGTGCGTGCAGGCAAATCTGACCACAGGAATCTCAGCAAAGGAGGTCAAATGCTCATACAGCCAGCACTGTACGCAATCAATGACTTCTTAAATGTTATGATGAGAGGAGAGACTGAGATGATACACAAACAGATCAACGCCAATCACTTTCCAGACGCCAAATATCTCCAAAGTCTTTAGTTCACAAGGTAAATGGATGGCAAGGAGTGATCTTAAGGCTATAACTGAAGCTAGGTTCCTAAACGCCATGAAAAGCTATGCTTTTGTGGTTTACCTTGCCAGAGACCACTCTGCATAAGATGGACAGTAAAAATAATAATATTAAGTTGGTCACTCAATCCATGACTGTTTGTGGGACACTGCTCAATTGGTTGCCATGTTTTGCCCTCAAAATATACAGCTAATTCATTTTACAGTATTTTCTGTGAAGAGCTTTGAGACGTCTCAACGACGTGATAAGACATGATTATTATGTATTTCGCTCCTTGGGATCCATTCTAGAGCTTCCCTGCAGCAGCGTAAAAGAAATTGGAAGTACGAAGGGAGCCGATTCTCTTGATAAATGCTAACGCCAATTTTTTTCCCCCTTTTTTATTCATCAGTGGATAAGTACGGCCAGGACGGGAAAAAAAAGGCGGGAAAACATCAGACCCTCATTTTATTTACAGAACATGAGATTCGTTGTGCAGTATACGGTCAATGAATAAAACACCTGAACCCAAGTTTCACCCAAGGCTTTTGTTCGAGTTGACAAATTCCAGTGAAAAGGAAAAAAAAACACACAATGATATGGAAAGGTACAGATCAGCCCCAGATTGAACGAGGATTAAGTCAATTAGCTTTAACCTTTAAGAGCGTTAGTCACAGCATTTTCTTGTGTGTAAATCTAGTTTATTCAGCGGGGGAAGAGAGGAGAGGTTAGGATTTACAACAAACCTGCATGTCATTTGTGACTTTGTAATGTTTTTAAGGTAGTTGTGTGTGTGTGTGTGTGTGTGTGTGTGTGTGTATATATACATGTGAGTATATACACACACATATATGTGTGTATATGTGTATACGTGTGTGTGTCTATATATATATACATATATATACACACACACCTATGTCTAGATATACATATACCCCAAAGAGACCGTACCTAAGAAGATAAGCAACAATCCAAATGATTTTGTGCCATCAGTAAATCACATCCCAAACAATTTTACAACAACAGATGACAGAGGGCGGGTGGGGGGGATGGAAGAGGTACAACTGGATAGTCCAACAGTTTGGAGAGGACAAAATGTTGACAATGATGCAGGAATTGTTTGGTATCTTCAGGCATTTTAAAAAATACGTACCGTAGCTCTCGACAGAAATTCAGAAACTTGCATCCACCAATCTAGTATCGAACTTGCTATACAATTTGTTTAAAAAAAATTTACACAATCCAAAGCTGCCAAACAGTATATATATATATGTATATATATATAAAAAGTTATGAAATTTCACATAAAACTGTACAATTATTTTTCAATAGGTCCAAATACCTGGGCGTACAGCCCGAAAAAAAATAATCTTAATTTTTCTTCTTTTTTTAAAAAAAAGCATTCACCTGATGTAAAAAAAATTATATGCAAGAATTTCTAATTCTATACAGTAGTGCAACTACATATATATATAGAGAACATATATATATATATAAAACAATGTATAGATTTTTTTAATTGCATGATGAAACGTGCAGAATAAGTTTTGCGCAGATTTGGTGCAATCACTGGATGGAACGAACGCAAGGCACTGTTTTCCAGGTTGCAGCACTACAAACCTTGCTGACATGAAGACAGAAAAATCATGTGGGGTTGGTGTGTTTGTTTGAAAAAAAAGAATGGACTGGAACACTGCCAGGGATGGATTAACGTTCACACAGTCAGGAAGACACATGAGGTGAGAGTTTGAAGCAAAACTCTATACGGAAGTGGTCACTCTTTCAATGGCATTATTGACCTCGTTTTTGTTGGAGTCCAGTCCTTTAGCAGCGTTCATGTCATTCCTTAAGTTCTCCACCGTCTTTTTCATGGTCTTCAGTTCCCCTGGATGTGGAGTTGCCCTCCTCAGCAGTGTACCCTAGGCAAGCAAACAGACAGAGAATGAACTGACCCACATAGCCCCTTGATTGTCCAGCGCTTTGGGACATCCTCCCAACGTGACAGACGCTGTACAAATGTAAATTTCTTGTTGTGTGTTGTTGTTCCGATCATAGCATTAAATGCAAGGATTATTATTATTATGGCATCAAGTTCTTTCACAAGATTAGTTTAAATGAAGGTGACTATTCAGGTATCTGATCTCATCCCTCCAGAATACATCCAACTTTCTTTTCATCACAGTATCAAGGTTCTTTGTTTTTTTTAATTGAATCCAGTGTCCTGGCTTCAACTGCCTTTCCTGTTCCTGCTGCTAATTTTACCTTCTAGGAAGCATTACTAGTGCCTGCCCTGAAAATGCAATTTCAAGTCTAAACCTGTGTTCTCTTGTTCTACTGTCTTTTTGCATCCTACAGTATTGTTGTTTGTTTACTTTTGCAATCCCAGTTAAAATTGTATGCACCTCTGAGGTCCCCTCTCACACACCTTCTCAAGATTGAAGAGCTCTAGCTTGGCTAATTGTTGCTCACAGCTCATTCCTCTAACACTAGGGATCATCCAGTATTACGAATGAGTCATAGAGAGAGAACGAGCATGAGAGAGAGGGCGGGCGTGAGCACGTGAGAGCGGGGACGAGAGCGTGAGAGAGCAAGCGCAAAAGAGAGCAAGTCAAATACCTGGCAAGAAAAAAAGGAACAGGCAAGAGACCATATAAAGCAGGGTGGTGAAGGGAATCAAGTGACTAGACAGTGTGTAAATACTTAAAGGGAGTTTCCTAGATGCTTATGACAGCAATAAATTTCAACAAATAAGAAGACTGTCATTTACTGTTGGTACCAGTAAATAGGAACCTCCAAACTGAATCTGTTTAAAAGAATACTGAATATTGAAGTTGGTTAAATTTTTCTTCATCCCTGAGGAAGTAACCTGAAAACTGCTACAACACAAAACAAATCAGTTTGTTCCCCATATCTCCAGTTCAATCTCACGAGATTTAAAAGGCATTTGTTGAAAAAGCATTCTGCTTGTGGACCGAAATTATATGCGTGTGTTTCTTAAATTTCTGCAAAGTACATTCAAAAATTTGTGTCAGGAAAAGAGTGAGTCAAAATATCTGGCAACAAAGGGTGGGAGAGACAGTAGGAAACTGCATGGAAGCGAGCCAAAGTGTTTTACAGAAAGGAACACAGTATGTGAGGAATCCAATTAATTAATTACAAACACACACACGTTCCTTGCTCTGGTTGTGCATTTTACCATATGGCAGCTTAATCTAGTCATTCAGTGATTTCAGAATATTCATTTAGATTTAAGTGGCTTCGATGTCTTTAAATGATCAAATTAGCAAAACATTTTTTTTCTTGCAATTTGTTACCATGAGCCTGGATATACTTGACTTGCACTCCCTCAGAGCGAGGAGGTTTAAGAGATTAAGAGATGTGATTGAGGCGTTTAGAATGATTGAGAATGAACAAGGAAACAGTGGAAGACTCGTCCATCTAGTAAACACATCTGGTAAACAAGTAGACATGATTCTGAGTTAAACTATGCAGCATAACTTCATGCAGAGAGTTAACATGCTGCAGAATGCACTACCCCCAAGACAGCGATATATGCAAAAAGGATTGAGGCATATAAAAGATATACGGGAAGAAAATTAATGTTGCTGAACAAAGCGGTATTTGTGTACGTGCATTTAATAAACATAACCACATATTTAAACAGACTTGTAGGCAAATCTAATGAACCCAGGGCAAATAAAATGAAAGACTGGGAATTAAGTTAGTATCTTCAGCATCTAATCACTGCACAGACATCAGGCATCTGCTTTTCCTGTTTAGTAAAAGCGTGCGCGTGTTGAACCAGTTATCCACAGATAACCATCGCAACATTTTGGCCCGTAAAGGCAGTTTGGGATTTACATATTTTTTGGACGTCATAATCAAAAAAACGTTTGCAAAACATAGTAAATTTATTGTAAAAAAATAAACTGAAATAAGAGCAAACTTGTAATTGTTTTATAAATTGCCTCTTTTGGTGCAAAAGACCTATTCCAATCAACAGTAAAGGGCACCGAAACGTTGTCCTGTGTGAAACATGCCATACAAATGCAAGTAGCTGTTGATCTGGGTCAGTCTGTGCTATGGTAATCTCTGCAAGTGCAGCCCAGGGACATAGCCATCAATTGTCAGCGCTTGTTGAGGGGGGGGGGGGGGGGGGGGGGGGAGGGAGAGAGAGATCCCTTTAATGAATAGCCAAGATGACAAACTGGCCACTTGGGAGTAAACCAAATCACAGACAGGATCTGGGTCCTGTCTGTCTATCCATCACTGTATAGCAAACAGTGTGTTGAGTGCAGACTAAGCAGTAATTTTTCCTCCTCGCTGTGAAAGGTCACTTCACTTTTTCACAGCGGGGGGAAGATAAATATAGCCAGCTGTTCTCATTTTGGAACTGCAACTTCACTGAAGTAAACTGAAGTAAATGTGTTGTGCAGCAATTATTAGCGTGAATATTTAAATCTGATGACCACCCCACCCCCACCACAAACCCAAACCACTCGGAAAAGTCAATCAAACAATTTGTTTCAATCAATCTCTCTTTCGCTCTGTTAACTCTGAGTCCTGTAGCTCAGTGGTTAGAGCACTCGCTTTGCAAGCGAGAGACCTGAGTTCAATTCCAGGCAGGACGAAACCTTGGGCAAGTTTCCTTACTCCACACACAGCCTAATAATAATCCCTCCAAAACCAAAAACAATAATAAATTGGTCATTTTCAATCTTCGACTGTTTGTGGTACATTGCTGTGCGCAATTGGCTGCCGCGTTCGCCCACAAATATACAGTCAATTCACTTTACAGCATATTCTGTGAAGCGCTTTGGGACGTCCTCCCGACGTGAAAAGCGCTATATCAAATGCAAGGATTATTATTATTATTATTATTATTATTATTAACTCAGGCTTACTTCATGTCCCTGATTCCACCATCGGTGACTGAGCCTTCAGCCACTTTCCCCCTGCTTTCTGGAACCTGTATTCCTATCCCTTGCTCCCTACCCCTAAAAACTTCTTCTTTCTTTGACTGCTCTTAAGCCATCACCCACCTACACTCTCCTCCCCCACCTCTGGCCCTATCTCCCACCCTGTTTGGGCTCCCATTCTGTCTCTTTAAAGTGCTTTGAGATGATCTGCAGCTTTCAAGTGGGAACCAGACAGGCATGTCAAAAGGAATAAATTGCAGGGTAGGGAATGACAGGTAAATGAGCCTGAATGGATTACTCTTTCAAAGAGCATTCTGGACATGATGAGTTGAATGACCTTTTCTGGTGGTGTCAATTTCAATGGTACTATGCTGAAAGATACCTTTATAAGTGCAAATTGTTTGGCTGTTGGATGTCTGGCGACAAATCCCAAAAGTGGCTTTGAAATGAACGAAGGTAAAACAGGAAAGATTTTTGCCTCCATCGAACACATTCCGGGACTGTTACCTTTTCTTCGTCTTCATCCTCGTCGTCTTTGTCGTCCAAGAAACGTATTGCACTGACCCTGTTCACGGCGTGTTCGTTCCACATTTCATCAGACATGTCATTGACTAGGCTTTCCAGGGCTCCGCAGCGTGGCAGGTTATCTATGATAATCATTAAACAGCTTGTTAACAGGAAAGCTCATATCCGAACAGTCTCTTTTTATTATGAACATTGCTTCGAGGAGTGCAATAATATTTCACTACTGCGTGTGTCTGTGTTTGTGTATGCGTGTGTGTGCGTATATATAAATCTCTTCCACACCTTCCTCGGCTCCCACCCCCAGCTCGGTGACAACACATTGTTAAACACCTTGGGACTTCCTCTCAAAATAAAAGGCGCAATGTAAATGTAAATTTGTATGGTGTGTTAAATATAATTATATATATTTTTAAAAACTCACGTTAAGAATTTTGTTTGTCAAATACTGAAGAGATGTCCCGATTCTATTCCGGCATTTCGTTTCTACAGTATAACAAACGCCCTACAACGCTCTAAGTCACTTTGGAAAATAAAGACGATGGAATGTTTGTGAAAACAGAAAGATCTCTCAACACACACACTGGAAAGTTACATTCTTTACATCACTGCAATCGTTCCCAGTGAAGAGACCTTTCTGGCTGGATGTTATGCTTTCAATGAACCACAGATTTACATAAAATGCGCAGCGCCAAAACAGACCATTCAGTCCATGTCAGTGTTTATACTCCACAAGAGTCTCCATCCATTCCTTACTTACTCCCATACCCCTCTCCCTCGCATGTATATCTAGCTTTCTCTCAAATGCAGTTGCACTATCTGCTTCAACCATGACTTCAAGCAGCGAATTCCACATTCTTACTACCCTCCGTATGAAGAAGTTTCTCTTTTAGATCCTCTAAGTCGCTATCTTAGTGTCCCCACTTGTGTCCGTCCCCAGATGAAATGTCGACTGGTTCAAAAAAGTAGCTTCTCTGAGCTTTCCCCAATGGGTAAAGGTTGACCATTGATCATTACTAAATTGTGGCTCAATGAACTAAGGCAGCACCAGCACTCCCCCACCCCGCCCCCCCCAACCCCGCAGGCAAAATGGTGAGGTAGGCAGATAAATGACGGCTCAGTGTCCCTAACAAAGTGAAAGATAAGAAACACAAAAGTCCCAACTTGTGTTTGGAATCCAGCTGGAAAGTGCACTTGTGGATGTTGTGCAGGTTTAGCCTTGGCTGTGGCATAGTGTCAATGGTGATGCCCTCCCGACGTGAAAGGCACTTATAAAAATGTAATGTCATTATTGTAAATTGTGTTGTATTTCTCCCCCACTGCCACTGAAACTCGCAGTCTGGGTTCATGCATAACAAAATGGTCACTTAGGCAACGTACTGTGTCCTGGATTGAGGGCAGTGCCCACCGAGCTGACTGTCAGGTGGAGTCAGCACTTGCAGGACAGGACGGGGGTGCGGGGAGGTGAGAAATAGGAGGGTGCAGGGCCAAAGAGATTAGTATGTTCATTGGGTTGAACTCACAGAAAGATTCTGGCTTAAAAGCCACATGTTAAGAAACACCTGTCACTGATGCCTAACCTCATGTCAAAAGACCTTTAGCGTTGAAACGGCTTCTGTGTTTCACTCACAAAGCACACAGTCACTACACTCGATGTACATCCCGTGCAACACTTTGAGACGTCCTCCCACCCGCGTGAAAGGTGTTATCCGAAATGTGATTGTTGCTATTATTGTTATTATTAAAAGACCAAAAACAATATGGCTTTTGCTCATTTGATTTCAATATAAGCTGGTGACTTTGGCCATGAGCAGATTACAAGGCTCCATCAAATCATAGGATTTAGAAACAAATTAAAGACGTTCTAAATCAATCCCTTGGGAAATGAAACCAAAAATAATGCAAACACAGGGCAAATACTATCAATTTAAAAATAAACACCGGCTTGACATTTCCACATTAATTTGTTCAAGCTTTTCACAGCACCACAATGTATAAGCAACAGATACTCATATACAAGTTCACTGGCCTTGAAATTACAACAATAAATGAAGCAAACTTTAAATACTCTTGTGTTACTCAGCGCATTGAATGTTTTCTTCCTAAAAGAAAGTAAATCGGGAGGTTGGGGGAGTGGGGGGGGGGAGAGAAGAGGAAAAATAAATAAAAACTTCACATCTCCAAACATTAAATCGTAAATATAAGATCACAAATCAAGTGAAATGTGCAGAGTGAATGTACACACGGACGACAGAAACCAACCACTGGATATTACTACAACATATGTACAACACAAACACCCTCACAGTAATACCACAATAAAGCGCGTGAGTGCACAAGGCATGTGCACAAACATGCGCACTCACACAACACAATTATACGCACGTGCACACACAAACAGGCGCGTACACACATCAGTAATATGCGCACTACAAATTACGTCCATAATTATAGTTGGGAGAAAACCAAACAACATCAGACCGTTATATTTTCCACATGCAGGTGAAGCATAAAAAGTTGAAATTATTTTAATAACACAATGGCTGAGCTGTAGCACTAGCCTACAGCAAACCAGATCTTAAAACTCTGAAGGAGGATTTGGGTGTAAATTAAAAAAAGGGAGACTCTAGCAGGAACGTGCTCAGACTATAATACAAAATAAAAGATAGTCTGGGTGTTTGATGGTTAAGAATTTTAGCCTTAAAGAAAACCGCAAAACACGCAACACTGCAGTTTGACTGCAAAGAACTGTCAAGAAGCATTCAGGGGCTTAACCCATAAGCAGTGGAGTAGGAAATGACAACCTGGAGCAAAGTCATTCTAGGTTGTGTTTACATTTCCGCCAACCAACTACACAATGGCATTCAGTCATTTGAAGCAAATCTACAGTGTGCACAAATCTCTTGGTCAGAGAAAGCATTTTTTGTTTGGGGAATCAAGAGCATTTGGGGAATCAGGAGTACATAATGCATTTGGTTTTAGGCCATTATTCGCTTCCATTGATAACCGTCTGGAGTAAGCACTTAATTAAATAGAATTTATTTTAATTTAGCAAATCTGTTTGGTTAATCTTTTAGATTCAGAAGAAGATTTTGCATCCTCTAAAACTACTGCTGTGGTCAATTGGCTGCCGCGTTTCGCCCACAAGACAACTCAACAACATGATAAGGCACTAAATCAAATGCAAGGATTATTACCATTACTGGTGTAGAATGGCTTCAGCAGCGAATAGACAAGCTTCTGTTTGAAACGAGAAGTCTTAATAATAATAATCCTTGCATTTGATATAGCGCTTTTCACGTCGGGAGGACGTCCCAAAGCGCTTCACAGAACACACTGTAAAGTGAATTGACTGTATATTTGTGGGCGAACGCGGCAGCCAATTGCGCACAGCAATGTCCCACAAACAGTCGCAGATTGAAAATGACCAATTTTATTATTGTTTTTTGTTTTGGAGGGATTATTATTAGGCGTGTGGAGTAAGGAAACTTGCCCAAGGTTTTGCCCTGCCTGGAATTGAACTCAGGTCTCTCGCTTGCAAAGCGTGGATGTATTTATAGGAGGTATTTATATAGGTGTAAAAGATTTTAAATGAGATCAAGGAAGTAAATCTAAAACAAAACTTTCGGATGCGCTCAGGAATAGAGGAGGGCACAGTTCAGGTTTGCAAAGGGCAATTTCAGGACAAACACCGGGAAGTAATTCTTTGCCCAGAGGGTAATTAATAACTGGAACTCGTTGCCCGAAATGATGGATACTGGGTATAAAAAAAACAGCTTGATGCTGTGATGGGTAGGTATTCTGGAGGGATGATAAGATGAGATGAAGGGCCTTTTTCATTCAACAACAATTTGCTTTTATATAGCACCCTTCACATGGGGCATCATCTTGGAGCACTCAACAGTGGTGGAGTCTCACTCCAAATCGGGGGGAGGTGACCATATGCACGGTCCAAGAGGAAGGTTTTCAGCCGGGATCTAAAAGAGGCGTAGTGACTAAAAGCATTCCAGCCGCTCTTGTGAACTCTTGCCTCCAACAGTTTGCAGGAGCATATTTGAGGAACAATTATTGTAAAAACATCTGCTGAATGTGTATGACCATAGCATGAATAGCATATAAGAGGACCTGGATGGATTTGGATGTAGCTAAATGGATGTAATGCAGTTTGGAACAAGAATGAAGGGCTGGAAAAGGATTTAGATGTGATTATTGATCATTCAATCAATGCAAAGCAGTTAATAGAGCTAAAGCAACTCAAGGGCATTTGTCCACAATTTGAAAGAAGTGATTGTAACCTTGTATAACACACATTGGAGGAGAATCAAACTAGATGAAAGATTGGTTTGGATGTAGAAGGCCATTCAGCTGGCCCATCTGATCTCATTGTTCCAGAACAACCAACCCCCCCACCCCCATTGAACCATTTAACTGCTTTTCAAATGAGTCCAGCATATGCTACTAAGATTCCCAGGCCCCCACACTACAGATACATAAAGAGAGAGCAAAAGGGAAGAGATTGCCCGCAAGAAGTGTCAATGTTCCTAATGCAGCCTGTACTTCCTGTTCATTACAAATACTCTGAGGACACAATGAGCAGATGACAACACAAGGAGTAAATACTGTACCGTGGCTGTTCTGTTCAGAAGGCAGTTGAGGAAGCAAGACACAAGTCAGGACCTTTTCTCTATTTTCTATATCTATGTCAGTCTGGAAAGTCAGAAGAGGTTGGGACTGGTTTTCAGATAGCCAAAGGGCCTTCAGCTTCAAGCTTGTCAGTGACAACGGCAAATGTATCAACCTGTAATTTGTTAAAAAAATAAAGGCAGGTTATAACAACCACAGCAATTTTACATTTAGTCCTTGCATTTAATATAGCACCTTATCACTTTGATGAAATGTCGTAAAGTACTTTACAGAATATATTGAACCCGGGACCTCTCGTTTACAAGGCAAACACACTAACCACTAGACTGGGAGGTGAGGGCTTCTCTAAGCACTTCACACAGCTAACTAGGAGTCAGAGCTGGGTGTAGAGAGCATTATTGTTCAGCACTTTGGGACGTTTCTTGACTTGCAAGGTGCTATATCAATGTAAATTTGTACTGTGTCGTATGTATATATTAAAAACGTCAGTAAGCTATCTGGTAAACATTTTTTGCACACTCACTGGAGAGCATCAAGAGTCAGGCTAAATTCTGTAACTATCTTAACATCTACATGTGTGTACATACCAATGTAGATCAGAGTTAGTGATCTGGGCCAGAAACTGGCAAATTATCACCCTCTCAACACTACTGATACCAAGGTCAACAGTGCTGACTGCCATTACATTCCTCTGACTGAAATCATTGGGACCCACGTGTACCCACAAGCACACACACGCACTCTCGCGCAAACACTCATGCGTGCACATACATGACATGGTCCACAAAAGTGCCTGTGCTGCTTGATTGATTTGAGCTACTGCAACTAGTCAGATAACTAGCCCCAATCTTTTAACATCTTATCAATCAGAACAATCCATTTTTCATAACAGATAATGGGGTGTGACTAAAGTTTCTCAACTCATTTGCCTCCCTCTCCACTGCTGACATCAGTTCCTAGTTTACACACGATAACGGAATGATAGCCAAGGAAATGTTTTCAAAGGGTGAGCACTGACTGTACTTTTGAGTATTTGTTTCCGACAATAACACTGGCAGTTAAGACAATTTTCTTTTGAAAATTAGAATATTATTTTTGTGTAAGTCCTAAGTCCTGTAGCTCAGTGGTTAGAGCACTCGGCTCGTAAGCGAGAGAAACTGGGTTTGATTCCCGCCACGGCAAAACGTGAGGCAAGTTTCCGTACTCCACACACCTCTATTTACCTAACAGTAAATAGGAACCTGGTTGTTAGTCGATTGGCAGATCGCTTTTCCAGGGGTAATAATTGGTTCAAAAAAATAATAATAAATTGGTCACTCAATCCACGACTGTTTGTGGGATACTGCTGTGCGTAATTGGCTGCCGTGTTTCTGGATTGGATTGGAGTGTCAACGTACACTACCCCCCAGATATATTGTGCAAATGCATTTTTTTTAAAAAAAAGATTAAAATGCAGTAAATCATGTTATGCTTTCAGCCAGTATGCCCTGAAACTCTGTATCTCCCTGCCTCAATCCCTTCATTTTGCCTCTCTTTTCCCATCTTCGAATCACACCTGAAGTCTTTCCACTTCGACCGTGCCTTCAGTCACCTGCCCTATCTTTCCAGCTCAATGTCAAACCACACCACTGTTAAAGTTCTGCGAGACGCTCCTCATGTGAAAGGCGCTATATAAATGCAAGTTGTTGTTGATCATGCACTTCTGAATGCTTTACACTAAAGACATACAGTTGCTTTCCACATTAGGCTCTCCTATTTTTTAATCATCACCACCTGTAAATTGCCTTATTTCAATGTTAGCAACATGTAAAAGTCACTGGAACAAAGTAAACTGAGGACAGATGCAATGCAGATCTTTTAAATTATGAGAAGTTTTGATAAGAGTTGATTCGACAAAATTATTTCCACTATCAAATGACTAGAGGCCATTGATTTAAGATAATTAGCAAAAGGGGAGATGAAGAGGCTTTCTCTTGAAACAGAGAGTTGTTAGGATGTGGAATGCCCTTCCGGGTACTGTAGTCGAGGCAGAATCCATTTAGCCTTCAAGAGAGATAGATATCTAAAAAGGGAGTATGGGGACAAAGGCAGGTACATGTAGATGAATTACTCTTTCGAAGAGCCAGCACCAATACAATGGATGTTTTCTGTACTGTACATTTCTACATCCCAGGTCCGTTCAATTAAGTTGTACCAACAGGAAGTGATCTTTACCTCCCAAAGCATGCTCACCTGTTTCCAGCTAGGTCAACAACATGTAGTTCAGTTGCTTGTGAAATCTCAGATGGGATCCTGGTCAATCGGTTATCCCTCAAACTGAAGACATTAAGGCTACAGCAGCCGCCAATCTGCAGTGGAAATAAAGATGGTTAGAGGCAAGAGAGTTGATTTACGCAGTCACCACTGGAAACCTACCTCTTGTGCACGAACGCCAATTCAAATCTGACCAACAACCGAAAGCTCAAGAGCTCAAAAATTAAGCTGAAACATGGCTCCTGTTCAAAACGTGTACGACGCAATTGTAATTCCATCGACCCAGACAAGCAGCAAGTGGACTCGGTAAGCAGCAAAGCTAAGAGATTAAAAGTGCTGACGTAATACTCGACAGCCTGAGTCACCATTGTACTTGCATAACTGGTACAATCAGCACTGGGTCATAGGTTCATCTCCACGACCAATACAGCCATGATTTCAAGGTTCCAGATGCAGTACACTGCAGTTTTATAGCCTTTGACTGCACTATTTTCAAGCCAGCTACAAACCACAACCAATTGTTCCACGGGAGATTATCATATCAAGTATATTTGGGTAAGAATATAAACCGTTAGTTCTTTACAGTTTGCTGGAGTACCAGCCCCGCAAAGTAAATGAAATAATAACAATCCTTGCATTCGATGTAGTGCCTTAGCATGTCACCCAGATGATACAAAGTGCTTAAAAGAATAAACGTAAAGTGGTGCAACGATGTATAAAGACATGAAATAGGTTGGTGTTCACTGAGCAGAGGGGCAGAATGGTCAGTAGGTTTGAAGGAGGTCACAGAGGTAGGGTGGGCGAGGCTGTGGAAGGATTTAAAGATGAAACCAAGCATCTCAAATACAATCTGCTGGGGGGAACTGGGGAGGCAGCGAAGCTGAATAAGGATGCAGTAATAGGTTCAAAGAGCCTGGTTTGGGAGAAGGTACGAGCTACAGGTTTCTCGATGGACTGGATCTGTGTAGGGAGTCCGGCGAGCAGAGAGTTCAAAACATCCAGCACGGACATGATGAAGGCATTAATGAGGATCTCAGGGAGAGAGATGAGTTTTGGCAGAGGCGGGTGATATGGTCGAGGCGGCTGAGAAGGTGCTGATGGGAGCCAACCAGGAGAGCCAACACTATGCTGATGAGGCACTGAGGAGGTTCAGTTACAGGACATAGGAAAACCCAAACAGAATATACTGTGGGCAATTTATAATAATAATAATCCTTGTATATCGCCTTATCATATCGTTATATGTCTCAAAGGGCTTCACAAAATACACTGTAAGGTGGTTTGACTGTATATTTTTATGGGCAAAACACAGCAAAACCTAGCTGGAAACAGGTGAGCACACAAGTGTCCCACAAACAGTCATGGACTGAATGACCAATTTTGTTTTGAAGGGATAATTACCCCAGAAAGTGCTGTGTCAAATAACTAACAACCAGGTTCCTACTTACTGCTAGGTAAACAGAGACATGTGGAGTAACTTGCCTTGGGTTTGGCTTACCTGGAATTCCAACCCAGGTCTTTTCACTTGCGAGGCGAGTGCTCTAACCAATAAGCTACAGGACTCCACATTTAGCCATCCCTTTGATAATTTAGTGCATTGAATGGAATCACTAATGCACTGTGAAGCGCTTTGAGACATCTCGAACAATGCAAGGATTATTATTATTGTCACAGACCCATCACCACCCCATTCCCACAATTGGCAAAGTACAAGAAGCCAGAGGTACATTACGTACTGAGTCCAGAGCCATTGCTCGAACTGACATCTCATTGGAGACAAAGTGTCATGACTATACGTAACGTATCGAGGACTGCCCTGGTGAGGAACGTCTGCCTATGTCACAGGCAGATTCATCTGCAGATACACTGTAATTTTGTAACCAGAACACTGCTAACGCACCTACTTAGAATACAGTTCAAGATCCTGATCCTCAACTTCAAAGCCCTCCAATGGTCTTGCTCCCCCCTACCTCCACAACCTCCTAATCCCCTACCATCCTGCTCACTCCATCCGCTCAGTGGGCACCGGTTTGCTTGACGTCCCCTGCCTCGCTCGCCCCACTGTTGGAGGGCAGGCCTTGTGCCACTCTGCCCCCACCCTCTGCAACTCCATCCCGCAGTCCCTCCACCTCACCCATCCCTTTCCTCCTTTAAGACCCATCTCAAGACCCTCCTCTTCGACCGTGCTTTTGATCTCCCTGCTTCCCCACCTGCCCTCCACACTCCCCGACCCCGACCCCCAGCTCGGGTCCAAAACTCTGTTTGTCCAGCGCCTTGGGACGTACTCCCAACGTGAAAAGTGCTATACAAATATAATTTTTGTTGTTGTTGTTGGTGTCATATAGCGATCAAAACCACTTCAGCCGTGATTGCCACTGAGGAAAAATTCCCAGTCAATCATCTGAATGAGTCATTCAAACCCAGAGGTGACATCTGAATCCCCGCACTAGCTAAATCCCTTTATCCCGGGCATTAATCTTGTAAAGAGTCACTGGAGCCTTCCGAGGTGAGGAAATCCTAACCTTAGGTTGGGCACCAAAACAGACCACAGTACTCTGAATGACGCCTGAACGCATTTCCTTGCTTTTATATTCCAGGCTTGTCATAAGAACATAAGACATAGGACCAGGAGTAGGCCATTCGGCCCCTCGAGCCTGCCCCACAGTTTAATAAGATCATGGCTGATCTAACTTATTTCCATTTACCTGACCTATCCCCATGTCCCTTAAACCCTTTAGTTTTTAAAAATCTATCAATCTCAGTCTCGAATATGTTCAATGACTGAACATCCACAGCCTTCTGGGGTAGAAAATTCACAAAGTCACAAAGCTCAACATCGTATTACGGCACAGTGAGTACTGGTCTCACACTACCATCCCATCTCCAATCTACCCTTCCTTGCCAAAGTTCTGGAATGCATTGTTACAGGTCAACTTCGGTCACACCTCTCCCTCCACTCCCTCCTCGAGCCCCTGCAGTCTGGTTTTCACCCTGACTGCCCACAGCACAGGGACAGCGCTTGTCAAAGTGACAAATGACGTCCTCTCTGTCTGTGACCAGGGCTCCCTCTGCCTCCACCATTCACAAGACCCAGCTCATTCAAAACTCTGCCGCCCGCATACTGACCCAGACCAAACTCCGTACCCACATCTCACCAGTTCTGGCCCAGGCTCCACTGGCTCCCCATCACTGAACAGCTTGACTTTCAAAATCCTCACACTTGTGTTCAAATTCATTCACTCGCTGGCACCTCCCTACCTCTCCGACCTCATCACTCCCCAATCCACCACCCAGTGCCTCTGCTCAACTGGCAACCGGCCTCCTGCTTGTCCCTCGTACACTCTGTCCCACCATCGGAGGTCGTACTTTCAGCCACTACGCCCCAAAACTTTGGAGCACTCTCCCTCAAACTCTCTGCCTTGCCCCCTCTCTCAAGTCCCGCCTGAAAACTTTCCTCTTCATCCGTGCTTATGGCCACCTTCCACCTCCCCCTGGCTCAGAGTCAGTCTCCGCCACTGTTAAGTTCCCTGAGATGCTACCCTGTGTGGAGGGCGCTATATAAGTCCAAGTTGTTGCTGTTGTTGGTCTATCTGCCCCACAAGAGGTGGTCAGGTTTTCATCCATTCTGTCCTCGCTCTCTGCAACTCCATCCCAGAGTCTCTCCAATTTGTTTCCACACTCCACTCCTTCAAGGTACATCTCAAGACGTGCCTCTTTAACTGCGCTTTCGGTCATTTTTGCTCCTTTCCACACACACACCCCACCTCCCTCGGCTCCCACCAAAAGTTCAAATGTCCAGCCAACAGCGCTTTGAGATGTCCTCCTGACAAAAGGTGCAGGGTAAATGTAAAATTGTATTGTGTTGATTTCTTTCTCCATCTACAAATTAGCATTTTATCAGCTAATCTGCTTTTGTCTTCTGAATCGCTTTACAGCGGTCCAAGAGGTACATCGGATGAACAATATAGTCCAAAGTATGCTAAATACTGACCTGTATTTAGGATGCATTTCCATCTGACATACTTCTCCTCCAAAATGTACTACTGTATCCCACAATTTCCCATGTTTAACTGCATCTACTGTGGTTCAGTCCACTTGCTTCATCTGTCCATGCCCCTCTCCCTTCTTCACAATTCACCACACCATCTAGTTTGGTGTCATCAGCAAACTCCAAGGTATACGCCTTTCTCCTCTGGTATCCAAGTCGTTTATGTGTAGATCTTGTGTGATGGAGCTCAAATTACAAGCCAAATTTTATATAGCTTTACATTCTGAAGAATGCAACATCCATTATGAGGCTAAATGAAACATTCAATAATATTAATAATAATCCTTGCATTTGATATAGTGCTTTATCAAGTCATTGAGACGTCTCAAAGAACTTCACAGAATATACTGTAAAGTGAACTGACCGTATATTTTGTGGACGAAACGCGGCAGCCAATTGCAAAGAGCAGTGTCCCACAAATAGTCGTGGATTGAGTAACCAATTTTTTTAAGGGATTATCAACTAATAAGTGGGCTCCGACTTATCCCAAGGTGAACAGAGGAGTGTGGAGTAAGGAAATGTTCCTATGGTTTCACCCCGCCCTTTCTTTTCGACCGCGCCTTTGGTCACCTTCCCCCCCTCCCCCTGGTTCAGTCCAGGGATCCAAAACTGTAAAGCGCTCTGAGACGCCGCCCGGCGTGGAGGGCACTGTATAAATCCAAGTTGTTGTTGTTGCCCGGAAATCACACCTGGGTCCTCTCCCTTGCGAGGCAAGTGCCCTAACCACTACACTACAGTACCCCATTACCATGTTTCCATGATGTCAAGGCAAAGGGCCAAGGAACAGACTCTCCTTTGTGAGCACTCTAATCTACAGGACTATACTACAGGACACGTGTATTGCTTCAAAGTCTCAATTTTACCACTGTCTGAAATTACAACCATAAAACCCCAATTCCAGCAAAAATAAATAATCCTTGTATTTCATACAGCCTCTGGCTAGGTTGCTAAAATGTTTCAAACCCAATTTATTAAATTCTTACTATGCAGTTTGTGGGCAAAGGTGCCATCCAATTTCCACACAGTAATATCCCACAAATAGTCATGAATGAATAATCAATAAGCTACAGGACTATACCCTGTGAAGCACTTTCAGATGACCTTCCAACATGATAAGGCGCTGTATCAAATGCAATGATTATTATTATTTACAGTGGCAGGTCAGACAAGAGGGGGGAGACCTACACTGTTAAGCAAAAGCCGCAATGTTTTCAGGAAAGGCAGCACATTTTTCTACCACATTTAGCGCCTAAAAGCAAACTGCACAATTCAACAAGTTACAGAACACTGCATGAGTTTTTCAAGTTCACAGTTTAAGAAAATAAATTCCAGTGTGTTGAACAGATTAGAATATTTATACCACCCACTCCACCCACCCCACTCCCTCCTCTCCCTCCCCCCCAAGAGTTTGAGGCTCCTGCACACTAATTCATCCAAGAGCAGAAAGTACAAAACATAGTAATTATCTCTCTGGCATCTACTTATTTGCACCTCATCAATTCAGCAACAGACAGACAGACGAGCAATGCTGACAGGCAGATAATTCACACGTTCTGACTTGAAAGCATCAGCCCAGGTTCACAGCTAACAACAATAACAAAACAACATGATTGCATTTAACGCGAGGCATTAGAATGGGCTAAAAATACACGTCGGGCTTAAGCCCTTAGGTGTTGGGCACAAATGAGCAAGAAGTCCCTTTTCAGCCTATTATCTTCACGGCTTTTCAATTTACCTCAAATGTCAAGAAAAAAGGTTCAACGATGGTAAAAACAGGTTCAGTTCTCATCAGGTTATTTTCTTTACACTAACACGTTTTTCAGTAAAATCCTGCAGGTTGTGGGCAGCGCCATAGCACACAACAACAACAACTTGCATTTATATAGCGTCCTTCAATGCTTGGCTACACACAAGGCTTTAGAGTAAGAGACCATCCTCTGCACTCCTTTCAGGTTCTGCTTCACATTTGTTTTTTTATCTATCACTTTCCACCTGTCTTACATCCAAAGGTGTTGCCTTTTTTTCTCCTTTCCTCTCTCCTCTTATACTGGAGCTACAAATCCAAAGGTGCCTTGGCAGGTACCTTGCTCAAGTGACCGTAAACCGTGGGCTGGCAGTGAGTGTTGGCAGCTATCCGACTGCAAAATCCATCAGAGGCAAGTCTGATCCTTCACTTACTTAGCCGGGTGTCTGATACATGCTTAAAAGTATCCAAACCAAGCTGAGAATTCCACGCATCCCAGCTTTCTGCCGTCTACTCGCTCGAACTCTCTTCCGGTTTCTCTCCCTGCCCGGACAGTATTAAAACCCTGTCTCTCCAACTGCGCTTTCATTCAACATCCTCAAATTCCACTTGCTTTCCTCCCTTCTCAGGGAGGACCCATTGTCTTTCCGAAGTGCTCCAAGACGTTCATCCTATGTCAAAGGCGCTATACAAGTGCAAGTGATTATTGTACCAGTGTCTGCAACCAGGTAACAGAAGCCAAGCCAATGGTACCTCAAGCACCGATCAGCGTCATCCAAAACATCCAGCCACCTCCGACAAACACACCCCACATGTGCTGTGCATGCTCATGCTGTGGTAGTTTAACATTCAGTGAGACGCTCCATTTGGTTTTTATTTTCATTAATAAAAGAAAAAAAAACCTGCAATAATTCAAGCGTGTGAAGTACCCGGACAATTGCGCAAGAAAAGCAGTGCATGGCGCTAAACAAATACCGTGCTAGGCAAAAACCAAGCGGACAGGTCTGCGATACACCATTTCCTTACAATTGCGTGCAACTGCAGATGAGTTTCACATACAAGCATACTCACAGGTTTACATTCCTATTTGTATTTCACTATTTTCCCAAGCAGCGAACATTCATAGGAAATAAAAACATTAAAAAGATTAAGTTTTCCTTCCCTTCTATCGTTTTCCACCTCACTTAGGACGGCATCGTCAAAAGCAATTAACCCATTCACTCCCCCTCCACGAAAGTTATAATCTCCTCAGCACTTATTGTTGGGGTGGTACAAACTCGCTTTTTAAAAACATGATTAGAAGAGTTTCTCCCTTCCTTCCTCCCCCACCTCCAAGCTTAAAGGACGAAATGGAAATTATAAAACATTTACCATAAAATAAAAAGTGAATGTTGACTCTGTGAGATGCCATCCAGTTAGTGAATGTTTCTTTGGCAAACTGAAAATGGTCAATTTAATTTTATAGGTTTTTTTATACAAAAGTTGACCTCTTTGCGAGATCAAATTGACTGTAAATTTTAGGTCGCTAACTATACGTCGACAGCAGCCTCATTGAGATGTCTCAAACATTCAGGCTGTGATCGCAACTTTCAGGAGAGGAGGTTTGGGAGGAATTTTTTTCCCCACAATGAATATTTGGTAAAGTTTGAGTGGTGCCACTGGGGGTGAGAAATCACATTTAACCCAAATACTTTGCAGTTTGTGTTGATTCTGTGCCTCTTTTGCGACACAGTTTAAATAAGCCCTTTTTACGTTGCACCCAACGTATTTGCACTTAACAGGTGGTTAGTGCTGGAGTTTTACAGCACTCAAAATACTCTCCCCAAGTACAGGTTTCAAAGCGGGAAAAGCTTATCGTTTTTCACGATTCGAAATAGACTGAGAATTTCACACACTCTTGGTGCGTTTCACCAAAATCTCAGCGATAACAATGCCCACAATGCTTCAGCTATAATTCCAGCAACACACGAATACCTCTGTAACCAATGAAACACTTTGTCATAGAACCATGCAACTCCATCATAAACAAGTCCATGTCACGGCATGCACTATATTGTGTACCAGTAACTTAGCACAAGCCAAGACAATACGTAAGCTGAACGGTTTTCGAGACTAAGATTTTGTATAACAATATTTTGTTGATAACGGCACTGAATTCTGTGGCTGATTTTGAAACATCCCCATTTAGACGTTTAAAATCATATATATATATATATATACCCTGAAGCTTCACATTTTTTTTCCTTGCATTTGATATAGCGCTTTTCACGTCTTCTAGACGTCCTAAAGCGCTTCACAGAATATACTGTAAAGTGAATTGACTGTATATTTGTGGGCGAACGCGGCAGCCAATTGCGCACAGCAGTGTCCCACAAACAGTCATGGATTGAAAATGACCAATTTATTATTGTTTTGGTTTTTTTGGAGGGATTATTATTAGGCATGTGGAGTAAGGAAACTTGCCCAAGGTTTCGCCCTCTGCCTGGAATTGAACCCAGGTCTCTCACTTGCAAAGCGAGTGCTCTAACCACTGAGCTACAGGACTCCACAAGGACTTTTAATGTTTAATGAATGTTTAATGTTTAATGAACACACAGAAATACAACACTATTTAATGTAAACAAGTATTCCACATAACATTGTATACTGGTCTCCGTTTACAATACCTACATATATAAACGTAATCCATACTTCTCTTTTGTATTACGCTAGGAAAGATAGCAACAAGTATTTCTTTGTAGAGAAAGTAAATAAACCATTGGAACTAATTGCCAGGAAGGATGGGTTGATGGTAAACCTGGCTTGAGGTTGTAAATGGTAAGACAGCAACATGAGTATTCTGTAAGGATGAGCATAATAATCCTTGCATTTGAGATAGTGCCTTATCATATCAGTGAGACGTCGCAAAGCGCTTCACAGAATATATTGTAAAGTGGATTAACTGTGTATTTGTGGGCAAAATGCAGCAGTCACACCCAGGTCCCACAAACAGTCATGGATAGAATGGGCAATTTTTTTTTCTTTTGGAGGGATTATTATCCCCAGAAAGCGATTGGCACAATCAGCTAAAAAGCAGTTTCCTATTTATTGCTAGGTAAACAGAGGCGGGTGGAGTAAGGAAACTTGCCTAAGGTTTACGGAAGGTTTCGCCTTGCCTGGGAATCCAACCTTGTGAGGCAGGTGCTCTAACTACACTATGGGACTCCGCCCAAACCACTTGTAATCTTGTGAAATACAGATGCCATTATCTTTACCCTTAGTTTTTTTTAAAAAATAAAGTAGTTTGGTCTCAGGTACCAGAATAAGAGAATGCAGTTGGGGAGCAACTTTAAATTGGATCTCACAGAATCAATCTCTGTGGGTGTAAAGAACACAGGCCCAAAGAAATTTCACAGAGGACCTATTGCATGCACCTGCTCAATGGACACAAATGGATGGAGTTTTTGAACTTCACTTAAAATCTGAGAACTGAGGAATCTCAGTTACCTACCTCTTTGGGAAGTGAGGTCAGACGATTTCTGTCCACGTTAAAGTTCGTCAGCTTCCGCAGTTTCCCAATACTCCTGGGCAAACTCTAAAAGATCATAGTTTTTAGAGTTACACAAGCGCGGAATACTTATTCAACACAACAATCTAGTTTGACAGAAACATTACTGTACAGCATTAGGATTCTGAAAGTTTCTCAAATAATATTAAATAATAATCCCTGCATTTGATATAGCACCTTGTCACGTTGTTGAGACATCTCAAAGCACTTCACAGAGTATACTGCAAAGTGAATTGACTGTATGTTTTGTGGGCGAAACACAGAAGGCAACATGAAATTTGCAGTGCCTGAATACTATGGAATGCATCAAATTTTTATTCCCTTCTTTGCTTCAAAGACATGTATCTGCAAAACCAAAGACTAAAAACTATTCTGGAACGAGCAATTTCTTCTGGGGTTTTCAATGCAGAAACACTTTTCTATATAAAGAAAATGTGAGACATAAAAAGACCTCTTTCTATTTTACATGCAAAATCAACAGTTCCACAGAATACTGATTTACAGTCCACTGGGAAATAAATATTCTGTACACAAATCCCCTCAGGGCTATACAGTTCTTTTTAGATGAACAGAAAAATGCAGAACTCTTCAGTCATGGAATTTAAATTTGATTTGTACGCTGAGCAAAGAAATCTCATGTAGCAGAGGAGGTGCCTTCAAAGTCAATGCAATCTTTCTCAATTTTAATAATAATAATTCTTGCATTTGATATAGCACCTTATCATGTCATCGAGACATCTCAAAGTGCTTCACAAAATATACTGTAAAGTGAATATACTGTAAAGCACTCCAGGACCCTACCTGGCACGGCAGCCAATGCTCACAGCAGTGTCCTACAAACAGTCATGGATTGAGTGACCATATTTTCTTTTCCTACTTTTGAGGGATTATTACCCCTGGAAAGCGATCCGCCAATCGACTAACAACTGGGTTCCTACTCACTGTGAGATAAACAGAGGCATGTGGAGTAAGGAAACTTACCTAAGGTTTACCTAAGCTCGTTTCCAGCACAGATACGAGTGGCTGCTTGACCTTGTGTGCTGTAAATTTCTATGATTTTATTATGGGCTCTACTGATGCATCTCAGGAAAAAATTACTCTGACACTTTGCCACCCCCCTGCCCCCCGCCAACTCCCTACTTGCCAAAATGTCACCGCTATATCGCTCCACAGCCCGCTTAACAAACATCAGTTATTCAATGGTAACCGAATGTGCCCAGCAACACAGGAACCCTCGTATTTCAAGTAACATTCGAGCACCTCGGTCTGTAATTGTGGCTATAGAAGTCAATCCCATTGCTAACCAGATGTGCAATCTGGGGCTACAACATGATCCAGTAACCCCTCAATTGTTTTAATAGACTAGTTGACCACAAGCTGTTGGATGGAAATACTCACCACCAATTGGTTTTCTGTAAGTACAAGTTCTGTGAGGTTCCCACACTCCCCGATAGCTTCAGTCAGCTGAACAAGACGATTCTGGTCCATCTTCAGGATTGAAAGCTGCTTCAGTTTTCCTGCAGAAGGAAAACAGTTAAATAGAAGGAAAAGTTCCAATATACTGCATACGATAATAATTGTTACAACACAATGACGTCTATAAAGTTCAGCGACTGTGCATTTTATAGGCAAACTCAACAGCTAATGTGCACACAGCAATGTCGCACAACCAACCATGAAGTGAATCCATCCATTTTATTTGGAGGATTGTTGGCCACGACGCTGGGTGAAATTCCCTTCTCTTTATGTCCATCATTGCAGACTGACACGACTTTGATTCCTTAATAACAATGAAACAATAACCCTTGCATTTGATATTGTGCCTTATCATGTTGAGATGTCTCAAAGTGTTTCACAGGATATCCAGTGAAATTGTGCTAATTTCAACAAGAAAAACTTGCAATTATAAAGTGCCCTTCTCGCAGGGCAGTGTCTCAGAGCGCCTAACAATGGCGGAGCTTGACTCTGAGCCGTGGGGCGGAGGTGGCCGTAAGCACGGCCGAAGAGGAAGCTTTTCAGGCGGGACTTGAAAACGGGAAAGAGATGGGGCAAGGCGAAGGTTTTGAGTGTTCCAGAGTTTCGGGACATAGTGGTTGCAAGTGCGACCTCCATTGGTCAGTTGCGAGGGATGAGCCAGAGGCCAGTTGAGAGGAGGCGCCGGGTGGCGGATTGGGGAGTGAGGAAGTCGGAGTGGTGGGGAGGTGCCAGGGAGTGAATGGATTTGAACACGAGTGTGAGGATCTTGAAGTCGATCCATTCGGTGATGGGGAGCCAGTGGAGCCTGGGCCAGAACTGGTGAGATGTTGGGTATGGAGTTTGGTCCGGGTCAGTATGCAAGCGGCAGAGTTCTGAATGAGTTGGATCTTTTGAATAGTGGAGCCGGAGAGGCCGTCGAAGAGTGTATTTGAGTATTCCAAAAAAGCGGTGAGAATCGCATACACGAGGGTTTCAGCTGTGTTTGGGGTAAGGTCGGAGGCTGGCAATGTGGCGTTGGTGGAAGAAGGCGGATCTGGTCAGGGACTGCATATGGGGGAGGAAGGACAGCTGGAGGTCGAACTGGATGCCTAGATTGCGCACTTGTTCAGTGAGTCTGAGGGAGAACCCAGGGAGGTTGAGGAGTTTAGATCCGCAGAAGTGTAGACATTGACGGGAGCCAAAGAGTATAGCTTCCGTCTTGTCCATATTCAGCTGCAGGAAGCTGGCACTCATCCATATCTTGATGTCTACCAGACAAGCTGATAGATCAGCAGACCTGGAGTTAATACTGGAGCAGGCAAAGTAGATTTGTGTAACATCCGCAAACATGTGTCTGCGGATGACTTCGCCTAGAAGGAGCATATAGATAAGGAAAAGAAGAGGACCAAGGATGGAGCCCTGGGGTACCCAGTGAATTTGACAGTGAAAATTATTCAATAAACTGAACTATTCATATAACCAGACTAAACATAACAGGAGATTCATCATCCAAAGTTCCAAATTCTATTCAACCAACCAAACTATTCAATTATCTGATATTCAATTAACTGAATTTCACTGTATTGTAAAGTGGTTTGACTGTGCATTTTGTGGGTGAATTTGCACGCAGCAAACTTTAAGCTCTCATCCGAAGAACAGGACTTCTAACAATGCAGCGCAACCAAACACTGCACTAGAGTGTCAGCCGGGACTATGAATGGAATCAAATTCATGAAAGAGGATTTCAATACACATATTAACCCAGAAGCCAGAGAGCTACCAAATGAGCCAGGCTGATGTGAAGTTGCAACTTACTTCATGGCTTAATTCACAAGACTTAAGGCTTCTAAAAACATTCTGTATACAACAGTCAATATCAGCTCCCTCAAAAGACAATTACAATTCACAGACCATGATGTACCATTAACCACCAAAACAATATTTGGGATAAGGTTCTAAACATTACCTCTAATTATTGTAATATAAGCAATACAAGGAAGGACCATGTAGTTTGTCTTGGTTCACACATTTCACCTGTCGAGGGGAATATTGGGGAGGAAACTTTTCTAACCTAATGTATTTGGGAGGTGGGGGGGCTAGGAGGGTGGGCGGGGAGGAGAGACACTCATTCAAATAATAACTTGGGCTTAGCTGAGGCAGAAAGGAATGGATCTGTACAGGAGGGGAATAGGAGGGATAACAACAACAACTTGCATTTATATTGTGCCCCTCTCACAGCGTAACATCCGCGAGCATTTGGCAGTGGCGGAGCACGACTCCGAGCCGGAGGGAGATGAAGGTGACTGTAGACACGGTCAAAAAGGAATGTCAACTTCAAGATCCTCACACTCGTGTTCAAATCGCTTCACTCTCTGGCACCTCCCTACCTCCACATTCCCCAATCCACTAGCAAGTGCCTCCGCTCAACTGGCACCAGCCTCCTGCTTGTCCCTCACACCATCGGAGGTCTCGCTTTCAGCCACTATGCCTAAAACTCTGGAACACTCTCCGTCAATCCCTCCGCCTTGCCCCCTCTCTCCCCCTTTTCAAGATCCCCTGAAAACCTTCCTCTTTGCCCATGCTTACGGCCACTTCACCTCCCCTGGCTCGGAGTCAGGCTCCGCCATTGTTAAGAACTCTTGAGACGAAACCCTGCGTGTAGGGCGCTATATAAGTGCAAGTTGTTGTTGTCTTCAGGCACGACCTGAAAATAGGGAAGGAGGGGGCAAGGTGGAGGGATTGAGGGAGACTATTACAAAGTTTCAGGGCATAGTGACTGAAAGCGTGGCCACCGATGGTGGAATGGAGGGCATGAGGTACAAGCAGGAGGCCGGAGCCAGTTGAGTAGAGGCAATGGGTAGTGGGTTGGGGAGTAAGCAGGTTGGAGAGATAGGGAGGTGCCAGAGGATGAAGGGATTTGAAGAAGAGTGTAAGATATTGGAGGCTCATGGAGTACAAACACCAGCACAGACAAGTTAGGCAGTTGGCCAGTTTCCATGCTGTACCTATGTAATTATACAGCGCTTTTCATGCAAAATTAACACTACCAAAGCGCTCTTCACCATCAATTTGTTTAGAAATTCTACTTTGTTTTTCTCCACATGAGATTGCCCTCAAGGTATCCAAGGGCAATTCAAGGCATGATCGCAAGCCAGAATTACAGGTTTTGCTACGTTCCTTGTGAGGAAACAGTTTTCCGCAATAAAACAACTGAGATTGAAACTCCGGAGCAGAAGATCACAAAGCTAAACAACAACAACAACAAACCCACTGGTCTCTCACTCTAAGATGCAGAGCACGAGGGAAAATGCATCACATCTGTAGTACACCCGTTCTTCTCCAAATTGTAGAACATCTTTCATTGCACTCGGAGCGCTGCAATCAACATTCAGAAGTGGATGGAGCTGAGCAGAGTCAAGAGAGCGCGGGGCGGAGCCGAGGCCTAGCTGCGGGTCATGGACTGCGCTTGTAAAAGTCACAAACGACATTCTCTCTATCTGTGACCAGGGCTCCCTTGTCCTCCTGGACCTCTCCGCCACGTTCGACACAGTCGATCACGGCATCCTCCTGCACCGCCTTTCCTCCGTCATCCACCTCAGTGGGACCGCACTCACAAACCACCAACAGTACATCTGCACAAACGGCTTTTCCTCCCGCTCTCACCCGGTCACCCGCGGGGTACCCCAAAGATCCATCCTTGGCCCCCTCCTCTTTCTGATCTACATGCTCCCTCTTGGGGATGTCATTCGCAGACATGGGGTACACTTCCAAATGTATGCGGACGACACCCAACTCTATTTTTCCACCTCTCTTTGCGACCCCCAGTCCCCTGATGTTCTGTCAGGCTGCCTGTCAGACCTCAGGGGCTGGATGAGCGCAAATTCCCTTCAGCTGAACTTTGACAAAACGGAAGCCATACTCTTTGGCTCTCATCAACATCTAAAATCTCATGGTTCTCACCTCCTCCACCTACCCAACCTCCCACTAAAACTCTCCGAACCCATACGCAACCCCCAATTATCCTTCCTCCCCCACATCCGGTCCCTCACCAGCACCGCTTTCTTCCACCTCCGATGCATTGCCCGTCTCTGCCAATACCTCACTCCAGAAGCCGCTGAAACCCTGGTCCATGCCTTTGTCACCTCTCGGCTGGACTACTCTAACGCCCTCCTCGCCGGTCTCCCATCCACTACCATCCATAAAATCCAAATCATTCAAAACTCTGCTGCCCGCATTCTCACTCGCACCAAACTCCACGCCCCGATCACCAAGTCCTTGCCAGTCTGCACTGGCTGCCTGTCCCAGAGAGGATCGACTTCAAGATCCTCACCCTTGTATTCAAATCCCTCCACTCCTCTGCACCCCCCTACCTCTCTGACCTCCTCTCTCCTCAAAACAGTGCCCATTGCCTTCGTTCCTCCGGGTCTGGCCTCCTTCTTGTCCCTCGAGTCCTCCGCTCCACCCTCGGCGGCCGTGCCTTCAGCCACTATGCCCCGAGGCTCTGGAACTCCCTTCCTCACTCCCTTCGCCTCGCTCCCTCTCTTCCTATTTTCAGGTCTCTGCTGAAGACCTTTCTTTTTGACCGCGCCTTTGGTCACCTTCCCACCCTCCCCCACCCCCGGCTCAGTTCCGGGATCCGTTACTGTGAAGCTCTCTGAGACGCCGTCCGACGTGGAGGGCGCTATATAAATCCAAATTGTTGATGTTGTTGTTGTTGGAGGCCAACACCCTCAGCACCAGAGCTGCCTAACAAGCCTTCTCTGCAAGTCTTTTTTAACCATCAAGCGCAGGATACAGAACCACGCTGGGTCACGACTGCAGTGTTCAGGAATCAATACCCAAGATCTATCTCCACATTTCTGTGCAGCACATCAATAAGTCAAGAGAGTTCTCACTGAGCAGGTTGTTAAATAGGGAACTTGGTGTTCAGTTACTTCTGCTCAGCTCTGATGTTTGGCACAAATATCTGACAAAGAATTCATTCATTCTTTCATTCATTCATTCATTCATTCATTCAAGTGCTCCAAGATGCTACCCTATGTGAAGGGTGCTATATCAATGCAAGTTGTTGTCGTCGTTGTTCTTGAAACCTGGCCCTAATACCTTCCGCAGTATTAGGGGTAGGTTGTGTCCCTAAGCAGGATACAATCCCTCCAGGGAGAGAGTGCGCACTCCATCCCAACATCCTATCATAGAATTCTCAGTTTGGCTTGGATAGCCTTTCGCATGGTGAAGGGTCAGACACCTGGCTGACCAAACAAAAAATGTTCTTGAGGCTCACTCGAAAAGACATTGGGCTGCCTGAGACAGGCCACTTTTAATGACTTGGGAGGTCGGAGTGTCTCAGAACGTTTAACAGTGGCGGAGTCCGACTGTGAACTGGGGGGAGGGAGGAGGTGATTGTTAGCACCTGAAGCGCATGAAGAGGAAGGTCTTGATACATACAGGTCTGTCATACATACATTCAAGCAATTTCACCTACCTACGCCAACTGGCAGAACATCCACTAGGTTTTGTGAGACCAGCAGATCAGATAGCGAACTAAGTCCACTGATCTCTTCCGGAAGCTTCTCCAGTTTATTTTCTGACACATCTAAACACAGCAGGTTCTTCAGATTCCCAATCTCCTGTTGGAATTGAAATAAACCACAGTTCATAAAAGCACAATTCATATCAATTTCCAAATCCTGATGATAATAATAATAATAATTCTTGCAGTTGATATACTGCCTTATCCTGTCTTCGAGCTGTCTCGGAGCACTTCACAGAATAAACTGTAAAGTAAATTGACTGTATATTTCTGAGCGAAAGGCAGCAGCCAATTGCATACAGCAGTGTCTCACACACAGTCGTGGATTGAGTGATCAAATTATTCTTTTTTTTAAAAAGGGATTATTAACCCCAGAAATGTGATCTGCCAATCGACTAACAACCATGATCCCACTTACTGCTGCGTAAACAGAGTTGTGCAGAATGAGGAAACCCGTCCTGTTCGGGAATTGAACACAGGTCCCTTCGCTTGCGAGGCGAATGCTCTAACAAATACGCTTCTGAAATCCACATTTTTTTTACTAATTTGCTGCAAAATCTCAAAACATTCTACACTGGTTGGCAAATGGTAATTGAGAGGAAGAGATGGCTAGCTACCAAAGGTTTTTAAAACCTTCTTCAACCCCTCCAGTTAGTTCAGTAACAGCAGCCAGCCAACTTCAATAAAAGATCAGTGCTTTTTCAATTCCTCCGGGAAATGCAGGAAGCACTGAAATCTGTGTGCCAAACATTCGTCCACAACGCCAGCAACTGCACATTTGGGAATAATGAAATTGAAAGCTACTGGACGCAGTGGATCTCAAAACTTTTCATCCTGGTAGTTTGGGCCAAATATTCAGAAAATGCAGAAAAACACACTGTAGCGTATATAATAATAATCCTTGATTTGATATAGCGCCTTGTCAAGTCTTCTAGAAGTCCCAAGGCACTTCACAGAATATACTGTAAAAGTGAATTGACTGTATATTTGTGGGTGAAACGGGGCAGCCAATTGAGAACAGCAGTTGTCCCCAAAAAGTTGTGGATTGAGTGATCAAATTATTTTTTATTTATTTTGAAGGAATTATTTCCCCCAAAAAAAGTGATCCACCAATCAACTAACAACCGGGTTCTTACTTACGGCTAGGTAAACAGAGGCGTGTGGAGTGAGGAAACTTGCCCAACTTTTCACCCTGCCAGGAATCAAACCCAGGCCCTCTCGCTTGCGAGGCGAGTGCTCTAACCACAAAGCTATAGGACTTCAGTATATATATAGGACTCCAGTTTCATTAAAAAAAATTGACAACTAAAGTTGGACCTATTGAAATTCATACCACAGAAGAAGGTCATTCAGACCACTGTGCTTGTGCGGGCTCTTTTAAGAGTAAACCTCTCAGTCCCACATACCTGCCCTTTCCCCATACACCTGCACACAATTCTTTTTAAGTATTTCCCACTCATCTTCCATTAACCCTATAAGTCAAAGCCCTAACAGGTAGGGTGGTCCTAGTTAGACAAGCAGCGGGAAAGCCTGCCAGACAGTGGCAAGCTATGTGGTTGTAGCTGGTTAGACTCCAGCAGTACCCCAATGCACACTTTGGGGTCCCCAAGCCTTGGCTCTTTCCAACCTATGCCTAATATTCTCCGGAACTCGGGAAGCAGGAAGCATTCCTCTAGGGAGATAGTGTGATTTCCATTCCGATACAGATCTCAGTTTGGTTTGGACACTTAAGCATGAGGATGGGTTTCTACATGTGTCAGACACTTGGCTGACCAAAAAAAAAGCAAAATCTGGAGAATGCAATCTTTCTCCCAGGAGAGCTGGGGTGGTGTGGGGAACGACACAGGTTCATAGAAGAAGGCTTTAGTACCATTAAGCTGGGCACTGGGATAGGGCTGAAATGTAACCAGTAAATACAAGAAACTGGTCCAATTCCAATGTTGCATCCAGCTAGTGTGGTTCTCAGGACTTGAGTGGGAAGAATCCCTATCCTCCAAAGTCGTGTCCCCTTTTGATCAATGACCGTCACAGATAAGTATTGTGTTCTGTTCTGGGCAGCACACTTTAGGAAGCATATCAAGGCTTTGGAGAGGGTGTAAAGGAGATTTACCAGGATGGTACCAGGAATGAGGGACTTCAGTTATCAGGAGAGGCTAGAGAAGCTGGGATTATTCTCCTTGGAGCAGAGACAGTTAAGAGGAGACTTAATAGAAGTTTTCAAAATTATGAGGATATTCGATAAGGTGAATAAGGAGAAATTATTTCCACTGATGGGTGGGTCGGTAACCTGAGGACACAGATTTAAAATAGTTGTTTTATTAGTTAAAATAGTTGTTTCTTTATTTAAAAAGAAACAGATGAGGAGAAATTTTTTCACGCAGCGAGTTGTTCGGATCTGGAATGCATTGCTTGAAAGGGTGGTGGAAGCCAATTCGCTAACAACTTTTAAGAGAGAAGTAGATAATTATTTAAAGAGAACAAGCTTGCAGTAATAATAATACTTGCATTTGATAGAGCACCTTATCACTTCATCGAGACGCCTCAAAGCATTTTGCAGGATAAAGTGGAGTGACTGTGCATTTTGTGGGCAAAATTCAGCAGCTAATTGCTCACAGCAATGTCCCACAAACAGGCACGAAAGGAACTGTTTGTGGGACATTGTAGAAGGAGTATTTTTGTAGTCAGATACCTGTATCCTCCAAAACACTAAATAACTGGAGTAAATCTAGATGCAGGGGAAATTTCCCTCCAAAGGAAGGCGGAGGGTGGGGTGGTGTTGGGGAGGAAGTGGGAGAAACAGTAATGGCAAAATAAACTTACCTTAGGTAGTTCTAACAACTGATTCCCATCCAGCCACAGGTCCTTCAGACTTATAAGTGCTCCAATAGATTCTGGCTGCAACGACAATTTTGAGATTTAAAGAAAAATTCCGAAAAAAGAACCAAGAAGATAAATAATAATAATAATAATAATAATAATAATGCCTGCACTCAGTTAAGAATTAGTAGTGTAAAGAATACTGATAAAGAATAGTCAGCCACGTAAACTCGACATCCACCCCCACCCTCCAAGCTATGGCTCTTAATCAGCCATGTGAAGTGCTTTGAGATGTCCTTTCAAAGAAACAAACAAAAAAACGACCTTATTCGCCACATCTATCTTTTTGCAGTTACTGTATATTTGGCCAGAACTATCGCAAGTGCAGTGGAATCCGTTGGAACGTGCTTCATTCTAACGCAGACTCGATTGCGATGTTAAGCCACTCTGCAGTGCTCCAAGACTATATCCTGCATGAACAGCGCTATATAATTGCAAGTTGCTGCCCTGTCCTTTTTGATCGTTCTTACGGTCACTTCCAACCTCCCGCTCCCCCTGGCTTGGGGTCAGACTCCGCAACTGTCAAGGGCTCTGGCACACCTCCCCGCGTGAAGGGCTCTATATAAATGCAAGTTGTTGTTGTTGTACTAACTGGACCACACATATTGCAGCGATGCACTGGCACAGACTAATACAAGCACAGCCACATTAAAACAGAAGAGTCACAGACAAATATACACACAAGTAAAATCTTAGCATTTTCGCGATGCATTTTAAGGCCAGAGTAAGCAAAGTAATACTCTGTACCCTTCTTAAAAATGATAGAGGTCACCTGGTGGCCGCGCTGGCTGACTGTGGCGCCGTGGCATCCTGCGTCATAGAGCACGCACGTAACCAAGCAACGGCAGGAACAAAATAAAGAACACAGACGAAGCTAAGCCACGGCAACAACAACATTACATTTTTTAAAGCGCATTTCAAGTCGGGAGGATGGCCTAGTGATTATAAATTATACATTTGTATTTATCATTATAAAGATGCCTAAGCGAAAGTCAAACCTTTCAAGGATAATTAAGTGTGTGTGTCTGCGTGTCAATCTACATTCCATATTGGATCCTTTGATTGCAAGTGTAGCTGCAATGGATATATTACAAATATATATATCTTATAAAAAATATTATTTTGTGACTGTCATATACCTATGTCCTCCAGTCACTGATTCCCCCAACCGGTGGAAATAGGTTCTGCTCATTTACCATTTATCAGTAAAGTGTAGTGACTGTGTATTTGAAGGCAAATGCAACCATGCTTGTACCAATTTCTACCAGTGCTTCGACTTCAGTATGTGTAGTCAGTTTGTAGCCAATTTGCGGACAGCAATTTCCCACAAACAGCCATGAAGTAAACAACCATTTTTTTTCCCGGAGTATTGTTGGTCAGGAGACTGGAAGAAACTCCCTTCACTTTTCAGTGCCATGATCTTAAATGTTCACCTGAACGTTCAAGACAGACAGGTCCTGACAGCACCTCCAAAAATGCAGTACTCCTCCAGCCTAAACTGTGAGCTCAAAGTCCCCAGAAGGAGCTTGAACCTACAACCTTCTGACTCAGAGGCAAGAGTGCTACCATCTGAGCCAGATTGACACCCATCCTTCCCCTCTTTCAAGGCACGTCTCGAACATACCTCTTTAACCGTGCTTTTGGTCATCTTTCCCTTCCCCACCCAACTTAGGTCCCTATCCAGCACTGTGAATGAGCTTTAGGGCGTCCTTCTGATGTGAATGGTGCTATATAAATGTAAATTGTATTGTATTGTAAAACAGGATTTATGTAAGATTGAACAGCACTGCCTTGAGGATACATGAGTCCTCAGTTATCCAAGGTGATGTGTAGACATGTTCTACCTAGCCTCTGCAGCTGAACCCCTAACGGGTAAATCAGTCCTAGCTGGACAAATGTGTGTTGTTGCCATACATTTGATAATGAAAAGCATTGACAACAGGGAGCTGGGAGCAAACTAAATGTCTTGGTCTGTAACAAAGCATTGCTGAGTAAATTAGGCCAGAAAAAGTGGACCATGGCAGGCTTTCCTGTGACACATGCCAGTAACATGTTGACTCCAATACCAATTACAACCGCCTCAGTGTGTTAAACTCACGTTTGCCAAGAAAATAAAATCCATCATCTCCCTTTGATTGGGAGACATCAAAAGAAGTCTTTTATCAGGGAACAAATAATTAGATTTACGAGTTTACATTTAAAGATTCTTTAACATCCATTAAGATCTGTACCCACTATGGTAGTAAGGGAAGCACTTCAACTATAAGGCCCTTCAGTCAGTTTGATCTCAACCTCCAACCTAATACCTTATAGAATTATAGAATCAAGCTGTTTCTTAAAAGAGTCCAGTGTCCTGTCTTAAATGTTCATCCTGGTAACCCATTACCCTCTGTGCAAGGTTCCTAATTATACAGCCAGCTGTAGTGCTAAGCTACTCAATGGCATTTCAGAGTAAAACTGAGTTATTTTAGTACTTCCAAGAACACATCTGCAACCTCAGAATACTCTTCATCACCCAACATCACCCGATTAAATACTTTAAATGCCAGAACATGCCGTTACTTTCAATAAATGCAAAGCAACAACAACAAATTACATTTGTTTTGCGCGCTTTGAAATGGAGAGGATGTCCCAAGGCGCTGGTCGGTCAAGGATTTGTACCCGAGCTGAGGGTTGGGATCAGGAGGGATGAAATCCCAATTGACCATTGTAATGGAATTGGAAAGACTCAGGGATAAGTATTCAGTATCCATTTTCCAGTGTGTCATTGAGGAAAAGTACATTCGATAGTACACACTTAAGAAGCAAAAATTATCCAAATTTTTCAACGCCTTTTGAGGTTAGTGGAGCTATTATTTTTGAAAACATTTTAAAATTTGGGAGCACACAGGCATATTCCAGGAACAAACTATTCCGATGGAAAGTGGAGGAGGAGCAAGAAACTCCATGGTAAAGAACAATAAAAATGCCATTCTCCTCTTTCGCTTGGGATAAAGTAACAGTTGCACGTGATAAAGGGCCTCACCACATCAAAACATCTCAAAGTATTTTATATAATTATATTATTTAATATTATTATTACAATAAATTCCTTTGAAGTGTAATAATATCAATAATCTTTAAATTTTATTTGGCACCTTATCCTGTCTTCAAAGCACTTCATGGAATATACTGTACAGTGAATTGACTGTATATTTTGTGGCGAAATATGGGCAAAGTATAGAATTTCAGTTTTCTACCCCAATTCCTCAGCGCAGAGCAAACATGTTTTAATTACGGTATTTCGATCCCGAGACTTCAACTGCACAAAATCAAGCCAACGGGGATATTGCTCGCAACGCTGATGGGATATAAAATAATGAACAGCTGTCTGCTGCATTTTTTTTCCTCTATATTAAAAATGATCCAAAAATAGAGCGATTACAACCATAGCTGAAGAAAACACAAAACAAAACCAGTGAAAGGGGAAGGTAACACACTTAAAGCTCGATATCTTTTAATGCTGCTTTTTTCAGCGCCTTGGGACGTCCTCCCAACATGAAAGGTGCTATACAAATGTAATCTTGCTGTTGTTGTACTTTTTTTTTGCGTCTGCATCACGACTCGTGGGCTACTACCCACTGCCAAAAGTGTAACATAAAATGGACAACTAAGTAACAGTACAAAAATTGGAATATGGAGAGCAATTCCTCTGGATAGTTTTATCTAATGCTTAGGCATCTTTACAATGATAAATACCTGGAGGAAGTGGTCTTCACATGCCAATGTAATAATCATAATAATAATCATCATCCTTGCATTTGATATAGAGCCTAATCATGTCTTCGAGATGTCTCAAAGCACCACACAGAACATATTGTAAAGTGAAGTGACTGTATATTTTGTGGGCAAAACCCCAAAATACATCAGCAAGCAGTACAACATCAGTACAATAGTACATCCCCCCTTAGCTCAAGCGCCTAATCAGCATTGTGATGCACTTCCAAAGTGAAAGGCACAATGTAAATGTATTATACATTGCAACAGAAGCAACTGGGCCCCCAGTCCACCAAAAAGAGGAATGTTCTACCCCAGAGAGTTGCAGAGGGAGAATCAATAGGGATGCTTAAACAAAAGACAGAGAGAAAAAAATAACTCATGCATTTGATATAGAATCTTATACAGTCGGGAATATTTTGAAACGCTTCACACAATACAAAGTCTTGAGATCGCATATTTTGTAGACAAATGCGGCAACCAAATTTACATAGACAGCCATGAAGTGAATAACTAATTTTATCTGGGACATCATTAGCAAGGACACCTGTGCAAACTTGCAGATAATTTGTGAAAACAACAGCATTTATATAGTGCCCTTCACGCGGGGTAGCGTCCCGCAGCACTTGGTACTTGAGTAGTGAAGGTATTAAAAGTCCTGTAGCTCAGTGGTTAGAGCACTCGCCTCGCAAGCGAGAGACCTGGGTTTTAAATAAATGCTTACAAAAAAAAATGTGGTGACTCGATCTATGACTGTTTGTGGGGCACTGCTGTGCGCAATTGGCTGCCGCGTTTCACCCATAAAATATACAGTCAATTCAGTTTACAATATAATCTGTGAAGTGCTTTGAGATGTCTCAACAATGCGATAAGATGAATTATCAAATGCAAGGATTATTATTAATTATTATTATTATTGGCTCTTGACCCTAGGACATCTATTGCAGGATGCTTCACCATCTGATCCAAGCTTTCCTAAGTTTCCTAAATATTGCTGCACCTTGGGTGCGAGCAAAACATTTCACTCTGTGCACTGGAGCGTCTCCTGGAAGCAGAGCAGCTTAACCTGTACGTTCAGTTGTCCTTTTTGTTGGCTAGTCCAAAAATATAAGCTCGCTAGTAATAGATCTAAAAGGGAGGATTAAGAGGAACTCCTTTAAACAGAGGGTGGTGATGAGAACTTGGAACTCACTGCAAGAAGTTGTGCATTACACACATTTAGGGGGAAACTTAATACAGACATAATGAGGAAGGGAACAGAGGGAATTAGAACGGGTTGAGGCTGAGGATTGAGTATAAACACTGGCACAGGAGGATAAGTTAGGCTGAATTGCCTGCTTTGTCCTGTAACTCTTTGTAATTCTTTTCACATTGTTTTCAGGCAAGGGTGCACAGTGAACCTCACCCACACCTGGACATACCAGACAGCTCAGCAGGAAGCTGTGTAAACAGGCTCTCTGCCGACGTCTGGGGGTTAACACGCAGCCTACCTGGAATAAACATGCTGTAGCCATCTGGAGGAAACTTTCTCAGACACTCTGTACTACAGCCCACAGGGAAGGAGGTAATAAAGTCAGCCCTGCTGAGCCTTGCCTACCAGATATGGCAGGAGTCCACAATGGATCTAGCAAGGAACACTGTCTGTCCTCTCTACATCGCCACAACTTGTCTTTGCTGAGATGGGATACAACTTTGGTCTTCTTTCAACTGGCAAATTCTTATGTTCTAACAGATCTCCGCACCCCCCAGAGTGTGCATTTTCCAAAAGGGACAGTGCTTCCACAACCAGAGTGCGATTCCTAACTGTATGTGAAGGTTGGATTAAAGAGAAAGCAAGAACCTGTACTTATTGTATTTTCCATCATCCAGGCCATTGCTGACCGTGCCTCACCAGATTCAAGCAAAGGAGGATCCAAACTAAACTCCAACATCATTGTGCCTGAAGCAAAATCCACGTGCCTTGGCACCAGTCTGTGCCAGAGATAGACCTCAGTTTAAGCAAACTGATGGAACCCAAAAGAAGAGAATTTGCATTTTTGTAACATTGTAATCATATTAAGTCTCCAAGTGCATCACATGTAATTACAAAGATAAAATAATCCTAATAATAATCCTTGCGTTTGATTAATTATTGCCAAGTGTGTTGCCTTTTTTTTGTGGATCAACATACGAGGCATTTCATGCACAGTAATGTTCCGCAAGCAGCCATGAAGTAAATGAACAATATTTTCTGGAGGATTGTCAACCAGTGCAGTGGGAGAAATTATATACACATCTCATCGTGAAGACGGCAGCTCTGGCAAAGCAGTGTTCTCCGAATGCTGCATTGTAGTGTCAGCCAAAATACAAGGTGTGGGGGGACCATGAGGGGAAAAAAAAGCCAAATAAAATTCCTCATTGACCTTTGCTTGAATTAAACGAAGCATTTACTTAATAATAATAATCTTTGCATTTGATATAGCGCTTTTCACGTCGGGAGGACGTCCCAAAGCGCTTCACAGAACACACTGTAAAGTGAATTGACTGTATATTTGTGGGCGAACGCGGCAGCCAATTGCGCACAGTAATGTCCCACAAACAGTCGTGGATTACAAATGACCAATTTATTATTGTTTTTGGTTTTTGGAGGGATTATTATTAGGCTCTGTGTGGAGTAAGGAAACTTGCCCAAGGTTTCGCCCTGCCTGGAATTGAACTCAGTTCTCTCTCTTGCAAAGCGAGTGCTCTAACCACTGAGCTACAGGACTCCCTCAGTTCCACATTATCCAGTGTCTGAATGTTACATGCCGGTAATCTGGAGGCACGTTACAACATGCGGTAACGGCCCTACAAATATTCCATTCCACTGTATCCTACTCACATATCATCGTTACTGCACGGTTAACAGTCCCAACCTGTGCAGACAACCGAGTTCACAATGGAAACTGTGGGTGGGCAAAAGGAAGTGCTCTGATATATATTGCACGCTTTACAAGAATAAATTACAGAGGGGCATGGATCCAAGGAGGGGAGGTGAATAGGGTCTGCATTTATAAGCATAACTAACCCAAATCAGATATACTCTTGCAGTTTATAGCAGACCGCCCTGATTTTTTCCTTGTCCTCCTTCAATTTTGCTTAAACCCCACATATTTTGTTCATTAATATGGCACAAACAGGCAATAACTATTGCAAAGCAATATCATATTCCATCCTATTTTTGACTCTTTCTTTTTTTTAAACAAATTGAGCGATCCAGTCTTGAGCCTTCCTGGGACAGTTACATTTGTCCGCAAATTATAATAATAGTCACAGTTGATTCAACGCCTTATGTCATCATGACATTATGAAGCTTTTCACTTATGTTTTTTTTCCTGTGCAGTATAACTGCTGTATATTTGTAGGCGAACGCAGCAGCCAATCTGACAGATTTCTGCTGGCTTTTTATTTCCAGCTATCAGCTTGCAAATGTCTCGTAAGAGCAGGAATTTGAACAATGGCTGGGGAAAAATGAAAGCCTATTCAGCCGTGCAGCCTGTTAATCTTACAAGTCATCTTAACTTGATGGGATCAAATTCCAGCTCAGTGTCCCTCCCTTCCTCCACCTAGTAATCACTACTAATAATACTCAGTTTTAATGCCCTAGCAAGAAACTGCGGGTAAACCTTAGTTTCGGTACAGCCCATGAATTCTGTTGAAAGGAAAATAACACAATGGGGCCCATTATAACGTGCTTCATTGTCATGCAAATTCAGTTTAACCCTGTTGTCCTGTAGATCCCATTCGACGTGAATGGGCTTCATGCACGCTGGCTGGATTTTCAAGCTAAAATGGATGTCTTCTGGGTTATTAGGTCGCTGCTGATTTTGAGACGTCCTCCCGACGTGAAAGGCGCTCTAAAGATGTAATTTTGTTGTTGTTGTCACTTCCTGCTTTGTTGGGCATTCAAAAAGCGATTCAACAGAGACTTACTGACCCGGAAGCCGATTTCCGAGGCAATAGATCGCCATGAATGTTATGCATTGCAAACCATACCAATCCAGCTGGGCCCTTCACTCAGCAGACACCAGCCTACTCCATGTCCTCTGCCTTCCACGCTACAAAAAAATAATTTGGTCACTCAATCCACGGCTGCTTGTGGGACAATGCTGTGCGCAATTGACTGCCACATTATGTCCACAAAATATACAATCAATTCACTTTATTCTGTGAAGCGCTTTGAGACATCTCGGAGATGTGATAAGGTTCTATATCAAATGCAAGGATTAGTATTATTATTATTACACCATCGACGTGGGGCGTCTTTCAGTCTATCTGTCCCCGCTCTCTGAAATTGCATCTCACCCCCTCCCTCATCTCTTTCAAGATCTGTCTCAAGATATTTCTCTTTAACTGCTCCTTCTGTCGTCTCTTGACCTGGAAGCCAGCTTTTTGTTTTAGTGAGGCCAGCTATCAAAGCTTGCTACAGGCAGGGATTTGGATCCCAACACCTGCTTTATAATGAAGCTGCACTGTATTGCTGCTTTAATTGGAGAAATATTAAAAGATATGGGAGTGCAAACATGGGATTGAGATTAGACTCAGATTGGAAAAAAAATTCAACGCAACATTGATAATAATCCCTGCATTTGATATATCGCCTTATCACATCGTTGAGACATCTCAAAGCGCTTCACAGACTATACTATAAAGTGGATTGACTGCATATTTTGTGGGCAAAAAAATAATTGATGGGATGGTCCAATTATGTGTTGTAACATTCCACGATAAATTCTTAAATAGTCCACTTCCTGTATTCTCTCTCTCAATCAAATCTCGGTATCCTTCCACGTCAGGCTGAAAGAATTACCTTTGCGCTCCTGAAAGGTACACACAGCTGTTTCATCCAACAAGCATGAACACGACAATTACTGCAGGCTTCTCAATCCAACACATCCCCCGGAGAGTTTTCAGTCTCTCTCTGACATTGAAAACCCTCTGAAACACTCTTCAAAAGGTTTGTATTACAGGGATGTGGTACAACGGTGAACTTTAAGGGATGACTAGTTCTAGATGTTGATGCATATGTGAGGGAAAAGGGAATTGAAGGCTGGAGACTCATGTGGAGTAATAATTAGTACCAGTGTGGAATGGTTGGGCCAAATGGCCTGTTTCCGTGCCATATCATTGTAAGTAACTACATTTTTTTCTTCCCCTCTCCACACCCCCACATCCCCATTCAATACTAAATAACAACTAAAACACCAAAGGAATCCCTAAAAAAATACAACATATGAGAGCTTTATAACAAGGCATAAACAACAACAACATAAAAATTACAGTTGTAAAGCGCCTTTCACATCGGGAGGACATCCCAAGGCGCTGGACAGTTGGGGAGCAGGACCTGAGCATGGGGGGGAGGGGGTGGGGGGGCAAGGTTGGGATGAGGGAGGGCAGGTAGGAGGGCGGTTGAAAGCACAGTAAGAAAAAAAGGGTCTTGAGTCGTGCCTTCAAGGAGCTAAGAGAGAGAGGAATGCAAAGGGATTGTGGGTTGAAGGGTGGGGGCAGAGAGGCTGAAAACCCAGCCGCTGATGTAGGGTGGGTCAGGCAGGAGACATGGAGCAGGCTGGAGCCTGCTGAACGAAGGAAGCGAACAGATTGATAGGGGTCAGCAGACCAGAGATGTAGGAGGGGGCAAAACTGTGGAGGACCTTGAAAGTGAGGATGAAGATTTTGAATCCTATCCTCTGGGGGATGGGGAGTCAGTGGAGCCGGGTGAGGATGGGGGTGATGGGGTCATGGAGCCTGGTGCGGGAGAGGACACGAGCTGCAGAGATGATATGCAGCTTATGGAGGGAAGAGTTGGGGAGGCTGACAAGCAGGAAGTTTCTGTAGTCGAGCCTTGAGGTGAAAAGTGCATATATGAAGGTTTCCATGGCCTGAGGGGTGAGGCAGTGGTGGAGTTGGGCAATGTTGCGGAGGTGGGATCATGGCACAGATATGGAGGAGAAAGGACAGTTGAGGATTGAACAAGATGCCCAGGTTCCTGACTGGTTTGGTGAGGTGGAGTGTGCATCCGTGGATGGTGATGCTGCCAGTCCCTCAGGTGCTGCTGCGCTGGCAATCAGGAGGGCCTCGGTCTTGCTGACATTCAGCTGTAGAAAGTTGGCTCTTATTCAGGACTTGGTGTCTGACAGACAGTCTGTCAGGACGTCAGTTGTCCTGGAATCGAGGGTGAGGGGCAGAGAGATAGAGTTGGGCGTTATCTGCCTACATGTGGACCTGTTTAAAGGTCCACTTGCTTAATTTAATTTGTCACACATCTTACCTGCTTCACATGCTACTCATTCTGACAACATTCAGGTAATTCAGGTCCATCTTAACCATTTTCACCACAGGTCCTCCCTCAGAACTGGTCGTTTCCAGTGAGAAACTGATTTGAACAGTGCCTTCCCAGAACATGGCCTGGTGTCCGGACGCCTGTCTCAAGTCATCTCTGGGTCAGAATGTTGTGGGCTCAAACGCTAAACCGGAGCTTCAGCTCATAGCCTGGGCTGATGCTCCAATGCACCAATGGAGGAGCCTTGCATCATCAGAGATGTCGCCTTTCAGATTAACACAAGGCACAAACCAAGTGTGGGTATACGTTAATTGATTCCCATGAAAAGAAGAGCGAGTTTCTCCCAGGGCCTTTGACAGCAATGACCTAATAATAATCCTTGCATTTGATATAGTGCTTCATCACGTGTTGAGATGTTTCAAAGCGCTTCACAGAATATACTGTAAAATGAATTGACTGTATATTTTTGTGCCAAACGCGGCAGCCAAGTGTACACAGCAGCGTCCCACAAACAGTCATGGACTGAGTGACCAATTTATTATTATTTTTTAAGTAATTATTACCCCTGGAAAAGCGATCCGCCAATCGACTTCCTACTTACTGCTGGGTTAGGGTTAGAACAAGGCGTATAGAAGGAAACTTCCCTAAGGTTTCGCCCTGCCCGGGAATCGAACGCAGGTCCTCTCGCTTGCGGAACGAGTGCTCTAACCACTACTCTACAGGACTCCATAATACCTGTGAAGCATTTTGAGACGCTTTGACATGTTAAGGGACAATAAAATTACAAGTTTGTTCTTTCTTACCAGAATGGCCCAAGGTACTCTCAGCCATACAGTGTCCACTCAAACACGTTCATTTTGTCGGTGTGCATTTCCTTTCGCAGCAAAATTATGAAGGTGGGGAGGGGGGAAAGAGAGGATGGAGAACTTACTTGTGCTAAAGGTAATATATTAGCATGGATTGGAGAGTGGCTAACAGGAAGAAAACAGAGAGTAGGGATAAACGGGTCCTTCTCAGATTTGCAGGATGTGACTAGTGGAGTGCCACAAGGATCAGTGCTTGGGCCTCAATTAGTTAGTCTATAATCAATGATTTAGATGAGGAAATAGAACTTAACATATCTAAATTCGCAGACGATACAAAGATAGGTGGGAGAGTAAGCTGTGAGGATGACACATGAAGAATGCAAAGGGAAATAGACAGGCTAGGTGAGTGGGCAAGAAGGTGGCAGATGGAGAATAATGTGGGGAAGTATGAAGTTATTCACCTGGGTAGCAAAAATAGAAAAGCGGATTCTTTTCTAGAGGGGGAGAGACAAGGTAGTGTCAGCGTTTAGAGGGGATTTAGGTGCCCTTGTATACCAGTCACAAAAAGTTAGTATGCAGGTACAGCAAGCAACTAATGCCATGTTGGCATTTGTTGCAAAAGGGATAGAGTACAAGAGTAGGGAAGTCTTGCTGCAGTTGTATAAGGCCTTGGTGAGACCGCACCTAGAATATTGTGTGCAGTTTTGGTCTCCTTATTTAAGAAATGACATACTCGCCTTAGAGGGGGTGCAGCGTAGATTCACTAGGTTGGTTCCTGGGATGAGGGGGTTGACCTATGAGGAGAGGTTGAGTAAACTAGGCCTATATTCTCTAGAATGTAGAAGAATTAGAGGTGATCTTATAGAAGCCTATAAGTTTCGTAAGGGTCTTGACAGGGTAGATGCCATGAGACTGTTTCCCCTGGTTGGAGAATCTAAAACTAGGGGTCATCGTCTCAAGATTAAGGGTCAGCCTTTTCGAACTGAGTTGAGAAAACATTTTTTCACTCAGAGGGTTGTGAATTTGTGGAATTCTCTACCCCAGAAGGCTGTGGATGCTCAGTCCTTGAACATATTCAAGACTGAGGTTGACAGATTTCTAAAAGATAGAGAGATAAGAAATATGGAAATAGGGCAGGTAAATGGAATTAGGTTAGAAGATCAGCCATGATCTTATTAAATGGTGGAGCAGGCTTGAGGGGCCGAATGGCTTACTCCTTCCTGCTCCTATGTCTTATGGTCTTGTGGTCTTATGGACACAGGCAGTATAAAAGCACAAGTTCTCTCTTTCCTGGCAGCTGTCCAAAGACATCACGAGGAGAGATCGGCTGAAGGTCACTCCTGCTCCCTCTCTCAGGGGCAGTAGCTCGAATCCAGGGGAAACGAATAACATCTGCTGATCTCGGAAAAAGTTTTAAATAAATGCTTACGAAAAAATGTGGTCACTCAATCCATGACTGTTTGTGGGACACTGCTGTGCGCAATTGGCTGATATGTTTCGCCCACAAATACACAGTCAATCCACTTTACAATATATTCTGAGAAGCGCTTTGAGACGTCTCAACAACGTGATAAGGCGCTATATCAAATGCAAGGATTATTATTATGATACGATACAGTACCAAAATTCGCTCCAACTCATCTGTGCCAGTGTTTATCCTCCACATGAGCCTCCACCACCTTCTATGCCCTCTGTTCCCTTCACTCTCAGGTATACATCAAGCCAATAACACTTCTTGAAGTTCTACCCAAACAAAGAATAGAGTCAAACACTGCACACAACTAAACACCAATGGTGTTGCCACCTTAGCAATGGACCGCTGACACGTTGACTGTATTGACGGCACACTTTCTGCAGTAGAAAATTACCTGTTTTGCCCATTTTTAAAGTGAATGGCACCCGTTTACCAGTGCTTCTGAAACGAAGCTGGACTGTGACACAGCTAGTGTCATATTTGGAACAACAACAACTTGCAATGATACGGTACCCTTCAAGGGGGAGGTGACCGTAGGGAAAAGGGAAAATTAGGCGAGGAAATACTTCTGTAAACATTGACCAGCCTTCGGTCTCCTTGAGGGTACAAGCGCTCGTGGACCACAGCACGTCAACAGCAAAGCAAAAATAAACACCACAGAGGAATCCCCAGAGTAAATTAAACAAATTTGCTGTGTTTAAAAAAAAGCAAATCAGCATTGTGTTAAGGCTCAATGCCATGTAGCAAAGAGGATCTAATAATAATAATAAGCATATTTTACCAGCCTTGCAGGGCAAAATACTAACGGCCACAGTCACCCACACAACACAATCACTATACTGGACTACAATTACCTTGAAGCGTTTTGAGTTGTTTCGACATGTTAAGGCCCGATACAAAATGCAAGTTCTTCCTTTCCAGAATGGCCCAAGTTTCTCTCAGGCACACAGGGCCCACACATCACACTCAGTTTGCCAATCTGCATTTCCCTTCCTGGTTTCAGCAGAAAATTAAATTAGGGCAAGTCAAACCTGAAAAGATTTGAAGAGCCTGGCGGTGGGATGGTGGGGGGCAGGGGAAGAAGAGGAAGCCAAGCTTACCTGTGCTCAATAAAATAGGTAGGACAGGTTCAATGGGCCGAATGGTCCATTCCTGTGTTCCTATATTCTTAAAAACAGCATATCATGTGCTGAGATTGGCAAAAGATTCCCTTGCTTTCTTAGCAGAAGACGCCTGTGTCCAGGGAACTAAATGTCAGGAATATATTTAGAATTATAAGTCTGTAAGAAAAGCGCGAGGCACGACTTTGTTGTGGGAATCCAAAACTTTTTATAATTGAGGCAACTTTTAATGATTACAGGTACTCCACGTTCCCATTGGATCATTTGTCATCTGAACTCCTTCCCCTCTGGGTATCCTTCCGCAATGATCTATCCTCCTCAGTCACCCTTCTCCACAGCTCCCTCACCTCCCTCTCTTCCTGGAACGTCTCCTACTCATGCAACTCACCTTGGTACACCAGCCACCTCCCTTAATGCCCAGGCGCTCTCCGCTGAGCACACCTGGCTTAAATCAAACCTAACTATCCATCGGCAGATTTGGCTGGACCATGTCAAATCCTACCCTCCGTCCTCGCCTCCACTAAATCGTCGTTCTACTCCAAGACAATCTTGGAGGCTAAGGACAACCCCAGGCTCCTCTTCTCTATCACGAAAGGGCTCCTTCACCCGCCCTCTCACCTCACCCATCCTCACCTCAAATGCCAACTGCGAGGCGATGCTGGATGTCCTCGAATCCAAAGTCAAGGGAATCCGCTCAGCTGCCTCTGCCACTGTATCTGCTATCCCCTACCTGTCTCCTCCTCCCACTCCAGCCCCTACCCATCCCTCCCTCCACACCTCTGAACCCTGTCTCCCCCTCCTCTCTCATCACCACCATAACCCATATGAAACCCACCACCTGCTCCTTCGACCCCATCCCTATCCCTCTCCTTACCTCCCAGCTCCACATCCTTGCCCCTCTACTCACTGACATCATTAACTTCTCCCTGTCCTCTGGTACTGTTCCCACCCATTTAGAAACCGCTGTCATCACTCCTATCCTTAAAAGACCTTCCCTGGACCCTTCTCTACTCCCTAACTCCAACCTCCCCTTCCTCTCCAAGGTCCTAGAATGAGTTGTTGCTTCTCAGCTTTACTCCTTCCTCTCCCACCACTCCCTTCTCGAATCCCTCCAATCAGGCTTCCTTGCCACCCACAGCACAGAAAGTGCCCTGGTCAAAGTGACAAATGGCATTCTGTCCATCTGTGACCAGGGCTCCCTCTGCCTCCTCGTCCTCCTTGACCTCTCTGCTGCTTTCAACACTGTTGACCACTCTATTCCTCATCCACCACCTCTCCTCTCACCTCAACCTCCAAAGCTCTGTCCTTGATTGTTTCAGATTGTACTTCTCACACCGCCTGCACTTCATCTCCTCAAACAGCTTCTCCTCTAGCCCCGGACCATCTCCTGCGGCGTTCCTCAGGGCTCTGTCCCTGGTCCCTTCCTCTTCAACATCTATATGCTCCCCTTTGGTGACATCATCCACAGACATGGGGTCAATTTTCACATGTGTGTGGATGACACCCAACTCTATCTCTCTGCCTCCACCCTCGACTCCAGGTTCACTGCTGTGCTGACAAAATGTGTCAGACATCAAGTCCTGAATGAGAGCTAACTTTCTTCAGTTGGTCAACAAGACCGAGGCTCTCCTGATTGGCTCCCATCAGCGCCTCCTCACCTCAGGCGCTGACAGTATCACCATCCATGGTTGCACACTCAACCTTGCTAAACTAGTCCGGAACCTTGGCTCTTGTTTGACCCTCAACTATCCTACATCTGTGCCATGACCCACTCTGCCTTCCCCCACCTCCGCAACGTCGCCCAGCTCCAACACTGTCTTACACCGCAGGCCGCCGAAACCCTCATACACGCCTTCATTACATCCAGGCTCAACTATGCAAACTCAATGCTTGTCAGCCTCCCAACTCCTCCCTCCACACGCTGCAGATCATCCAGAAATTTGCTGCCTGTATCCTCTCCCGCACTAGGCTCCGTGACCCTATCACTCCCATACTCGCCTGACTCCATTGGCTTCCCATCACAGAGGATACAGTTCAAGATCCTGGTCTTCACCTTTAAAGCTATCCATGGTCTTGCTCCCCCTTCCCTCTCTGACCTCCTAAGCCCCTACCACCCTGTTCGCTCCCTCCGCTCAGTGGGCTCTGGCCTGCTCCACGTCTCCTGCCTTGCCCGCCCCACCATTGGCGGGCGGACCTTCCGCCACTCTGCCCCCACCCTCTGGAATTCCATCCCGCAGTCCCTCCATCTCGCCCCCGCCCTTGCTACTTTCAAGACCCACCTCAAGACCCTCCTTTCGACCGTATTTTCGTTACTCACTGCAGCTACTTGAACCTAAACGGACCTCCCCAAGCCACAACTTTAACCATGGCCGCAACTTCTGGACCAAGAAATCACAACTTTCTTACAGGCTCATAATCCTTGGACTTGGCATAACGCTTCATGTCGTTGAGGCTTAAAGCGCTTCACAGCGTCTTAAGGTGAAGTGCAGTGACTGTATTGGTAGGCAAGCATGGCAATTTGCACACAGCAAATAATCTCAAAAGTGAATGATGAATTTTATTCGGACTTGTGGGAAAAAAAGTTGGAAAAAAGTGAAAACATTTACTTCTTTGAAAGGCTGTCACCCTCGAAATTCAACTTCACCTTGCTATTATTCTCTAAAGCCACAATACTCCTTGAGCCAGTGGGCAAGGCACACAATATGCCCTCTGCTGCTCTAGATGTGGTTGCCGGGAGGCAAGTGGAAAATCACCAAAAACATAGTTCAATTGATGCAGAAATAAAGATGGTTCTTACCAAATTGTACAGTTCATTGTTTCCTAGATCCAGTTCCTCTAATTTGCAGAGAAGGGCGAGTGATCTGTAAATGAACAAAATTACTCATCAAGTGGATGATATCAGCATCAACAAAGTAGTATCAACTTTACCCCTAAGGTAACAGATCAGTGTATTGGATGAGATTTGGATAAAATAAACCATATAACTTGTCTACATCACACTCACTATCAAAATTATTTTTTATTTATTTCTGTGGAAACGAGATATTGAACAATCTTTCCCACCTTACCGGAGGGCAAGGATTAAATAGGACACAGTATTTATTCTCAGGATCAAGCTAACAGAGGGTGCTTTCCAACAAAAATGATTGCATTTCACATAGAGTCAGACAAATGTACATAAAACAAACCACAGACACATATACATTGCATTTATATCGCGCCCTTCATGCAGGATAGTGCCTCAGATCTCCTGAGGCAGGGATTTCCTGAGGTTTGAGGCATCGTGGCTGAAGGCATAAGTGGAGCGGAGGCGTTGGAGGAAACCCAGAGCTGACTGACCGAAAGGGGTAAGTAATGGTGTGGGATGTCAGCAAGCTGGAGAAGCAGGGAGAGGCTGTAGGGCATGAAGTGATTTGTAAATGAGCGAGAGGATCTTGAAATTGATCCGCTTTGCGACAGGGAGCCAGTGAAGCCTAGCAAGGACTGACTGGTTGAAGGATGTAGAGTTGGCACAGGTGACGATATGGGTGGTGGAGTTTTGAATCGGCTGCACTTTGTGAATGGTGGAGCTGGGGAGACCAGCGAGGAGTGCATTGGAGTAATCGAGGCGGGAGCTGACGTAAGTGTGGATGAGGGTTTCAGCAGCATTGGATGTGAAACCTGTACATAAACCAATCACATGGAGACACATGTACCTAAAACAAAAACAATTCCCACAGGACTTACTCTGGTAGATAGGTCAGCAGGTTCTCTCTCAGCTCAAGTGATACCACGTTTATAAGACTGAAACAAAACAAACAATGGATTTACAACAACAACAACAACAACAAGGTTTACAAGGCTTCAGTAAAATTGAGTACCATGTATTAGATTTTAAAAATATGGAAATATTTCAGAAGCAGAATATCGTACGCTCTCAACTACAAATAGACAGAAATCTATTCCATCAATCCCACTGATAACAGTGGTAATTTCAAAGGTTGTTAGGCAGAATGAATACAAGGAGCAACACTTCCAATGCACAAATATGAATGAATCACTAATTCACACTGGGTATGCAACTTAAACCAATGGTATGCAATCATTGGGTATCTGACGCAAGGGGAAACCCATCTCCATGCTTAATCATACACAAACCAGACACAGTTCCACATACCTAATCCACCTACACATGGAAATTTACCAGCATCTAGAACGGAAATCCCAGGTGGGACACACCCTGGTTACCTAATTCTGGAGAGCATTAGGTGCAAGAGGATTCCTCAGGATAATCAATAGTTGGACATTAGATAACCCACAAGCGGAGGTTTGAGCTTCCACGAGCTGAATGACAGGTAATAGGAACTGCCTGGTAAGCGGCACAACTCAGCGTGAAATAGGTCAAAGCATTGTCACTATCCTGTGGAGTCCTGTAGCTCAGTGGTTATAGCACTCGCCTCACAAGTGAGAGATCTGGGTTCTATTCCTGGAAATGCAAAATGTTGGGCAAGTTTCTTTACTCCACACACCTCTGTTGTAAGTAGGAACCTGCTTGGAAAATCACTTTCTGGGGATAATAATCCCTCAAAAAAAATATAAGCACTTGGTCACTCAATCCACGACTGTTTGTGGGACACTGCTGTTCGCAATTGGCTGTCGCATTTTGCCCACAGATATACAGTCAATTCATTTTACAGTATAATCTGTGAGGCGCTTTGAGACGTCTCGAAGATGTGAAATGCACTATATCAAATGTAAATATTATTATTATCCTCCTACGCACAACTCGGACGCACATTTCTACCTGTTCAGTGATGGTTCCATCAGAAGGAGATACAGAGCTTGAGCAGCAGATGCTCACCTTTCTACATACCAATCATGGTAGAAGATATCAAGCCCTGGTTATATGAACGCATTCTCACAAATACTCTAGTTGATATCGTACGAGCCATTAACATCAAGACAATTTTTATAAAACCTCTGCTAAAAATACCCAAATCAAGATAAATTCCAGGTAAATTGTCATTCAAGGGAAAAGCGCTCAGGGACTATTTATCTGGAATAGCGAACTAAGCATAAGCATAAGTATAAGTCCTCCGTGGCCACAAGGGGGCGCTGTGGCTAAGATGACCTACCCACCACACACTGCGCTTGCGCAGAGCGAGCAGCTGTCAGTGTGAGAGCAAGGCTCTGGGCCTCGGGATTGCCAACTTATTTGTTAAGTTGTAACTTAATCGAGTTTCAGTCAAATGGAGATGCCATCAAAGAAATGGCACTCTATCTTACACCTTTATTCTTAGAAAAATGTCATTCCCATTTCACCGTTCGAGACGTTAATAGTTATGTATTAAACAGTGACAAATAAAGCAGAGCCCTGTATTAACATTTTGAATTGGAAGTGGTTGAGATATCGACACCATGGCTTCTTAAGTGGTGGCGACGACTTATCCAGCGTTTACTGTAGTACACTCACACACAAGCAACATACATAGGATCTAATACATAGCAATTTTTTTTTAAAAATGGGATTCCAAATAGAGATTCCATCAGTCAACCGGGTGTTGCAATCCTGACTCACAGGAAAGCTGACTGTGTGAGAGGGAGAATGTGACGGATTTACGGTTTCCTTTCATTAAGGATTCCCATCAAGAATTGCTGCATAATAGAACCATAGCTCAAAAGGCCATTTGGCCCATCGTGTCTGTCCTCGCTTTTCGTTTTAAGAGCAGTCCCTTCAGTCCCATTTACTTGTCATTCCCCAAACCACTGCAGTTGGCAATGAACCCCAATGTTTAATAATAAATCAAAACGTCCCTGAAATGTTTTTCACAGGCTTTCGAACAACAATAAGATCACATTTGTATAGCACCTTTCACGTCAAGAGGACGTCCCAAGGCGCTGGACAGAGTACAGCATTTCAGACACGAGCTGGGGTTGGGGGGGAAGGGAAGGGAGGGGAAGGGGGGTGGCCGATGGCATGGTCGAAGAGGAGGGTCTTGAGGCGGGACTTGAAGGAGGCTAAGGAGGGTGCGAGGCGGAGTGACTGGGGGATTGAATGCCAGAGGTTGGGGGCAAAGTGGCTGAAGGCTCTCCCACCAATGGTGGGGCGGGTGGGTCGGGGGATGTGGAGCAGGCCAGAGCCGGCTGAGCGGAGGGAACGGGCGGGTTGGTAGGGGGTTAGGAGGTCGCAGAGGTAGGGGAGGTGAGGTCATGGAGGGCTTTGTAGGTGAGGACCAGGATCTTGAACTGAATCCTCTGAAGGATAGGGAGCCAGTGGTGTCGGGTGGGAATGGGGGAGATGGGGTCACGGAGTTTGGTGCGGGAAAGGACACGGGCTGCAGAGTTCTGGATTATCTGCAGCCTGTGGAGGAAGGAGTTGGGAAGGCCGACAAGCAGGACGTTTTCATAGTTGAGCCTGGAAGTGATGAAGGCATGAACAAGAGTTTCAGTGACCTGAGGGCTGAGGTAGTGGCGGAGTCAGGCGATGTTACGGAGGTGAGGGAATGCAGAGCAGGTCATGGCTTGAATGTAGGGGAGGAAAGACAGTTGAGGGTCAAACAAGACACCTAGGTTCCTGACTGGCTTGGTGCGTTATAGTGTGCAACCATGGGGGTTGATGCTCCCAGAGCCTGAGGTGCTGAGGCGCTGGCGCGAGCCAATCAGGAGGGCCTCAGTCTTGTTCACATTCAACTGTAGGAAATTTGCCCTCATCCAGGACTTGATGTCCGACAGACAGTCTGTCAGGACAGCAGTGGTCCTGGAGTTGAGGGTGAAGGCAGAAAGATAGAGTTGGGTGTCATCTGCATACATGTGGAAGTTGACCCCATATCTGCGGATGATGTCACCAAGGGGGAGCATGTAGATATTAAAGAGGAGAGGGCCAAGGACAGAGCCCTGAGGGACACCAGATGTGACAGTGCGGGGGCTGGAGGAGAAACCGTTAGAGGCAACGAAGTGGAGACGGTGAGAGAGACAGGAATCAAACCAGGCAAGGGCAGGTCCGCGAAGATTGAGTAAAGCAGAGAGGCGGAGAGGCTCGAACAAGGAATATTAACTGGCAGTTTCTTTGGACAATAGAGCCCCTTCATGTTAAGTAGTGCTCTGAGACACTACCTGGTGTGAAGGGCGCTATATAAATGCAACTTGTTGTTGTAAGTAAGAAGACCCTTTGCAAAAGTTTCATGCAGGACAGCAATTATGACGCAAATAAATTTGAAGCATAAATAAAACAAAACCACAATGGCTCAAAAAGGCTGTGCGAGATAATGGGAAACAAGTCTAACATGTGGTTGGGATCCATAAAACATCAATTTAACGTTCCAGGTTAAAATCCCAATTCTATAACAGAGGCAGATTCACTGCACATATGCTCTTGTGCTTAACCAAAAGGCTGATTTCTGGTTCATTATGTCACCACCGATGTCAGTTCACACGCAAAGCAGAAAACGACATCAGTGGTGACGACTTTAGCACAAAGCCCAGCTGGTAAGCAGAAAGCAACCAAGTTTTACAACAAACATATTATATAATTATATGCACTTATAGATCATCATTCATGTGGGGTAACGCCTCAGAGCAATTTGCTAATGATTCCCTACACAGACATTGAGCCCAGAACGTGAATATGATTTTTACTGCATTTATCAATTTTGTCTCTTTTTTGACCTTTCAGCTTTGTTTTTTTTTTGAAAATAAGCTTGACATTTTGGACTGTGAAATTCTGGGTCGCTCTGTGGGGAGCCCACAAATCCCTTGCAAATCCCCCCCCCACACCCCACACCCCCCACCAAAAAAAAATGTCCAATTCAAAAATCGCTTCATCAGGGCTTTTACAAAGAGAAACAAACCCGATGGAAAGTTGTCACAATTATCTGGCTGCAGTGAATAAGGTAGTTATTATAAATCCAAGGGGGGAGAAGTATAGCTTTTGCTGGTCAAATAATATGTACAATTAAGTACTGCATTCAACAGAAACTGAAATATATCATGTCTGACATTTTAATGTCTTGCAGCATACAATTACACTTGAGATAGTTACCCTGTAACTAAAGCTGCACCATTTATTTCATTGAGTTTGAAAGATATTGCAGCTACATAAGGTCATTCACTATTCACTGTGGACAAGAAATTTTCGCCCTAAATCGTTCAGGTTTACAACAACAACTTGCATCTATGTAGTGCCTTTCACACTGAGCGTTTAACAGTGGTGGAGCTTGACATCAAGCCAGGGGGAGAGGGGAGGTGACTATGCACAGTCAAAGAAGAAGGACTTCTGGTACTATGTAAAGATGGGCAAGGAGGGGACAGGACGGAGGGAGTTCCAGAGTTTTAGAGTGGGGTGGGGTGTAAGCAGGTCAAAGAGGTAGGGAGGTGCCAAGGCATGAAGTGATCTGTGTGTAAATGGGAGAATCTTGAAATCAATCAGTTCTGCAACAGGAAGCCAGTGAAATCTGGCAAGGCCTGGGGTTTGTTACAGGTGAGGATACAGGCAGAAAAGTATTGAAGTAATAGGATTATATGAACGGCGGAACTGGGGAGTCTGGTGAGGAGGCCATTGGAAAAATCAAGGAGGGAGGCGACGAATGCATGGATAAGGTTTTCAGCTGTATTAGGTGTGAAGTATGGTTGGAGGAGGACAGTGTGATGGAGGTGCAAGAAAGCAGTCTTAATCAGGGACAGAATATGTGGTAGGAAGGACAGCTGAAGATCGACCTGATGACTAGGTTGCGTGCCCACATCCATACCATGATCTGCTCGGCTCTTCCCCACCTCCGCAACATTGCCCGGCTTCCCAATTGTCTCTCACCGCAGGCCACCGAGATCCTCATCCACGCATTCATCACACCCAGGCTATCTCTGCTTGTCGACCTACCCAACTCTTCGCTCCACGGGTTGCAGAACAACCAGAACTCTGCAACCCATTTCCTCTCCTCCACCAGGCTCCGCAACCCTGTCACTTCCATCCTTGCTCAGGTCCACTGGCTCCCCATCACTCAGAGGATATAGTTCAAGATCCTGGTCCTCACCTTCAAAGCCCTCCATGGCTTTGCTCCTCCCTACCTCTGTGACCTCCTAATCCCCTTCTAACCTGTCTGCTCCCTCCGCTCAGTGAGCTCCAGCCTACTTCACATCCCCCACCTTGCCCGGCCCATCAATGGCCTTCAGCTCCACCATCTGGAACTCCATCCTATAGTCCCTCCGCCTCACCCCCTTCCTTACCTACCTCCTTGAAGACCCGTCTCAAGAACCTCACCTTCGACCATGTCTCCGGTCACCCTCCTACCCATACCCTCCACCCCTCCTGATCCCAACCACCAGCTCGGGTGCGGATCCCTGACTGTCCAGCACCTTGGAACATCCTCCTGACGTGAAAGGCGCTATACAAATGTCATTTGTTGTTATGTCTGAAGAATAGGCCAGAGAGGTTAAGCAGTTCAGAGGTGCAGGTGAGCCAAGGAGAACGGCTTCTGTCTTGTCAACATTCAGCTGCAGAAAGTTGGCGGTTATCCAGGCTTGATGTCAAACAAGCGAATGGACAGAACATTGGTGCACCTGGGGTTATGACTAGAGTGGGAGAAGTATATTTGGGTGTTATCTGCATACATGTGGAAGTTCACCGTATTATCTGCAGATGACATAACTGAGAGGGAGCATGTAATTGAGGAAAAGGGAAGGGCGAAGGATAGAGGCTTGGGGTATGTGGCAAGTAACTATGCGGGAGCAGGAGCAGAAACTGTTTTCAAAGACATACTGATGGCGATGGGTCAAGTAGAATCAAACCAAGAGAATGTGGTCCGACTGAGCAAGATGAAGGAGGAGAGATAATCAACGGTTGTTTTAGTCGCCAATCCTAAAATCTCCCCAAAAGCTTCACGTGGAGGCTTTCAGAACAATTGCCATGGTTACACTACCATTTGAGTTGCTTTAATACAAATGAACTGAAGTCTGAGATGACATTACTCAAAACATATAATCTGCTTAAAACCTATATAAATCCTTGGTCGTGTCTACTCTGACTACAGCAAACCCATCTGTGCAAAAAATGCATTTTGTTTTCCAAAGGATCACTTTACTGATCTTATGAAATCACTTTTTTCCAGTCATTTGTAGATTCTAAATTTCTAGTGCGATAATAATAAATACAGTAAACCTCACACAATATCAGTTGGGACCATATATTTAATATGACTTATGCAAAGTATGGGTTATGTCAGATTTGCACAGAATATAAACTCTTGAACAGGACTTGGACTGATGTACGACTTCAACCTTGTCACTCAGAGGAAAGTGTGTTACCAACTAAGACCAGCTGACACCTCATCTATAACAAATAATAATCCTTGTATTTGATGTAGCGCTTTTCATGTCTTCTAGATGTCTCAAAGCGCTTCACAGAATATACTGTAAAGTGAATTTACTGTATATTTGTGGGCGAAACGCAACAGCCAATTGCGCAGATAAGTGTCCCACAAATATTTGTAGATTGAAATGACCAATTTTATTTTTGTTTGTTTTTCTTGAGGAATTATTATCAGAGGTGTGGCGTACGGAAACTTGCCCAAGGTTTTGCTCTTCTGGGAATCAAGCCCAGGTTTCTCGCTTGCGAGGCAAGTGCTCTAACCACTGAGTCACAGGACTCCAATTTGGTGTAAAATACATTCCGGGAAATTTAAATCTAAGCAATCTGGAATTATGTCACTTGGAACAATGTGAACTTGAGTTCCAGACCTTCGAATCACCATGGGATGTCTCAGGGTTGTTCTGTGTGTTAAAGATATTGCATGAAAAATAGTTCATGTTTTTTTTTAAAAAACGCACCTGCCAGTGCGTTTCTAAAGCAGCAATTTAAATCTCTCCATTCTGCAGATATTCCTAAATCGCTGAAGTTTAGCGTGACAAATCGATTTGGCAAAATCACTGACGCCAATCTACATACAGCATTATCCGGCATTTACCACACAACACTTCAAAAAGAAGAAAGTGCAATCTAATAAGATACTTAAACCCTCCCTGCAGTATCTGTGTAGCCGTGCCAGTCCGCTAGCTACAGTAGCTCTTTCCATTACCCAAAGATATGAACTGTCTGCATTGCAAGTAAATTTTACTCCATGATCCAATATCCTTGATGTAATTTACTAATTGGAAGGCGACAAAGCAAGTTGGCGGTTTGAAAATTGACCTGTAATCGCTTCGGCTGGACTGGAAGTAGTAACTATTAAGAACCGTGCCCAAATTCCTCCTCAATCTTTGATCCGGCTTTTCAACTTGGGGAGGATTTGCTCTTATCTGGGCGACAGTGAGGGCTCGAGGGAAATTAGTAGAGAGCCGGCAGAAACATTCGGTTCAACTTAGTCATTTCCAGCTCTTCAAACATACCAGAAACAATTTAGACGAGATGGTTAGATGTACTGGAATGTTGCTCTTTTACCCCTGGGACATGCAATTTAATTCTGTTCAGATTCTTTTGATGGTGGCGATTGGGGGTTGTGGGGGGGTATGGAGGAGATGATGTTGATTCCCCCGCCTCTCAAACACACTCCTAATGCACATGAAACTGGCGTACGATAGAACACAGGACCACAGGGGTCTATTGCAGTCTTCATCTCAATGCAATAATAAATATAGCAACTTGCATTTATATAATGCTCTCAACATAGGATTGCACTTCACAAAGACGGAATCAAACAGCAAACAAGGGAGGAGGAGGAAGAGTGCAGGTGACTATAGGCACAGAAAAAGAGGTAGGCTTTAAAGCAGGAATTAAAGACAGAGGAAGAGGGAGGGAGTTTCAATGACTTATTTGTCAAATTGCCTCCTGTAATTGCTGCTAATTCCTCATGACGTGAAAGGCACTATATAAATGTAAATTGGTTTTGTATCATAACTATCTTCCACTGCCACCTCCTCAGATGAGAATATTTTCAAGATGTACAAACACAGTGTCCTCCATAATTTTACATAGAAAAGACTTGTAATAATGGATCGACTCTGATTAAAGTTAGTTGATCAAAAAAATAACCAAAGGACATTCGAAAGCAAACCTTCCGCTTCGCAAAACTTTCTGAAAATTGCTACAACTTACAACAAAACAATTACATTTATATAGGGCCTTTCATGTCAGGAGGACATCTCAAAGCGCTGGACAGAGTTACGGACCCGAGCTGAAGGTCGGGGTGGGGGAGGGGGGAGGACAGGTGGGGGAAGCAGGGAGATCGAAAGCAAGGTCGAAGAGGAGGTCTTGAGATGGGTCTTGAAGGCGGCAAGGGAGGGGGCAAGATGGAAGGACTTCGGGATGGAGTTCCAAAGAGTGGGCGCAGAGTGGCAGAAGGCCCGCCCGCCGATAGTGGGGTGAGCAAGCCGGGGGACATTAAGCAGGCCAGAGTCCACTGAGTGGAGGAAGCGAACAGGATGGTAGGGGTTAGCAGGTCAGAGAGATAGGGGGGAGCAAAACCATGGAGAGCTTTTGAAGGTGAGGACCAGGATCGTGAACTGTATCCTCTATGTGATGGGAAGCCAGTGGAGTTGGGCAAGGATGGGGGTGATAAGGTCACGGAGCCTGGTGCGGGAGAGGACACGGGCAGCAAAGTTCTGGATGATCTGCAGCCTATGGAGGGAGGAGTTGGGGAGGCCGACAAGCGGTGAGTTTGCTTAGTCGAGCCTCGATGTAATGAAAGTGTGTATGAGGGTTTCGGCGGCCTGTGGTGTGAGACAGTGGCGGAGCCGGGCGATGTTGCGGAGGTGGGAGAAGACAGAGCGGGTCATGGCGCAAACGTGGGGTAGAAAGGATAGTTGAGGGTCGAACAAGACCCCAAGGTTTCACACTGGCCTAGCAAGGTTGAGTGTGCAACTATGGATGATGATACTGTCAGCGCCTGAGGTGAGGAGGCGCTGACAGGAGCCAATCAGGTGAGCCTCGGTCTTGTTGACGTTCAACTGAAGAAATAAAATAATATGTGAATTGCTACACAGATTGCATATAAATCTCTATATTTGTTGGCAGGGATAGAGCTGCTTATTGGTCATAAGGCACGGTCTTAATAATAATAACAATCCTTGCATTTGATATAGCACCTTATCACATTGTTGAGACGTCTCAAAGCACTTCACATAATATACCATAAAGTGAATTGATCATATATTTGGTGGATGAAATGTGGCAGCCAATTGTCCACAGCAGTGTACCACAAACACTCGTGGATTGAGTGACCAATTTTTTTTGGGTGGGAGGGATTATTACCCCCGGAAAGCTATCCACCAATCGATTAACAACCACTAGGTAAACAGAGGCGTGTGAAGTAAGGAAACTTATAGTATTACAAGTATCATTAACTTGCATCAGGTTTCGCCCTGCCAGTCAATCGAGCCCAGATCCTCTCGCTTGCAAGGCGAGTGCTCTAACCAATACACTACAGGACTCCACTTGTAATACTTAATTGTAAATTCTGCTTGTACTGAAGAGCAGAAGTTATTGCTGCCTCTGCCAGACCCTTCACAATTTGTACTGCTATTATCTCGTCATCAAACCACTTGTCTGACCTCTGACACATCGTGCCAGCTCCCAACGCATTGTCAAGCACAGATCAGCATTTACAAAGAAGGTCTTTGACAATAATTCACAACATGATGAAACACTTCTTAAGAACATATCTTAGCATCATATATGTGAATTGCTACATAGATTGCGTATAAATCTCTATATTGGTTGGCAGGGACAGAGCTAGCTGTTGGTCGTAAGAAACGGTCTTAGGCTGAGCAGGGCAAGTGGGTTCAAGACTTATTGGGCATTCAATGTCAGTAAGTAGCTTCAGGAGTAAATGTGGGGAGCTGACAATTCTCCACCTTTTTAATATAAATCTACTATATCCAAATGTTTTCTTTAATAATAATAATAATTTGCATTTGATATAGCGGCTTATCATGTCGTTGAGAGGTCTCAAAGCACTTCACAGAATACACTGTGAAGCGAATTGACTGCGCATATTGTGGGCAAAATTTGGCAGGCAATCGTTCACAGCAGTGTCCCACAAACAGTGTCCCAGTAGAGAGACCAGGAGCAGAAACTTTAGCTGGTTTCCACTCCCTAATTGTAGCTAATTTCATCCACTGCCCCATACAACTCTGGCAAACTCAGCTTGGTGCATGAACTGGGATTTAACCCAGGGAGCATAAGCTGCAGTTTTATCCACTACACGATTGAGGGTGACTCTAGCTATTTATTCTTATGCGATTCACGTAATCTCTGTGGAAAATTACAGAATAAACGCAACAGAAACAAGAAGCAATCCATCTGTGAACTGAAGGATAATCTCATGGGCGACATGAAAATGTGCAGTTACATTATTTCAACTACCAGTAAATTTCTACACAACAGTAATTTTATATAAGCTTCAAAGCAACTCAGAAGAAGTCCAAATAGACCATAACCTTTACGAGGTTATGAAATCTAAACCATCTAAACCATCTTCTTATTATCCTCCATTGCAAAGGGGGAGAACAGGATGGATACTGTGAACATGATGGACCCTCTAAAACATTTTTGGTCAGCTGGACATCTGACAAATGTAAAAACCCACCACCATGTTCAAGAGTATCCAAACCAGTTCCATTCCACGCATCTCCAAATGCACATGAAAATTCCTATTATGGAACGGGCTGCACACTCTCCCCACATCTTGTTTACATATTTCTGGAGTGTATTAGGTACAGGCTGGTAAGAGCTAAGGTTTGGGGATCCTAGAGCACATAGAATCATAGAATTATACAGCACAGAGGAGGCCATTCGGCCCATCGTGTCTGTGCCGGCTCTTTGAAAAGGGCTGCCCAAATAAATCCCACTCCCCCGCTCTCTCCCCATAGCCCTGCAAACTTGTCCTCCCCTAATAATTATCTACTTGTCTCTTAAAAGTTGTTATCGAATCGGCTTCCACCGCCCTTTCAGGCAATGCATTCCAGATCCGAACAGCTCGTTGTGTGAAAAAACTTTTCCTCTCCTCCCCTCTGTTTCTTTTAACAACTATTTTAAATCAGTGTCCTCGATTGATCCCCCTCACCAGTGGAAATAGTTTCTCCTTGTTCACCCTATCGAATCCCCTCACAATTTTGAAAGCTTCTTTTAATTCTCCTCTTAACCTTCTGTGCTCCACGGAGAATAATCCTAACTTCTCTACCTCTCCTGATAACTGAAGTCCCTCATTCCTGGTACCATCCTGGTAAATCTTCTTTGCACCCTCTCCAATGCCTTGACATCCGTCCTAAAGTGTGGTGCCAGAACTGAACACAGTCTCTCGCTGAGGTCTAACCAGTGTTTTATAAAGATTCATCATAACTTTCTGACTTTTGTATTCTATGCCCCTATTTATAAAGCCTTGTATCCCATACGCTTTTTAACAGCTTTATCTACCTGTTCTGCCACCTTCAAAGATTTACTTATATGAACCCCCAGGTCTCTCTGATCCTTCATTCCCTTTAAGATTGTACCATCAGCTTATATTGTCTCTCCTCATTCTTCCTCCCAAAATGCATTACTTCATCTGCCACGTATTTGTCCATTTTACCAGTCTGTCTATGTCCATTTGCAATCTGCTACTATCCTCCTCACTGTTTATTACTTTTCCTCGCTTAGTATCATCTGCAAACTTGGAAATTCTACTCACTATACCCAAGTCCAGGTCATTTGTATTGCATGTTGGGGTACTGCTGGAATCTAACCTATCGACAGACTTAAATATATACAATAATTTGTTCAGTGCTACAAAACAAAGCTTCCTTTTCCCTTCTCTGCAGTGATCAGATTTCTTACACTGGTGCAAAATAATTGCCAGTCCCAAGCATCTGGCAGATTACAAATAGAAAAACCTGACAAAGCTATGTTTGAAAATATCTGCAATAGCAAAATGAGAATTACTGTAGGGAATCCGATATCCACACTAATTGGGACCATCTCTTTGTGGATATGAAAACGTTCTATGTGTGTGAGTGAATGATTGTGTGAATGTATGTGTGTTTGTCTGTACCTCTCTCTATTTCAAATTGTGAATATGTAAGCAAGATCTCTCTCTCTGCATCCCTTATCCTCTAATTACCTGGAACAGATTGCACACTCCCAAAACTGTGTACCTGTTAGTATCATAAAACAAAATCTTTTTTCCAACATTGCAACCCTCCTACCTCAGATATGCAAAATCTTTTGTGTTTAGTCTCCTTGTTCCTGTGAATGGGACACTCCTTTGAAGGCCTCACTAAATCATTGTATCTTATGTAAGTACAAAAATAAGAATAGTTTACATTCATTGAAGGCCTGAGTAAATCACTATTTTATTTAAGTGTAAAAGAAACCAAAGACAAGTTTACACAGAAAATTTACAGAATACTATATCATAATAATCCTTGCATTTGATCTAGCACCTTATAATAATAATAATAATGCTTGCATTTCACATAGCGCTTTTCACGTCTTCTAAACGTCTCAAAGTGCTTCACATAATATACTGTAAAGGAAATTGACTGGATATTTGTGGGCGAAACGCAGCAGCCAATTGCGCACAGCAATGTCCCACAAACAGTTGTGGATATTACGTCGTTGAGGCATTTCAAAGCATTTCACAGGATATATTGTAAAATGGATTGACTGTGTTTTCTAGCAAAACAAATTTACAATGTATTCAACAAAGCTGGTGACCTGGTGACAGGGACAGTTACACAAAGGGATATTGCGTACAAAGTTGACGACTATAGAGTTACAAAGTTTATCCCAATAGTGAAACAAGCCCACACACACTCACACAACTGAAGCAACACACAGACTTACTTTCACTTACGGAATAAACGCCAAAGAACTCCACAGAACAGATGAGTTACATTAGTTTCCTTGCTAGAAAGTGACTCAAATCTCCCCCCTCTCTCCCTCCTCCTCCCCTGAGGGTTCGGCCACTTGGTAAAAGCTGTGTCTGAAACCGATCCAGGTCTATTCTGAGTTGGCTCATTTCCAGTGGAAACCAGCGTAGAGCATAGCTCTCGTGTCTCTGGGCAGGGAGCAGGGAGATGGGCAAGCTACCAATTCCAAGCCGTTATCCGTGCTGGAAACCTCTCACAAGGACAAGGGCAGGGTTGTGGGTTCAAGTCAGACATTGGGAATTTGTGCTCATAATCTAAGAGCTGACTATCCAATATAGTGCTCAGGGTACTCCATAGCTTGGTGTCCAACCTCGCCACAGTGAAGCACTCCGACACTACACATACTCTACACAAAGGGCGCTACATAAATGCAAATTGTTGTTACGTGGTCTGAGGTGCCGTCCTTCGGATGAGACGTTAAACCAAGGTCCTGTCTGACCCAGGTTGACGTTAAAGATCCAGAAAAAAGAAAGGACTTTCTCCCGGTGTCCGGGGAAACAATCCTCCAGAGAAAAAAAAAATCATTTATTTCATGGCTGTTTGCAGGACGCTGCTGTGCATAAACCGGCTGCCACATTCGGATACAAATGCACAGTCACTTCACTTCCATGTAAAATCTGTGAAGAGCTTTAAGATGTTGACAACCTGATGATGAGGCTCTTTATCAAAGGCCAGGCTGAGAACTCATATAACACAAACTTACAGTTCTATCATGCCTGACTTGGCACCCGAGCTGGGGGTGGGAGCCAAAGGGGGTGGGGAGGACCATGATAACCAAAAGCATGGTCAAAGAGGTAATAGTTCTTGAGATGTACCTTATAATAATAAAAAGAATAAGAATAATTATAATCCTTGCATTTGATATAGCGCCTTATCACGTCTTCAAGACGACTCAAAGTGCTTCACAGAATATACTGTAAAACGAATTAGCTGTATATATTGTGGGCGAAACGCAGCAGCCAATTGTGCACAGCAGTGTCCCACAAACAGTTGTGGATTGATTGACCAAATTATTATATTTTTTTAAAAATTTGATGGGATTATTACCCCCGGAAAAGCGATCTGTCAATCGACTAAGAACCAGGTTCCTATTTACTGCTAGGTAAACAGAGTCACGTGGAATAAGGAAACTTGCCTAACGTTTCACCCTGCCCGGGAATCGAACCAGGGTCCTCTCGCTTGCGAGGCAAGTGCTCTAACCTACGATACAGGACTCCACCTTGAACAAGGGAAAGCAAGTCGGACGGACTCCTCAAGAGTTCCAGAGAGTAAGTGCCAAAAGACCAAAAACCCATCCACCGAGCGCCGTGAAGTATTTCTGCTTCTGTGCAACACAACTGACCCAGAAGAACACACGCTGTGTGCTGTCCTCTTAGACAGGGAATTTCCATTTAACTGGGAACACTAACAGAACACTGCATCCCTGCTCGCTGTTTAAAAGGAAATCTGTTGCCAAACGACCAGAACCACAGAGCACAAGAAACAAGACAAGCATTGCAGAGGCAACATTCTGGGGCGATACTCTTAAGATGAATAAAAACAGCAACAGCAACTGGTAGCATCTTGGAGCGTTTAACAGTGCTGGAGCTTGATGCGAGACTGGGAGAGAGAGAGGAGGTGACCCTAGACATGGTCAAAGAGGAAGGTCTTCAGGCGTGATCTGAAGGACAAGGAGGGGGCAAGGCGGAAAGATTGAGTCAGAGAGTTCCAGAGTCACGGGGCGTAGTGGAGCAGAGGGAACGATGGACAAGCAGGAAGCTGGAGCCAGCTGAGTGAAGGGGGCGGGTGGAGGAGTGGGGTGTAGGTAGGTCGGAGCGATAAAGAGGTGCCAGGGCATGAAGTGATTTGTACTGGGGTGATGAAAGAAATTTTAGAAAAGACCAGCACACAGTTATTTAAAACAAAAAGGAAAATTCTTATATCTTTGGCTTTAGATAATAATTTTCCCTCCCTCCAAGTTCCTTCACGGATGTGTGCTCAGACCTGGTACTGTTCCGATGACGTGTTGGATCAACCTCAGTGCCAATCTTAAGGTAGGGCCAATAGGAAAGCCTTAGTTTATCAGTCACACACCAGGACTACCTCCAGATCAAAATCCAGTAAATGACAAAAACCCTGCACTTGTTTGTGCTGCTCTGGGTGTCAACATTGGCTCACATTAACTTTTATGGTTTTGAGAACCTTTCTTATAAGCCACGTTTTTTTTTATATAGAAGGAATACCTACAGGGGAGCACTTTTCATTAAATGCATTTGCTTCACATGGTTGCTTTAAATAGAATCGCAATAGATCAGGATAAATTTGCCCCAACCCGTGAGAGATCTGTATAAATTATCCATATTTTACACCAGTTACATTCATGCAAGTCTCCTTCACACATTGCTTCTATGGTGTGTTATTGTACCAGATATTTCTGAATAATGAAAACAATATGTACACTACACACTTGAAAAGACAAGACAATTCTCCCCTACACTTTCCAAACACTGCAAGCACCTTCTAGGCAATTGTTCCACAAACTATTAACAACTAATAATAATAATAATAATCCTTGCATTTGATATAGCGCTTTTCATGTCTTCTCGACGTCTCAAAGCGCTTCACAGAATATACTGTAAAGTGAATTGACTGTATATTTGTGGGCGAAACGCAGCAGCCAATTGCGCACAGCAGTGTCCCACAAACAGTCGTGGATTGAAAATGACCAATTTATCATTGTTTTGTTTTGGAGGGATTATTATTAGGCTTATTAATGTTATTACTATGGACACAAAGCGGGGAATTTACATCAGGGTCCAGACCTAGACAAAATGTCAGCAGTTTTGGGGACTGTAGTATTCAGCAAATTTTTAAAACGCAATCTTAATTTTGAGAAGTTCACTGAATTTCTGCGTGTTCTGAAATGCTAACAGTAAATGCCTAGACACGAGTGGAATTTCTCCCACACAGCTTTCTAGCTGCTGAACTAAACTTCGCTCCCCCCGCACCATTACGCAATTAGCTACCGTGTTTCACCCATAAAATACATAGTCAATCAACTTTACAATGTATTCTGTGAAGCGCTTTCCAATGTCTCAATGACATAAGGCGCTATATCAAATGCATTATTATTATTATTAATTATTATTAGCATGTTTGATTTTGAGAAATCTTAATCTTAGAAACTTCAGCACGTAGGTTCTATGGATGAGAAACATATTCCAGCTGTACGTCATTTAGAAAGCACAACTCTCCCCGTACCCATTATTAAAATGTTATTCCCTTGATATGGGCAAGGACATGGCACATGTTATGCGAATTCTGGAAACTATTTTGTTATGAATCGCTACATGGGTTGTCAATTTTTTTTGCTTGTTTAGAGAGCAGAGCTCAACAACTATTTCTTGCGTTTGGTACAACCCGTTTCATGTCAGGAGAACATCTCAAAATCGCTTCACAGAATTCACTGTAAAGTGTAGTAACTGTGTATTTGTAAGCCAACTCTAGGCGAATTTGCACACAGTAATGTTCCTAGCAGTAAGCAGGAACATTGTTGTTGGTCGATTGTCGGACCGCTTTCCGCAGATAATAATCCCTTCCTCCCCAAAAGCATAAGAAGAAGAATGTGGACACTCAATCCACAAGTGTTTGTGGGACACTGCTGTGCGCAATTGGCTGCCACATTTCGCCTACAAAATGCACAATCAATTCCCTTTATAGTATATCCTGTGAAGCGCTTTGAGATGTTTCAACGATGTGATAAGACACTACATCAAAGGCAAGGATTATTATCATTGTTATTATTATTATTCCATGGACATTCCCATTGAGAATGGAGGGAGGGTTTTTTTTGTGCAGTGGGAGAAAGAGTGGGGTCCACAATACACACATATCCAGGTCCATCTGATGCACTAACTTGACATCAACATTAACTTCCATCACTCAAGCCCATAATTACCAGCAGTTGCAAAGTAATTGAGGGCATGAGTAAGAACAGGTGCTTACCTTTGCTATTTTCAAAAGCAGTTAATTGCACACATTAAATTTTGATTTTCCCATTTTCCAATTTCTTTTATGCAGATAGGATCCCAAACTGCTTAGCCAAATAAATCCCAGCATCCTTACATAAAACATCAATACCTCCCTCTGCCTCCCCTGCAGCTAAATAAGTTAAGAGGCATGAAACGAAAACATTTTTAAAAAGATTTTAGAAACTACCTAAATCCCAGTTTTTTCAAAAAAATCCACGATTGTTTTTGCAGCTTCGAAGCTTCGCCTTCTTTTTAAATAAAGTCATACATTGCAGGTTTATTTAAATGCTCTTTGTCAATGATATTTTTTGCAGTGACAGAAAACAATCCATTGGACTAACACAGGACGATTCAATCAATTGCCTTTCACATGAAACTTCAATACTTTCCCTTCATTTGTAATTTGCCAAGCAATCGTTTACTAGCTGAGATAACATGACTTAAAACAAAAAGCGAGAGAGAGGTCAACAAGACTGAAAGGGTATAAATTAGAAATAATAATAATCCTTGCATTTGATATAGCGCTTTTCACGTCAGGAGGATGTCCCAAAGCGCTTCATAGAACACACTGTAAAGTGAATTGACTGTATATTTGTGGGCGAACGCGGCAGCCAATTGCGCACAGTAATGTCCCACAAACAGTCGTAGATTGAAAATGACCAATTTAATTATTGTTTTTGTTTTTTGGAGGGATTATTATTAGGCTCTGTGTGGAGTAAGGAAACTTGCCCAAGGTTTCGCCCTCTGCCTGGAATTGAACTCAGGTCTCTCACTTGCAAAGCGAGCGCTCTAACCACTGAGCTACAGGACTCCACGAAAAGACAGCAAGAGAACAATCACAGCCTCTAAGTTTTAAAAAGAAAACAGAGAGAATACAATTATCCATTTTCAGACATTAAAATCCTTGCACGACAGTGTTCAACAACAAAATTTTTATAGCTCCTTTCACATCGGAAGGAATCCCAAAGCACTGGACAGGCAGCAATTTGAACCCGAGCTGGTGGTTGGGATCAGGAGGGGTGGAGGGCAGGGAGTGTAGAGGTAGGAGGGTGACCGAAGGTGTGGTTGAAGACGAGGGTCTTGAGACGGACCTTGAAGGAGGCAAGGGAGAGAGCGAAACGAAGGGGCTGTGGGATGGAGACCCAAAGGGTGGGGGCAGAAAGGCTGCCATAGACATCTGCACCATGGAGCATTGCAGAGATCAGTTAACTCTCATTGGTCACGCTTATTAATTCGGTTCTTGAAATTTACTTTCATGCGCTGTATTATAACATGCAACTGATTGTAGTGAAATAACTCCTGGGTAGAAATCAAACAGATACATCACGGCAATAGGCACTAAACTTTCAATAAAACTATACTGGCACCAAGTCAACCAGAGACAAGATATCCATCTCATCTTTGTTAACTCCCTTTACTAAAGATAAATATTTAATGGAACTAGGAAGACGGTTGAAGCAGGAAGCGTTGATTCTTTCAAACACAGATTAGATAGTTTTCTTTTAGGAAATAACATTATGGGATATAGTACATAAGTCATTTGGGACATATGTGCATGTGACCACCAGGAAGTGGAAGGTGAACTAGATGGATCTTGGTCTTTTTTCGTCTTACATTCCTTATGTTCTTAGGTAAATATATAAAACAATAATAACTTGCATTTATATAGCATCCTTCACATGGGGTAATAACTCGCAATGTAAGACTGTGCACAATTGTGGAATACTCTTCAATAAAGGTGTGAAGCTTTTGAGAAGCAGCAACTTGCCCTTAATCAGCGTCTTTCACACAGAACATCTCAAAGTGCTTTATAAAGACGGACTGGGAGTTCAGGCAGGAACGGAGGGAGGAAAGATGGGTGAAAGTGCAATCAAAGTCTTTCGACAAGTTTTGAAAGCAAACAGGGAGGGATGAGGCGGAGGGGTTCGGAAAAGAGTTCCAGAGGGCAGGAACAAAGTGGCTGACGGTTCGTCCATCAATGTTGGGGCAAAGCAAGCTGGGTGGGAGTGGGGGGAGGGGGGAGCATGAGGAAGTCATGAAGGTGGCTAAACAGAGGAAGTGACTGGGGGAATAGGGTTGCAGGAGATCACAGAGATCGGGATGGTATATGGCAGATATAGGTATTTGAATGTAAGGGAATAAAAAAGCAAGCGGTTGTCCAATTAAGACTGAATTGAAGAAGGTTCCACAATTATACCCAGTATTGAACAAAAGTTTGATTCACAAATCTAGACCAGTCGTGCGTTTCAGGCCTCAGACCTTGAAGGAGGTCCGAGCGAGTGCGGTGAACTTACTTGCCAATGTTTTCAGGAAGCATTTGCAGCGAGATGTCATTGAGGGAGAGACACGTCAAGTTTTGCAGCTCGGGAAAGCTTTCGGGCAACCTGCAGCAGGAAGATCATGAGTCAGTGTGGAAACCTTATATAAGTTTACAACCCGCAGCTTGTCCCCCCGCTTCGAGCATGTGAAACATCCAAGATATCCATTTGAATGCCCAGTTCATTGGATTCCCCAGCTCTCCTCAAAACAAGCTGCAGATCGTCCAGAACTCTGCAGCCCGGGCCCTCTCCTGCACCAGGCTCCCTCATCCAACCACTACCTGTATTCCACACAGCATTCAATCACCTCTCCCTGTACTAATGTTTCTCAAATGCCACTCAGCTAAGTATCTTGCTTTCTGCCCCCCTCCCATTCTGCCCCATCAATGGCGTGCATTTGTGGAAGTGGACCCCACACCATGGACAATGTCACCAAGAGGGACCACATAGGTATATGCTGACAGCAGGTATAAAGAAGCACATTTTGAACAGCTGGGTAGCGTCTGACTGTTTTTACCTGGTTATGGGATTGCCACTAAAATCTGCTACTTGCAACAATTTGCAGAATGAGATGCTTTCCGGAATTTCCATTATATCTACAAGAAGACAAAAAAGAAATACGAGTTAGTCCTGTGCTTAGCAAAAGCACAATCGAACCAGTAAGCAATCGAACCAGTAAGTTATTGTAGAAAATTAAAATGCAAGCAAGTCACACATTTGGCACCAACGATGCTTTATGCTGATAATTTTCCACAAGTGCAATGTGTGAAGGTAGCATTTAAACTACCTCTCACTCGCCTACAAATTCCTTTTACCATGGCACCTCCCTACCTTTCTGACCTGCTTTCTACCCACTACACTACCCGCTGCCTCCGCTCAGCTGGCTCTGGCCAATTGCTCGACACACTCCATCGCCTCCACTCCATCATCGCCCCTTCAGCCATTACGCCTCGAAGCTTTGCAAATCTCTCCCTCAATCCCTCTGTTTTGCCCCCTCCTTCCCTCTTTTAGATCATGACTGAAGACTTTCCCCTTCAACCTTGCTTTCAGTCACCTCTCCTCTCCCCTGGCTCGCCTGTTAAGCACTCTGAGACGCTGATCTGTGTGAAGACCACTATTTAAAGTAAAAGGAACTTCACTTCAAGTTGAGCACCAGCTATGAATGTTTCATGCAATACACTCGCTGTCTCTCAATGGGCAAGCAATGTAATTGTAGCACCTAATGTTACTGTTAAATACAATCTAATTTGTATCCCCAGCACAATACAACTGAAGCATCACCCAATAATGTGCAAACTAATCAAATACATAATTAGCCTGGCTCAGTGATAGCGCAGTTGTCTCAGAGTCACAAGGTTGTGGTTCAAGCCACACATCAGGACTTGTAATCACATTGTCTAAGCTGACACCAGTGCCTCTTTTTTTTGGTCAGCCAGGTATCTGACACATGTACAAACCCATTACCATACTTAAGAGTATCCAAACCTCATGGAGTTCAACACACATATGCCACTTACACATAATTCCCCCATGTCCGGAATCAAATGCACACTCTGTCCCTGATGACGCATCCTATTACCTAATTCCGGAGAGAGTTAGGCACAGGTTGGCAAGAATCAAGACATGGGGATCCCAGAGTGCGTGTTAAGGTAACTGCTGGAGTTTAACCAGCTAAAACTGTATAGCTTGCTGGTCTATCCTGCCTCCCCCATACCCTTCTGATGAACGAGGCCGGTTGCTCTATCATGCCTTCCTCCAAACTCAAACAAGCTGTGCACAAATAGGCTGCCTCATTCACCCACAAAACACAGTCAATCCACTTTACAGTATATCCAATGTGAAAGGTGCTATAATCCATGCAAGGATTATTAATCAACTTGAACACAAAGGGTCAATGCCTCCCCTCCCTACAGACACAAGTGAGGTAAATATGTATTGGTTATTCTGCAACAGAAGTTATGAAAAATCTGCGACTAGAATAGTGTGGTTAATTTTAATCCTAGACGACGCATAAACAGATGCTCTCCAGTAATCAAATACTGTATTTCATATTAATTTAAACAAAAATTGAAGATATGGGCTTAGTGGTTATGATTGCTGTAAAATTCTTCCAAGTGATAATGTCAAACACAAGGATTACTATTATTAATATTCTGAATTAGTGAAACAAAGCACAGACAATGCATACAAATTCACAGGTAACAGATTACTTACCAAGAAATTCAATCTTGTGCATGAATTTAAGGGGCAACTAAAGAATACAAAGACCACTTGTTTGTTTAACTCCTCTTCCCAATAGGCTGTGAAAGATTTCACTGATCACAACCTCTTTGAAGACAATCCTTCATCAATGTGAACAACTTTCACTGAACTGCACCAACAAGCTACCTTACTATTGTATCATTGCAGAGTGTCAATGAAGATATCTGAGAGGTAATGGGCCTCCAGTGGATTAACACAAAATCATTAATCATTAACACAAAATAACCTCACAACCTTGTCAACCTTAACACTTCTAGGTGCAATTCTTCGGAAGAGACATTCCATCAACGTCCTGTCTGCTTGATCCGGTGGATGTTCAAGATCTCAAGGTGCCAGTCAAAAAGAGAAGAGAGTTTCTCCCAGCATCACGAGCAATATTTTCTTCAATAGCAACAGATAAACTGCTCATGTCAATTTGTGTGCAAATCAGTTTGCCGATACATACACACTTACTGTACTTGACAGCAATTACTTGTGAACTCCTTTTTGTCATTTACATGCTCTCTCCTGGTGATATTATCTGCAGACATGGCATCAACTTTCAGCTGTGTGCCAATGACACCTATATCTATTTTTAGCCACAACCCTCTGGTCCACTAATGTTCTCTCATTCTGCTTGTTAGACATCAGCCACTGAGCTACGGGACGTGGAGACCTGAAGCTCAGTGGTTAGAGCACTTGGGTCACAAGCGAGAGACCTGGGTTCAATTCCTTTACTCCACACGCCTCTGTTTACCCAGCAGTAAGTAAGAAGTCGATTGGCGGATCGCTTTTCCGGGGGTAATAATTCCTTCAAAAAAAATAATAAATTGGTCAATCAATCCATGACTGTTTGTGGGACGCTGCTGTGCGCAATTGCTGCCATGTTTTGCCTGCAAATAATACAAGTCAATTCACTTTACAGTATGTTTTGTGAACCGCTCTGAGATGTCTCGAAGACGTGATAAGGCGCTATACCAAATACAAGGATTATTATTATTATCAAGTCCTGGGTGAACCCCAACTTTCTACAGCTGAACATGGACAAGTCAGAAGCCATCCTCTTTGGATCCCATCAACATCTTCTCACCTGCAGCTCCAATCTTCTTTACATCCTCAGTCAATCCCCAGACTCACCGAGCCTGCGCGCAATCTAAGCATCCAGTTTGATCTTGCACCCACTCCCTGACCAGGAACATTTCCTCTAGCTCTGCCACACCACCATAGCCTGACCATACCCCACATCCAACATTGCTTAAACAGTCAGCCATGCTTTCATAATGGAATGCCTTGAATCCCTCAAACTCTCCCATCCCTTATTCACCAATCTCCTCAGCTCCACCATTCACAAAATCCCACTTATCCTCATCAATACCAACTTCTGCAGCCCCATCACACTTGTCAGGTTCCTTTGCGTCCCTATCTCGGAACAGATCAATTTCAAGATCTTCACGCTCACCTACAAATCACTTCTCCAACTTGCTTATACCTCACCCGCCTCCTTCGCTCAAATCGCATAAATTAGATGAGCTATAATAATAATAATCCTTGCATTTGATATAGCGCTTTTCACGTCGGGAGGATGTCCCAAAGCGCTTCACAGAACACACTGTAAAGTGAATTGACTGTATATTTGTGGGCGAACACGGCAGCCAATTGCGCACAGCAATGTCTCACAAACAGTCGTAGATTGAAAATGACCAATTTATTATTGTTTTGGGTTTTGGAGGGATTATTATTAGGCGTGTGGAGTAAGGAAACTTGCCCAAGGTTTCGCCCTGTCTGGAATTGAACTTTCGCTTGCAAAGCAAGTGCTCTAACCACTGAGCTACAGGACCCCACCCTCTTCACTGACAGCTAAAGGAACCTGCGCTTATTATCTGAAGAGAATTCCACAGGAACTAATGACAACTCCGAGTCCCAGAATGGCAGGAATCTTGGTTTATTCCCCATTTCCCTCAATTACAGTGAGACCACCAGTGAATTCTATCGAGGGACAACTTCAGCTTCTCCTGCTCTCTGAAACCAATCATCAGTTTAGCAGGCACAGCAACAACAACAACAAAATTACAACAACAACAGCAGCAGCAGTAGCAAACCATGATTGAGAACAGCCCCACCTCCCAAGTATCTTAAATCGGGCTTGGTCACTGTGAGCAGGTATTAATATATCATATGGGATGGGATGAGAAACACTGAAATGATGGCTGGAACAGATGAGTTCAAATGGGCTGAATCTCTGTTGTGAATGCGTCATTTCGATGTTCTCCTCCCTGCCTCCACCCTGTCTCACACGAGCATAAACTCCTGATCTTATTTCACGGTGACTCATTTGTTTACTTAAGTTTGTCCTTGCCCCCCACAACCCGCTATTCCCCGGCTCGATGACCATTGTGTAACACTCCAAGGCGCTATCCTGCATAAAGAGTGCTATATAAATACAAGTTCTTGATGCGGTTTTGTTTATGTTACAACTTGCATGTAGCGTCGCTCACGCAGGATAGTGTCCCATAGTGCTTGTAACTTGGGCGGGTAGAGTTGGTGTACTGCTTTGCAATGGGTTATGTTCACTTCATCAGCCTTGTTCGCTGGAACTCTCTCCCTCAATCCCTCCGCCTCGCCCTGGCTCCCCATCTTCAAATCCCACCTAAAGATGTTCCTTTTTGATCGTGCTTACGGTCACCTCTGCCCTCCCTCTCCCCCTGGCTCATTATCAGACTCCGCAGCTGTGAAGCGCTCTGGGACACAACTCTCCATGAAGGGGACGATATAATTGCAAGTTGATGTTGTTGTTCACAAGGATCAGCCTTGGTGCTCTCCTCTTCACAGTTTCTCAGGCCTGGGCAGCCCAGTCCACCATCCCATGTTGCACTGACCAGAATTGAACACAGTACTTACTCCAGATGCGGCCTGACCAGAGCCCTCTACAGCTCAAGTATGAACTCAAACATACAGCAAGAAATTCATGCTGGAGATGGTAGAAAGGGAAATGACAAGTGTCTGATGGTGACAACAACATCACAAAAGACGGTTGTCAGCACATCACATCACTGTTACAACTGAACTGCGCATCTGGGGAGGGTTTACCGCTGGGTAAACTGAATCGCGTGGAGTAAGGAAACTTGCCTAAGACACATCGCCCTGCCTGGGAATCGATCCCAGGTCGACTCGAGGCGAGTGCTCTAACCAATATGCTACAGGATTCACGTTTAAAATCCAGGCGCATCATGGAGCACAGTATACAGAAAGTGTGGTATCCCTCCCAGCACTGACTAGCTGGTCTCCTACGCATTAATAAGAACTTGCACTTATCAAATGTCCTTCATGCAGGAGAGCGTCTCGGAGCAATGAAATCGTGCATTGTGCTCAAGTGCAGGGCAGTCAACAACACTTTGCATTTATACGACTCCTTTCTTGTTGGGACAACATCTTAAGCAACAAATGACATTTGCACAGCACTTTTTACGTCAGGAGCACGTCCCAAGATGCTGCACGGTCAAGGATTTGCCCCGGGAGATCCAAAACACCGACTGAAAGATAAGTCTCGAGAAGATTTGTTAAGGTGGGCACGGAGGAGTGAGGTGGGGGGTGGGGGGGAGCAGTAGCTTATCAGACAGCTCCTTTATGCAATTCAGTAAACACACCGGCAGCAACCTGACGATGTGGAAAGTCCTGTCCGGTGGCCACACAAAATGTACAGTCAATGCACTTATGGTATATTCTGTGAAGCGTTTTGAGGCGTCTTAATGAAGTGATAAGGCGCTATGTCAAATGCAACGATTATTATAAAAACATGACCCGTTATAACTTAGGGTCTCACCTCACGGACCCCTTGGGAGTCTCACCTTACTGACCCCTGGACCCTTCCTCCCCCCAAGCCACTGTATTATAAATGAGGTACTTTTGTCTTGAACTACACAATAATTCAATCCAGGAAGCCACGATGCAGCCAATGAGCTTTCGCGCACGAGCAAACTACCTGCTCTAGAAATTGTGCCCGAGTTCCTCACAGCATTTCAATGGAGATATTAATGAAAATAATTACAGTCACCTAAGGTGTGATAGTCTTTTCAATTAATCCTTTGTGTCACTTCTCATGACACTTGGCAGTTTGTTCCTCCAGGGAAAAAGGAAAACGGACATCGGTGATGCTTATGCAACACCAAGAAGCAGTCAAATAAAGATTTATATAGACCATCACACGCAAAGCAAAGATAGTTCACTCAACTGAAACAAAAACACCACAACCTCAACCCAGATGACAGATCACCAGACAGACGGGAGAGATAAAAAATGTTTTGCGATGGAGAACAGTGTAAATAGAAAACAAAGGTGCCAACCTGGATCAGTTAATGGATCTCTCACCACTAATCAGACAGTAATAGGTTCAAGACCCAAATAGGTACTTTGAGCTCATGGGTCTAGGCTGACACTGGGGGTGTGCTGCAATGTTGGAGGTGCCGTCTTTTGATGTTAAACCGACGTCCCGTCTGCCTGTTCAGGTGGACATTAAAGGTCACATGCAAGTTCTCTCTCAAACTAACAAACCTCCAGATAAAACCGGCTATTCACTTCAGGCCTGTTTGTGGAAACATCGCTGTGAGTAATTGGACTGCTTTGTTTCTTGCGATTATAGGCTCACTACCGTTTACAGTAAAAATTCTCTGAAGCACTTTGAGACTGTTTCAACATTGTGATAAACCGCTCATTTTATTTGATCAAATATTTTATCAAATAAAATGATTATGTTATTATTAAAAAAAAGGCAAGCCAATCTAACTAAGACCCACACAATCTTAAGTTTAAACAATTATCTGATTTAAAGCAGCTCTGCACAAGAATCCTAATTAGCATCTAGTTATGCCGCACTTTAAAGACTGCATTTCAAAACCACTTCAACCCCCATAATATCCATTAAAAACTTTTGTAAAGAAAAAACCCACAAATGTTAACAACCAATAGCTAAGTGCAACAGTTAAGTGTTATTATTCTCAATTATAAATGATTTGTTCACATTTATACAGTATTAGCTAAACCTGCAACCAAAGAATCCAATATGGAAGCAGATTTCAGTGATACCAATCAACAACAACTTGCACTTATATAGCGCCCTCCATGCCGGGTAGCGTCTCAGAGTGCTTAACTGTGGTGGAGCCTGACGACTTCTTTGACCGTGCCGTCAGCACAGTCGAAGAGAAAGGTTTTCTGGTGGGACTTGAAAAAGGGGAAGGAGAAAGGGGGCAAGGCAGAGGGATTGAGGGAGAGCGTTCCAAAGTTTCAGGGCGTAGTGGCTAAAAGTGCGACCTCCGATGATGGGGCAGAGGATGCAAGGGATGAGCAGGAGGTCGGTGCCAGTCGAATGGAAGTGCCGGATGGTGGATTGGGGATTGAGGAGTCGGAGAGGTAGGGAGGTGCCAGAGAGTGAAGGGATTTGAACACTCACAAACCATTCAACATGTCATAAACACTGTGTGTACACCATAAGCAAAATTGCCATACATGTGTGATGAGCTTGTTTATCTTTCCCTTCTGCCCCCTCCCTCCCCCCAAAATCCCTCTCTCACTTCATCACTCTTACCCACGAACGATTATGTGACTCAGCGTATTGGGGGGGGGGGGGGGGGGGCGGGGGGGGGTGAGATTGCATTGAGTTTTTTTAAACCACTCTCTTCCCTCTCTGTGTGTGTCTCCCGATGTATCTCGCTAGAAGGATGCGTGAAGTAGCTCTGTCGCTACTTTGTTGCAGAACACTACGCATACCTTATATTTTGGGGCTTAATTAAAGCATTTTTTAATATAGCTCATCAACGATAGGAGATCCCTGAAAACGAATATGCCCATGGCACTCCTCCTTGCAAGACCTCTCCAATGAGCTATAAATCATATCTCTACGTTAATCGGTTATTGCGTTCTTAGCGGACAGACAGTTCATCTTTATTAGTAGAGATATTGATTACCCTGGTTATAAGCAGATGAGAACAATGCAAAAGGAACAACAACAACAATTTACATTTATATACCACCTTTCACATCAAGAGGATGTCTCAAAGCCCTTCACCCAGCAGACTGGGAGTCTGAGCTGTGTGTGTGTGTGTGTGTGTGTGTGAGGTGGGGGGAAAAGGTGGCTAAAAGTGCAACTAAAAAAATAGGTCTCAAGACATGTTTTGAAGGAAGAGCAATGTGGAGGGACTGGATGGGTTTCCAGAGAGCAGATGGTAGAATGGCTGAGAATGTTCACTAACAATAAAAATAATAATCCTTGCATTTGATACAGCGCTTTATCACATCGTGGAGCCATGTAATACATTGTAAAGTGGTGTGAGTGCAGGTATTTTGTGGGTGAGCGTGGCAATCGATGGAAGAGGATTAATTATAGCTAAGCCTCAAGACCCTTTACTAGAATGACAACAAAGATAAATATGAAATGTCTCATGGTTTTAGCCTTAATATCATTTCCTTGGGATCTCAGATTGCATAATATCTTGGAAAAAGTCCTAAATTCAGTCTCCAATTAATTGAACTGTCTCCTGCAGCCCTTAAAAGTAAAGGCAGAAGCCATGAGTCCATGAGTCGTGGAGTCCTGTAGCTCAGTGGTTAGAGCACTCGCCTTGCAAGCAAGACACCTGGGTTCAATTCCAGGCAGGGTGAAACCTTGGGCTAGTTTCTATACTCCACACGCCTAATAATGATCCCTCCAAAACAAAACAATAATAAATTGGTCATTTGCAATCCACGACTGTTTGTGGGACATTGCTGTGCGCAATTGGCTGCCGCGTTTCGCCCACAAATATGCAGTCAATTCACTTTACAGCATATTCTGTGAAGCGCTTTAAGACGTCGAGAAGACGTGAAAAACGCTATATCAAATGCAAGGATTATTATTATTATTATGAGGAACTTTAGGGGTTTGAAAAAATCCCAGGGTGTTCTCATTTTTAAAAAAATGTTCTCATTTTTAAAAAAATGTTCTCATTTTTAAAAAAAGTTTGCCTTAATTCCCTTTTTTAGAAAATCATTGTGAAGTTGTCTGTTGAGGCATGAAACCATATATTAAAAAAAAGTACTTTCCATATCACAGCCCATAACTCTTACTGAGGTAAAGCAGCTAAAATTACACATCTCAACCGTGTCTTTGGCAATTAATCTAAAGACAATCTTGTCAATGTGAAACAGCGCAGACTTCCATTAATAATAATAATAATAATAATCCTTGCATTTGATATAGCGCTTTTCACGTCGGGAGGACATCCCAAAGCGCTTCACAGAACACACTGTAAAGTGAATTGACTGTATTTTTGTGGGCGAACGCGGCAGCCAATTGCGCACAGCAATGTCCCACAAACAGTCGTAGATTGAAAATGACCAATTTATTATTGTTTTTTGTTTTGGAGGGATTATTATTAGATCTTCCTGCTGCTTAATCATCCTCTTCATATTTACTCTGACAGTCTGACTCATGTTATCTGCTCAGTCTGTCAGACAAGAGATCAGAAAAAGGGAGGATGTAAATGATCACCAACGGTCTCTTGAAAAACCTAATTCAACACAGTGTCAGGCATTGCAAACACAGGTTTAGGCAAAAAGCTTGTCTTTTTATCCTCAAGCCCATCTCTATCGTACAGTCAATCTTTACTTGTGAGGAAATGATTAGAAAGGAAAATCTCAGCGACATTTGCAGATACCAAGTGTGAATTACAGCCCAGCGATGTAAAGTCAGAACTGTCAAGCACTTGGGGACATCCTCCCGATGTGGAAGCTGCTATGTAAATGTACACTGAATTGTGTTATGATGACCATCCTTTTAACTCTAGTTCATAAATGTAGCATAAATGCTATCCCACCCAGTCGAGGATTTAAGGTATAATACCATTCCCAAAGGCAGGAAACTAGAGAACATCTCTACGCACTTCACAAAGTTTCTGTGAACCAAAGCAACAAATTATTAATAATAATAATCCTTGCATTTGATATAGCGCTTTTCACGTCTTCTAGACGTCCCAAAGCGCTTCACAGAATATGCTGTAAAGTGAATTGACCGTATATTTGTGGGCGAACGAGGCAGCCAATTGCGCACAGCAGTGTCCCACAACAGTCATGGATTGAAAATGACCAATTTATTATTGTTTTGGTTTTTTTGGCGAGATTATCATTAGGCTCTGTGTGGAGTAAGGAAACTTGCCCAAGGTTTCGCCCTCTGCCTGGAATTAAACTCAGGTCTCTCACTTGCAAAGCGAGTGCTCTAACCACTGAGCTACAGGACTCCACGTGTCGGTGAATGCGACAGGCAATGTGCACACAGCCATGTCTCCGCAAACAGTTATGAAGTGAGTGATCAATTTTATCTGAGGGATTGTTGGCTAGGACACTCAGAGAAACTCGAGCCATCGATATAAAATAGTCACAAATAGATCAAATCGGGAAGTTAGAAGAAATTTCTTCACACAGTGAGTAGTGGGAATGTGGAACATGCTACCACAAGGAGTTCTTGAGGTGAATAGCACAGATGTATTTAAGGGGAAGCTCGATAGTTACATGAGGGAGAAAGGAATAGAAGGTTATGCTTGAAGGCTTAGTTGAGGAAGGGCAGGAGGAGGCTCATTTGGAGTATAACCGCCGGCTTAGACCAGTTGGGCCGAACGGCCTGTTTCTGTACTGTATATTCTAACGTATTCTAAACTCACTTCTCTTTTCAAATTGTACCACGGGAATTTTAACATCCACCTGAACAGAAAGAAGGGACCTCAGTTTAACATCTCAGTTTAACAGGACAGTTTCTGTGTTGATAATGCAGTGCATCCCAGCAACTCATTGGAGCATCAGCCTAAACCAGTGGTGGACAACCTTTACAGTCGGACCACACAATAAATTTTGTGGATCGAATATTTCTTGATTTATGTAATGAATCAAGAAATATTCAATCAAGAAAAAAATGAAATCATACTAACGATCGAACCCGCAGTTGCCTAGAATAGTGTGAATGTTCTGGCCTGCGAGTCTAAGACCCACCATGGCACTTCTAACTTACAACCTTCTGACTCAGAGGCGAGAGTGCCACCAACTGAACCAGGTGTTCACAAAATACCATTCAGAGGGAAAGGAGTATAACAAGGTCAGATAAGAGCAAGCGAGCTCCAAGGAAAGAGTGCATTTCTTGCAAATAAAAGTTAATAGTGACCAGTGTCAACCACACAAAAATAACTGAGCAGTACATCAACACAATGTCCAAGATCTTCACTAGTTCAATACACATTGGTTAGACTCCAACAGTATCCTAATGCACACTCGAGGGTCCCCAAGCCTTGGCTCTTGCCAACCTGCGCGTAATACTTTCCGTAATTAGGTAAGCAGGATGCATCCCTCCAGGAAGAGAGTACACATTTCATTCCAACAATCTATCTCTGGGGTTTCAATGTGTTGGTGGGATGCGTGGAATTCTCAGTTTGGTTTGGATACCCTTAAGCATAGTGATGAGTTTCTGCGTGTACCAGACACCCAGCTGACCAAAATATAAATACACAGGAATTCACGAGTGTAATCCAATGTTCACCTCTTGTGTAACTTACCATTTCGAGACAGGTCCAACTCCACGAGCTGCATGAAGTTGGCGATTTCCGGTGGCAGTCGCTGGATTTCATTGTCACTCAGCCCGAGTTTTCGTAACTTCACAAGCTGGAAAAACGGCTGAAATGTGCAAATAAAACGTGGGTTACCGCGAGGTTAAAAGGAAAGCCACAGTTCCCTCTGAATAAGCGCAGTGTAATCCCATGAAGTGATTGTCAAACACAAAGCACTTTGCAATTAAAATTGCTGGCTGGGTTTTAACCTTTAAACAACCAGACCCACAACATCGCCCACTCGAGCTACCAGTTAACAAGTGACGCTTGTCTTACTCTTCACGTAGGCTGGTCCTTATGACAATATTACAATAGCACGCTGCCAGCCTCAGCCACTGCATATAAATCAGACATCCCATTGAGGCACTAAATGCACTGCAAGAAACAAAGCAGCCCCATCAGTACTGATTGCACTGTTGGATTGCCATACTTCATTCTACTTACAAAACATACCTGATGCAACATTAAGTTGATAATTAGCTTGTGGGTTAATCATCAAGTTTGCTTTTTTTTGCCAGGAATATTTACGCGTCAGTGTGAGTATTCGCGCCCACTTATGCACCAACTGATATAATCATTAGGTAAAGGTGCCCTGATGCAATTCAGGGACCATTACTTCAGGATGTAAAAGTTCAAGAGTTAAGGATTGTATTTTTTTTAAATAGTCTTCAGTCCCCAATAAACCAATATCAACTAGCGTCAAATATGGAGTCCTCTAGCATATTGGTATTAGCATATTGGTATTAGTATATTGGTGAGAGCACACACCTCGCAAGCGCTATATCAAATGCAAGGATTATCATTGTTATAAATAGCCATGAGACATCCTCCTGACATGAAAGGTGCTCTATAAATGGAAATTTAGTGGAGTCCTGTAGCTCAGTGGTTAGAGCACTCGCCTTGCAAGCGAGACACCTGGTTCAATTCCAGGCAGGGCGAAACCTTGCGCAAGTTTCCTTACTCCACACACCTAATAATAATCCCTCCAAAACAAAACAATAATAAATTGGGTCATTTTCAATCCATGACTGTTTGTGGTACACTGCTGTGTGCAATTGGCTGCTGCATTTTTCCCACAAATATACAGTCAATTCACTTTGCAGCATATTCTGTGAAGCACTTTGAGACGTCGGGAAGACGTGAAAAGCGCTACATCAAATGCAATGATTATTATCATTAAATTTGTTGATGTTCTGAAGGAATAATTCACACACAAGTAACGCCCACTTGGGAAAGGTACTGGACCAGTGGGGTCTGAACTAAACCCACTGGAGCTCTGTAGGACTCGTACCTCTAGTAGACAAGATGTTCTTGCAGCCTGACTTGTGCTGTATTCTAACCAAGTTCCAGGATTAAAGGACTTTGCTGCGCACAGGGCTACTGACCCAGGTTCATTCACGAGTGTTTGATTTCCATGATAACTCCACGATTTCCAGCAGCTTAAATCCAACACATTTTCGTCCAGCTTAAGTGCTTTCATTCACAACTAGGGTGACCATATTTTGTAAACCAAATCCGGGGACACGTATAAAAAAAAATTGAACTCATCACAATTCCTGATTACTGGCAGGAATGACTGAAGAAGCTCGTTGGATTAATGGCTGTATTCTTGATGAGTGCATCTGTTTTAGAACACTCAATTTGTCGCTAAACTCAAGACGGCGCAAATTTGGCCCCAGGGACACAATACCTTATCCAGGGACTGCCTCTGGAAATCGAGGATGGAAAGTCACCCTAACTTACACCAATGTTGCACATGGCCTTGACCTACAGCTCATTGCCTGTTCTAGTCACAAACTGAAAACCTTACCCATGAGGGTCATGGGACGTTTACCTAGAAAATATACAATCACTGTAATAATAATCCTTGCATTTGATATAGCGCCTTATCACGTCTTCGAGACGTCTCAAAGCGCTTCAAGAATATACTGTGCACATTTTGTGGATGAGAAACGTAGCCAATTGTGCACAGCAGTATCCCACAAACAGTCGTGGAGTTTTTTTTAAGGAATTATTATTTATTTTGAAGAGAATATTACACCGGGAAAAGCAATCCACCAATCGACTAACAACCGGGTTCCTACTTACTGCTAGGTAAACAGGGTTGTGTGGAGTAAGGAAAGTTGTCCAATGTTTCACCCTGCCGGGAACTACACTTTACAGTAAAATCCTGGTAAGCACTTTGAGACATCCTCCTGACATAAAAGGCAGTACATCAGATGCATTTAAAAGCATAACAGCGAACAAATAAAATTAACTTTTTACAAGAAGCAACCCCATCTCCACGTGAGATATAAACATAAATGAGTGGGGTATTAGCTGAGAAAATAAACTAGAGTAATGTTATTTCAACACTGTAATTTGCTGAGATGCAAACCTTTTTAGCCTTTATAGCCTGGACTCATAAAACAATTAAATTCCACAGTACACACTCCCTTGTGTGTGTGCTGTACATTTACATTATACAGCTGTAAATGTGCAATAAAACTCCCTCAATAAAATCATCAGTTAGCTGTCCCACTCTCCCTCTCCTTTTTTCCTGGTTCAATCTTCTGTCCTCCTAACATAATTTAGAAACAGAAACATAGAAATCTACAGTGCAGAAGGAGGCCATTCAGCCCATCAAGCCTGCACCAGCTCACAGAGCAGGGATATTGCTTCAATCCAACCACCCCGCCTTACCCCCATACTCGTTCAAGCCCCTCTCTTTCATATACTGATGATTTAACTGTACAAGCGAGAGGACCTGGATTCGATTCCTGGGCGGGGCGAAACCTTGGGCAAGTATTCCTTACTCTACACTCCTGTTTACCGAGCAGTAAGTAGGAACCCGCTTGGGAATTGATTGGCGAATCGCTTTCCCGGGGGTAATATTCCCTTCAAAATAAATAAATAAGTAAATAATAATAATTTGGTCACTCAATCCATGACTGTTTGTGAGACGCTGCTGTGACAATTGGCTGCCGCGTTTCGCCCACCATTATAGAGTCAATTCACTTTACAGTATATTCTGTGAAGCGCTTTGAGACATCTCGAATACGTGATAAGGCGCTATATCAAATGCAAGGATAATTATTATAGGGCCGGGGCTGCCACACATTTTTCTCATCAGACACATCCGACCACACCAAACCGGTGGTGCAGTGTTTACCCAGTACTTAGTACTGGTAAGAGATTAATCATTATTGTTCGCCCTTCAGTGCTGGGTTTCCTCAAAGGTCTGACAATAGCATCCATTCAAACGAACAACAGAACACATTTCGCATTTCTCGCCCTCTCTGTGCTTCCTAAATTACTCACACCAGTTTATTTGTTTGTTATAGAGCAAGTGAATGAACGAGGAGAGGCACGAAGCAAAGTTTGAAGAAAGCAAAGAAGCTGTCACTTTACACCCCACCTCTGGGACCCCCTGCAACTACCAGCTCAGCCTCTCCCTCTGCTCAGCAAATACTGACCTGCTTCATGTCCCCATGCCTGCCCTGCCCTGCCCTGCCCAGCCCGAGGAAGCTTCTCGACAGTCTGCTCCCCCCAACCTTCCCTCCTGCTCTCCGAAACTCCATCCCCGACTCACCCCTCCCTCCCAGTTGTAAAGCCCTCCTTAAGATTGACCTCTTTTCATCCCCACCGCCCGCCCCTCCGCAAACCCTCTTCAGCTTTCCCTCCCACCCCCACCCCGCTCAGCTACCCAACCAGTAAAGCTGTGTAAAGCGCTTTGAGAAGTTGTTCTGATATGAAAGAGACTGTAAATTGCATTGTATTGTTTGAGCAGGATGATAAGGTTTGGCGGCACGCTTTAAGAAAAGTCCCGTAGCCATTTCAAAATCAAAGCATTGCATTTTCTTTCCAAACACGCGCGCTACCGGGTTTTCTCTCTCCCCGCACCCCCACCCCACCCCACCCACCCCCACTTTGGATTACGTAAGGAGATCGTTAAAGTTCACTGATCTGTCACCAGCATCAATTAAGTTGCATGAGTCACAGGCAGTTCCGGTTCATAGAGAACAACGCATGTTGACATTACAGTCAATACACACTCCAAAGGTTGTATGCTTTAAAGCACCAATGATTCTCCTTCTACCTGAGCACTATCAAAGCTTAATCACATTAAATAAACAGTCAATCCATTTTACAATATACTCTGGGAAGCGCTGTGAGACATCTCAATGGTGTGATAAGGCTGTATATCAAATGCAAGGATTATTATGAATCCCTTTAGTGGATGGAACATTGGAAATGTACAACTGTTTCTAGCAAGTCCCAAAGTTTGAAAATACTGCTAATTAGACGATAGAAAATAGACGATAATTTACTTACTTATAATTTTTCAATCACAACTTATATCTACCCAAATTCTTGATGTAGAGTGTGTGGAACACACAGCCAGAAGCTGTGGTTGAAGCAAGAAAGCCTCAACATTTTTAAAAGCAAACTTGGATTTATAATAATAGTTATCTTTGTAATAATAATAATAATCCTTGCATTTGATATAGCGCTTTTCACATCTTCTAGACGTCTCAAAGCGCTTCACAGAATATGCTGTAAAGTGAATTGACTGTATATTTGTGGGTGAAACGCGGCAGCCAATTGCGCACAGCAGTGTCCCACATAGAGTCGTGGATTGAAAATGACCAATTTATTATTGTTTTGTTTTGATATCGTGCTTCATACTGTCATCGGGAAGAGTGGGGGGTGGGACAGGGGATAAGTGGGATCTCCTTGGAGTTGAACTGACTACATGGTGTCATGTTTAATAACAGAATCGAGCCCACCCTCTGTGATGGCCTCTGTGGTCCAGTTCCTGAGCCAGGCCCTCGTGGGCAGCATGGTCCTAGCTATGCTATTTTTGGTGGTTTGACTCCAGCAGTTACTTACCCCAACGAACACTCGGGGTCCCCAAGCTTTGGCTCTTGCCCAACCTGTGCCTAATACTTTCCGAAATTAGGTAACCAGGATGAGTCCCTCCGTTCCATTCCAATAAATAGATCTGGAATTTCCATGTTGGAGTGGTTCCCATGCAATTCTCAGTTTGGTTTGGATAATCTTAAACATGGTGATGAGTTTCCACATGTATCAGACACCCGGCTGACCAAAGAAATAGTGCCTCATCACATCAAGAATCTCAAACTGCTTCACAGCTGTAAAGTGTCGTAACTTACTACACTGATTACTGTAAAGTGCAGTTACTGTGTATTTTGTAGGCAAATGCGGAGGTCAATTTTGAGCACAGCAATGATCCACAAACAGCTATGAAGTGAAGGACTAATTTGATTGATGGCCAGAACGTCAAATTGTGTCACAGATCTTTAACGTCCACCTGAACAGGCAGATGGGACCTCGATTTAATGGCTCATCTGAAGGACAGCTCCTCTGACAATGCAGCACATCCCCTGCACTACAGTATTAGCCGAGACTGTTCGTTCAAAGTCCCAATGTGGGACTTTTCAAATCCACAACCTTTTTGATGCATACATGAGGAAGAAAGGAATGGAGGGGTATAGGAGAGGAGAATTAGGAGGGATTCAACCTTGTCTAGAGTATAAACACCGGCAAGGATTGTTTACGTGCTCTAACATTCCTATGAAATTCCATGCAACTCTCTCGACCAGTCCCAAGGACACTGACCTCTTCGATGCGTAAAAGGATTGGGGTGTGCGGGGGGAATAAGTTGCTGCCTCTGAGCTCAGGATTTTAAACAAAACTACGCACGGCCTTTAGAATCAGGCCAGTGGCAACGCAAATCCTCCGTCACCGGCTCCACATCTGCTGCACCACTGATTCAATCGGAATTAAAATAAAATCAATTCAAAATCCTTTCAACTCTCTCCCCCAACTCGCAAGCATTTATCTGGTTTGGTCCAGTCTGCTGTGCGTAGTCCAGGCCAAGCACACACAGACTGTGCAGGCTCTCCAATGGAAACAGGTGTAACGCTGTCGGTTTCGCCCACAAAATATTCAGTCAATTCACTTTACAGTATATCCTGTGATGCACTTTGAGACGTGAAAGGCGCTCTATAAAAGTAAATTTGTTGTTGTATCAATATTAATAATAATCCTTGCATTTGATATAGCGCCTGATCACATCTCCTAGTCATCTCAAAGCGCTTCATAGAATATAGTGTAAAGTGATTTGACACTATATTTTGTGGGCGAAATGATATCCCAACACCTTGGGTGTCCTTCCAACGTGAAAGTAGCTATATAAACATAATTTTGTTGTTGATATTAAATGCACTATTATTATTAATAACTTATACATATAAAAACACCCAAAAAGAGGCAATTGCCTTTTCCATAAGTTTGCTACTTCGGTTTCCTGCAATTTCCACGCTATTGGAAGCACGAAGGAGACAATTAAACCCTTTATGAGGAGAGGATGCTGGACGTTAACTAAAAAGCTGCCAAATTAACAAAGCACCAGCAGCTTGTTCCTGTGAACCTCCCCTCCCCCCTCTCCCCCACCTCCCACTACTGTCGGGAGTGCACTTGCCTGATTCATTGCGTGAGAACCAATTATCCCTTTCAAACCTGCGTTGGTTCAAGGGCGGGACCAGATGACCTTCGGGTCCTTCCACTCTTTCCTTTCACTAATTAAACACTTATTACTTTCTAGAGGTCTGTGCTCAACAAAGCATGTCCCAGCCCACACTAATGACGGCAATGAAGAAAACCTAAAACAGAGACATTCGCTTAAAAGACTTTTTTTCTAAAAAAAAATCTAACTTCTCTATAAAAAAAACACTTAATCGAACAGCCACTTGCACAAGCGGGGGCTGCTTACCACAACACAGAGAACAAAAATGGGGGTGATATGTGTCCTCTGTGTGGAGTGCACTCCAGAGCACATTGGGAAGTGATTTTGTTTCTCAAGGGCGTATCTTCAATTATTGTTAAGATCGTCTTTCATTGGTATTGATATCGCAGTTTCGAATCGCTGGAGATGGAGGAAAACAAAGTGGGGGGAGGGGAAGTGCACAGGAACAAGGAAAAGGCAATTGCTCCTGCAAACAACCAATACAAGGAGAGAGAAAACAAATCTTTGGTTTGTTCAGTTTGTGTGGCACGACTCATTTTTAATTCCAATCCCGTTTTGTTGTCGTAATACACTTCAACAGCAATAAGTACGTCCAAGGTCCTCAATAATCCTAACTGATTAAGCTGGAGTGTCAGCCTGGACTGTGAGCTCAAATCCTGACATGGGCTTGAACCCATAATTGTCCAATTGAGAGGCAAGAGTGCTACCAACTGAGCCAGGTGCCAGTTCAACACGTACATACATTGCACACACACACACACATTATACACCACAATACACACACAGTAAAAATAATGAGAAAATGAATGGCTGAACCATTACTGGGGAAATGCTGCTGTGCAGTTTTGCTGAGATGACTCCTTCAAGTGTCAGCCTGGCTCAGTCGTAGCACTCTTGACTTGAGTCAGAAGGTTGGGGGTTCAAGCCCCACGTCATGACCTGAAATCACACAGTCTAAGGCGACACTCAAATGCAATGCTGGGTGTGTGTGGCATTGTTGGAGATGTCTTTCTTCGGACGAGACGCTAAACCAAAGTCCCATCTGCCAGTTCAGATGGACATCAAAGATCCCATGGCACTACTCGAAAAGGAAATTTATCCTTGCGCCCTGGTCAACAACTCCCCTGGGCTGGATGGCCTGTTTCTGAGCTGCACCATCTATGAATGTATAAAATTAGTCATTCTTTTCATTGCTTTTTGCGGGATATTGCTATGTGCAAGTGGGCTGCCGTGTTTGCCTAAAGATACAGAGTCACTCCACAGTGAATCCTGTGAAGCACATTGAGACACTGGTGATGTGGTGCGGAGTTGCAGAAATGCAAAATCTTTCTTCCAACAATAAGACAAATGACACTGCTTTGCTCTCAGTAGTCCAGGTGCAAACAATGGGAAGCACTGGGACGCTCTGGGAGACTACACTGCGTTAGGAGAGCTATATAAATGCGAGTTGTTGTCAGCATTTGACTGAACCGCACTCAGACCCCGAAAAGGTTGTGTCCGCGCATTATTTTTGGAAAGGATTCCCACCGTGGGGAAAAAGAATCTCCAGAATAAACTCTCTCTCTCTCTCTCTCTCTATGTCTTGGACTCAACTCTTTGCTATGATGTGATTAGAATAAAGCAATTTTAAACGGTGTAACAAACACTGCGGTCACAAACCACAAATCACTGCCTTGGGAGCTACAAGTGACCTTGAGTAGGCAACATTTACTCAGCCCTCAGCTCTAGGCACTGCAGCACAGTTACTATGGGTCAATAGTTACAGATAGACTCAAACGTCAATATATCTATGATACATTTCACAATGTTACAAAAGACATATCTCCAGCCCCACCCCACCCTCAAAGAGTGCAATGTGATTGATTTAGAAATACTACACACGAGAGGAGTAAATATTGTTCTACTTTAGCACCAGTCACTGAGCAGCCAGGATCAACGGTAAGCACTTACACGGTAAGTGACTGGGATAAGCCTATGGATTAGACCTTCTGTCCATCAACACTAACACAAACTCCAATCTGTCAACAAAGGTGCAAAATGTTCGTGGAAAAAAACGGTTATTTAAGTGCTCAAATATGCTGCCCCGTGTGAAGGGCGCTATATAAATGCAAGTTGTTGTTATTGATGTTACTGAGAGACGGTAGACGCAGAAAGTGTCAATTCTTTCAAGAACAAATCAGACAGATATCTGTTAGGCGAACTGGATGGACCTTGGACTGCTTTTGCCGAGCATATCCTTATGTTCTTATGTCAAATGCATTAGGTCTTGGGCAATGCACAGGCCCAGAATGAGAGATGCTCTTTAGGGTTTTTTTAAATGCCACACTAACCCAAAGAGGTAAGATGTTACATACAAGCGCTATAATTACAAGAAGAACTCGAGAGTGGGCTGGAGCCGGGACTCAGTTCAATATCTCATCTGAAGGACAGCACCTCTGATAACTCAGTGCTCACCACGGTACATCCAATCTGGAGTCTGAAGCACTACATTAATTCAGAGGCATCTATTACATGAATAAAATATTTTTAATTAAAAGGCTACCTGTAATTTCCAATTACAAGCATTTAGACTAAGCGCACAATAAATCTGCATCTACATGTGATTTACACATGCCACATAATACAGCCCAGTATTTCTGTAGGAAGCACGAGCGGTTGGTGAAATAGCACTATTCCTATCTGTAGGAGGACAATATACTCTATGTCTTTGGAGTTGAATGAATGAATAAATGAATGAATCAGGAAGATAAGTAGGCTCTATCTCACTGGGTCAAGCTTACCTGGGCCTGAGGAGAAACACCAGTGAAATCTGGGTGTGTCTGTAGTAACCCTGGAAGTGTAGACAGGGCAACTTCTGCAAGCCAAACCCCAATCTAATTATTATTAGATTATAATATTAGGCACAGGTGTGCCTAATATTATAATCTAATAATAATAATAATCCTTGCATTTGATATAGCGCCTTATCACATCGTTGAGACGTCTCAAACGGCTTCACAGGATATACTGTAAAGTGAATTGACTGTGTATTTTGCGGGCGAAATGCGGCAGCCAAGTGTGCACAGCAGTGTCCCACAAACAGTCGCGGATTGACTGGCCAAATGATTATTTTTAAATTTTTTTTGAAGGGATTATTATCCTCAGAAAAGCAATCCACCAATCGACTAACAATCAGGTTCCTATTTACTACTAAGTAAACAGAGGCATGTGCACGGATTAAGGAAGCTTGCGTATGGTTTCACTCTGCCCAGGAATCGAACCAAGATCCTCTTGCTTGCGAAGCTAGTGCTCTAACCGCTACAGGACTCCATATTCTCCTGAATTAGGTGACAGAGTGCATCCCTTCAGGTAGAGGGTGCGCCTTCCATTCCAGACACAGGGAAATTTCTACGTGTAGGTGACATAGTTATGTGGAACTCTGTCTGGTTTGGATGCTCTGAAGCAATGGTGATGGGTTTCCGCAGGCAGCAAACATCCAGCTGACCAAAAACAAGTACTTCTCATTTACTTCTTATTATCTTCTTACTGCTGTGAGCAATTGGCTGCCACACTTTCGCCCACAAAATGCAGTCAATTCACTTACAGTAGATTCTGTGAAGCGCTTTGAGATGTCTTAATGACGTGATGAGGTGCTTTATCAAATGCAAGGATTATTATTATTATTATTTCACTAGCTGAAGGTTCTAGCTCTAGTTTTAAGATTACAAATTCTCACCAAACAAGCACCATGCTGTGCAAAATCCCCCAAAAGCCTAAACATTTTAACAAAAATTACTTGAACACTAATTGAACACCAAACCCTTGCACATGTTTAGACTGACCCCACAATTATTTAATAAATGCGGAGACAAAAAAAAACAAGAATTCACACCGTGAATTGGGGGACTGGGGGGTGGGGAGAGAGAGAAACCAAAATCTGGTAGAAGTAGCACAAAAAAGAAGGTTTACAGCACGAGAATCCAGGTTAGATACCCAGACGGGGCAAAACCTTAGGCAAACTTGCTTACTCCACACGCCTGTCTATCTAGCAATAAGTAGGAACCCGGTTGTTAGTCAATTGGCGCATCGCTTTCCGGGGGTAATAATTATTACCAACAATCCAGCAAAAAAAACTGTTCATTCGTTTCAGGGCTGTTTGTGGGCTATTAGTTGCAATAAGCAATAAATCCACGTTCCTCTCTTGCCATGATCAGAAGCGAACAGGCTATTGGGGGCAGAAAACCAATTCACCACAACCTACAGTTTAATCCAAAATCAATCATGTATGATTTTGGGGAGGGCGGGAAAATACTCCACATTAAATCGGTCATTCACTCTCACAGATGTTTGCAAGACTTTGCTGTGCCAAAATGACTTGTTTTGCCTCGCAGAGAAAATAAAGTGTTGGCAGCGAGCACCGTGCAGTGCTTCACAAATTTCTAAGTTATAGGCGCTGTAAGCGTTCAATTTTGTTTTTCAGACTCCTGCAGCAAATGTAGCTTTATAGACTCCAGTCACCAGCGAATATCCTTAACATGGCCCGTTGCCATCTTATTAGAATACTTATGTAACTAAATACAACCAGCGATCTCTCTCTCCCACCCCCAGCCCCCTGCCTTCTCCCCACCCCACTCAACTTTAGGCTGTAACACTTTAAGAATTACTGCATCACATATTTTTGGAAATAAAATCAGTTGCCTGAAGGACTCTATCCAATTCAATGCCAATCCATTTCTACACATTATACAAAAACCTAGTTCAACAGGACTCTCTCTTTCTCTCTCTCTCTCTCCCACCACAATACAAAAGCTTGCAAGTATTTAATGGTTTCTACCCGTCTGCAAACGTGCACTAACACACTCAAGTAAAATTAATTCCCGCAGGTTCTCTCTGGGCTATAAAAAAAACTTTGCTCATTAGGGCTACCAAAACCAACAGCGCTCGCTCAGCTCCGAACAAATGTCATTAAACAAACACGTTAGCGAACTGCAGCGCCATTGTAAGAGTTCATTATAAATTGAAACATAACATAACATGTAGGAGCAACTAAGAATCTAACTTAGCGTTCACTATGTTTAACCGATCGATGACATGAGCGAACACTTAGTATGGTACAACCACACAGAACACTGCCCAACAAGCCAAGGTACAGTAAAACTCTCACAAGTCTGATCTGTATAAATCATATGATCGACTAAATCGTACATCTTCCCAAGTCCCTTTCAAGAGTTTATATTCTATACAAGTTTGACTTAACTCATACTTTGTATAAGTCATATTCTATATATAGTCCCAACTGATACAACTTATGTGAGGTTTATTGTATAGCATTGAATTCCAGCCTGCAGTTACATTCATATTCTGCCTTTCCCAGACAGCAAATTAATCTTTAGGCCGTGNAAAAAAGACTTGCAAAAGAAATTGTACCAACAGGCAACTCACAGACTAAAGTATCAACCTTTGTCAGAAAGCATGGTTCAGCTCTGCCGTAGCTTTCAATCATACAGTGAAAGATCAAGACGATCAAATGCCTAAAATTATGAATCAATCTTTCAACCCGGTGCTCTCATGTTTCTGTGCCTATTATTAAAATATTTTCTGGACTGGAACCATCTACATTTCATCCTATTACCAACAGTTGGGATGACCGGAAACAGAGAGCACCTACACCACGATGTAAACTCGCAGGAATGCAAGAAACTGCAGGATGTTTGCAGTAAAACGTGGGATACAGAACACATCGACACTTCCAATAACTCTTCACGTTGAGATTTCCTGACCTTAGCAGTTATATCAGGCGGGTTGCTGTAAACAAAAATGTCTCCTTCGAGAGATTTTTTTTGTTACCAAGGAAAGTGCCAACCTTTCTTGTGTCTTTCCTGTCAGCTATTACATGGGTCCACTGACAAGAAGCAGGAAATCTGCTGAGTAACATACAGGGAAAGGGATACCAATGGGTGAGACACTTCTGCAAATGTTCTCAGTTTCTTCCTTTCCCTCTTAATAATAATAATCCTTGCATTTGATATAGTGTCTTTCACGTCGGGAGGATGTCCCAAAGTGCTTCACAGAACACACTGTAAAGTGAATTGACTGTATATTTGTGGGCGAACGCGGCAGCCAATTGTGCACAGCAATGTCCCACAAACAGTCGTAGATTGAAAATGACCAATTTATTGTTTTTTGTTTTGGAGGGATTATTACTAGGCGTGTGGAGTAAGGAAACTTGCCCAAGGTTTCGATTGGAATTGAACTCAGGTCTCTCGCTTGCAAAGCGAGTGCTCTAACCACTGAGCTACAGGAGTCCTCTTCTTCCATAAAGCAATTTGCCCACAAAATACACAGTCACAACCCCTGATAGTAAATCACTTTGAGACCTCTCCCTGATGTGAAAGGCGCTATACAACAACAATTTATACAGCGCCCCTCGCGCAGGGTAGCATCCCAGAGCGCTTGTCAGTGGCGGAGCATGACACCGAGCCGAGGGGAGGGGGAGGTGACCGTAGGCATGGTCGAATATAGAGGTCTTCAGGCACAGGGAAGGAAAGGGCAAGGATTATGTTTAGTAGCTCTTCAAGACACTGTTCCACATTTCATAAATAAATAATAATCCTTGCATTTGATAGAGCGCTTTCCACATCACCTAGACATCTCAAAGCACTTCACAGAATAGACTGGAAAGTGAATTAACTGTATATTTGTAGGCTTTCTTCACCTACAGCCTTGATTTCTCCAATGCACTCCTCGACAGTCTTCCTAGCTCCACTATTAACATCCAAGAACTGACACCCGTGTCCTCACCTGTACTAAACTCCACAGCTCCTATCCCACGACTCCAACCCTCACTCGGCTCCACTGGCTCCTTGATGCAGAAAGGATCAACTTCTAGATCCTCCCACTCCCGTACAAATTACTTTGAGCCCTAACACCTGCGAACCTCTCCAACCTGTTCACGCCCCACACCTCTATCCACAGACTTCACTCAGCCTTCTACACATCCCTCCACTCTGCCGTCAGCAGCCGTGCCTTCAGCCACTACGTCCCAAACTTCTGGAACTCCCTGTCTCACCTCCGCCTCACCCCTCTTCGCCCATCTTCAGATTGCACGTAGATCCATAGATTTACAGAAGGTACAGCTCAGAAACAGGCCCTTCGGTCCATCCAGTCCGGCTGGTGTTTATATTCCAAACGACTGCATTTGAAGATTTTCTTCCTTTCCTGTGCTTATGGTCACCACTTCTTTCTTCCCAGCTCAGCTCAGCATCAAACTACACCATTGTTCAGTGCTCCAAGAAGCTATGAAGGATGCTTTGTAAATACAAGTTGCTGTCATACCTTACCAAGGTGACCATTCTCCATATCATCCTTCCCCCCCAACACCAGTCCCCACCATCTCAGCAACATTAGAGAACAACTCTAACACCTCTTTAGCATTTCAGCTAATTTAGTACTGACTAGAGGTTGAATCCAAAACCTAATATAAGATAATAATACTTGTATTTGACATAGTACCCTATATTGTTGAGACGTCTCAAAGCACTTCACAGAATATATTATAAAGTGGATTGACTGTATTTTGTGGGCAAAACGCAGCAGTCAATTGCGTGCAGCAATATTTCACAAACAGTCGTGGATTGAGTAATCAATTTTTTTTTTGAGGCATCATTACCCCCAGAAAGCAATCCACCAATCGACTAACAACCAGGTTCCTAAACAGAGGCGTGTGAAATAAGGAAACTTGCCTAAGGTTTCGCCCTGCCCAGGAAACTAACCCAGGATCAAGACTTGCAGAAGTGCATTGTGGAAATGAAATGCAGATATGCGTTTGCCGAGATGGAGAAAGCCAATGCTTATAAATACTCCAGACCAAAATTGAAGAAGTAAATTAAAGAACTCTGAATCAGAGAACCGACCCAATATAGTCAATTAATTTTACAGTATATTTTACAGTGAAGCACTTTGAGACGTCTTGAAGACCTGTTAAGGCGCTACATCAAATGCAAGGATTATTATTAATATTATTATTATCAGGCAAAGAGAGTGGGGAAAGAACTCGGGTCTATAATGGTGGCAACGAATACATAGAATCGTTTCTGAGATGAACTTAGCATTCGAGACAATCTCATTGAAAAGCAAACAGTCATCGTCTTCAAGAGACGGGGTGGCAGAGACAATGCAGAAAATCCACTCCAACTATACATCAGTATTGAATGATCTCAGCACAAAGTTGGGATCATTACCCTGGCACACGATGTGAGCAGTCAAAGAATCTGAGTGAGGAACCAACACAATTTCAGATGGAAGGGAACTGAGCAACACACACACACGCATATATAAGCTTTACACGAGAAAAATCACCGAGGCGTGGGATGGGGGGGGGGGGGGTATAGGAGGCAGGGTTCAACCTCTTTGACCTCGCATTCGGCTACCCTCCTACCCTTAACCTCCCCGCCTTCCATCACCGCTGCTCCCAACTCTCTGCTCGGGTCCAAATCCCTGACTGTCCAGAGCCTTGGGACCTCCTCCCGACATGAAAGACTTATACAAATGTAATTTGTTGTTGTTGTTGTGGGTACTAACCAAAGCATGGTCAAACTTTTTAACAGAGGGGTTTGAAAGCGGGTAGAGAAAGCACAAATCAAAGGGAGTTGGGGGGAGATTGTTGCAACTTACATTTGCAAGGTATATAGCTTACAAAAAAAATGGAGAATTCTAACAGTAATAATTTGAAAGGAAAAAAGTTTGTGAGTTTAAATTGCCGAGCTGGAGAAAGCCAATGATAATAAATAAATGGTTTGGACTACTTTAAGCATAGAGAGCCAACATACGGAATGCACATTTCAGAGCTGATAAAACACCTAGAATCATAATGTTCTGTGCAACTCTTAACTTATAAAAGGTCACCACGTACTTTGGTTTCAGTACAGAACAGGATTGAACCAGACACAGAGTTGGAAGTTGCTGTGAACGAGAATAAAGGGCCCACTGATTGGAAAAGAAGCTACTGGGTATATTGTGTCAGCTTGGCTCAGACGGCAGCATTTTCGCCTCTCAGTCAGAATGTTGTGGGTTCGAGCCCCGTGTCGCTGGAGCTCACTTAGTTATGCTGATACTCCAGTGAGGTACTGGGCAGCACTACATTGTCACAGATACTATCCTAGGATGAAATGGTTAAACGGAGGTCCTGTCTGCTTGTTCAGGAGGACGCTAAAGATCACATGGCACGATTTGATAAGAGAGCGGAGTTCTCCCAGTGGTCTAAGCCAACAATTCCCCAGATAAAATTGTCACGTTGACCTACAAAATACACAGGCACTGGATTCTACAGTTTATCCCGTGAGACACCTTGGAAGACCTGATAAACCGCTTTGTGAAATGCATGGATTATTACTATGTTATGAACAAGGGGCATCAATCAAGACAACTGCTTCTCAACTGGATGAATCTTGCGAGAGTGCAGAGTTTTCCCCAACCCCCACTCCTTCCCAAGCAATCGCAAGCATCAAAGGACACATTTTAAGAAAGGTTCTTTAGGGGTCAAATGATCGTACCAATCATAGCTGAATGTGACGAAGCCTAAAGCCCATTTTATTCCTTCAGCCCCAAAGCTACGACTTTCGACAACTCTTCAGGGCAATCCAAAATATCACATCTCGCATTGGCAATTTCATTTAATTTTGTACAGCACAAAGCATTTAAAAAAGTATTTTTAGAGGTCCAAACTGCTTCTGTGGCATTATGCAGCTGCCCAGAGATTAGAGCCAACACCAGTGTATAGAAATACTTAAAAACAAAAAATGAATGCATTAAACAATGGAACTCTTGTGTTATAAAGGGCTATTCAGCTCCAACCTGCCTTTGGCCTGATATGCACCCCAGGAAATAGATGAACTAAAACTGTATTCATTTTAGGAAACTAGAATCACTATGCTACATCCTTAATGAAATCATCAATTCAGAGCAACCATTCTCTCTGTGGAAATACAGGATTTGGACAATGTGATGCTAGTTTTTAAGTGGACTTTACACTCACCATTTCATAATAACAGCAGAATAATAATAATAATCCTTACATTTCATATAGCGCCTTATCAGGTTGTTGAGACGTCTCAAAGCGCTTCCAGGATATAGTGTAAAGTGGAGTGACTGTGTGTTTTGTGGGCGAAATGCGGAGGTGGGTAGCGCACAGCAATGTCCCGCAAACAGCCATGGAGTGAGGGACCAATTTTAATTGGGGAATTGTTGGCCAGGACACCAAGAGAAACTCACTTCTCTTTCTGAATAGTCCCGTGGAATTTTTAACATCCACCCGAACAAGCAGACGGGACCTCAGTTCAAATGTCTCATCCAAAGGATGTATTTTACGTTGTATGCAAACTTTGTGTGGCCCTGAATTCTTCTGGAGATTAAGAACCAGAGGAAAACAGGAACAGGAGGAGGTCATTCAGACCATCGGGCCTGTTCCACCAGTATATCAGATCTTGGCAGATCTTTTAATCCGAGTGCCCCATTCTTTCACCATATACTTTAAATATCTCTACAACCCAAGTGTCTGTCTCTCTCTCTCTCTCTCAAACAGAATCTAAGTGTTCTACAGAGGTAAAGACTGACTTAGATTGTACAGCTTTCCCCCCCAAGAAAAATGGTTAATTCACGACCAATCTTTTTTTTCTTAAACGTTAAATGCTGAGATCTGCAATTAGGCTTCACCTCAGCTTTTAAATCAATTCATAGATTATCTGAAAGAAAAGTCTCAGTTCTGAAGCATAGTCAGGCACTTCAACAACACACTTGGGTCAATCGCTCAATATATTCTGGCTGTATTGATTTGACAAACAGGATTTAATTCCAAACTCAGCAAAATCAATTATTTAGTTCGTGGTCAAGATTTGTGGAGTCCTGTAATGTATTGGTTAGAGCACTCGCCTCGCAAGAGAGAGGATCCGGGTTTGATTCCCGGGCAGGACAAAATCTTAGGCAAGTTCCCTTACTCCATAAACCTTACCAACAGTAATCCGGTTGATAGTCGATTGGCAGATCACTTTCTGGCAGTAATAATCCCTTCAGAAAAATAAGTAAATAAAATAATAATAATTTGGTAACTCAATCCACAACTGTTTGTGGGACACTGGCATGGGCACTTGGCTGCCACGTTTCACCCAATAAATATACAGTCAATTCACTTTACAATATATTCTGTGAAGCGCTTTGAGACGTCTCAGGTGATACGGTGCTATATAAACACAAGTATTTTTATTATTTCATGTTGACAGGAACCAATGCTCACTTTTACCTGTATTGCTGCAAATAAAGAATAGATCACAAGTGTTTTTTTTTAAATAGGGAGAGTATTCATAGACGAGCAGAAAAAATCTCGACAATGACAAATATCTCTGGAAATTTAATCTAGCGGTTGCTAGAATCACAGGGGAAAGATACTAAGATTAAACTTTGACTTTAGAAATCACTGCCAATTCTTTAATGAGTGTAGTTCATAAAAGGCTGGCGGTTGTACCGCTGATACATGAACCATAGTGATGGAGAGGTGGCTTACAAAATAGTAAAGGACACGCGTTTTGTGGGACAGTCTTTTAGAAAGGGGAAGAGGTGCAACCTTGTAACTGGGCTAAAGTGGCAATTCCTCACAAGGACTCAGCGCTCTCACTCCCCTCCCTAAGAAATGGAAATAAAGTGCTGAAAGCAAAACAGAAATACAACACAGGACTCGCAAGGAGACAGCAAACAAAAGACTGCATCCGGAATGACGGAGCTGCACCCCAGACAAACTGCAACCAAATTTCATGCATTACCTATGTCTCTGTATTTGAGGTTCAAATAAATTTAAATGGTGGTGGAAGGGAGAGGTAAAATATATGTACCAAATATATACGGGTGCACATATGTTATGGGTGGAATTTTAATAGATCACTGCAACAATAACTTGCCTTAGTCCTTTGTATGAGACGTTAAACCGAGATCCGGTCTGCCTGTTCAGGTGGAAGGTATGGCACTACTCGAAAAGAGAAGGGAGTTACGCCCACTGTCCTAGCCAACAAATCCCCAAATAAAATTGATCACTCACTCCATGTTGTTCGGGGGACACTGCTGTGCATAACTGGCTGCCGTGTTTCTCTCCACTTTACAATATATCCTGCAAAGTGCTTTGTCTCAACAACGTGAGAAGGCACTATATCAAATGCAAGGATTATTGTTGTTATTATTATTATTTAAGGGTTTAATATTTGTTGATTTGGTGGTTCCATTTTGGATGAATAACATGTGAAATGTACATGAAGAGATATTATTATAACACCCTGCCACTACTTATTCCTACAAATAGCAAAAACAGATTCTACTCTCATAAATACAATTTACATTTATATAGGGCATACAACCCTCATAACATATTGTACATTTGTAGCTTTGGTACAACATCAGCGAGTTAAATATTTATGGCAATTCCATGACTTCAATATTTAAGGTCAATGTAACACCAAAATAAATGCAACACTTTCACAGGGTGTTTCATTGTTCTGCACTGATGATCTTCCCTGAAGGGCAGAGTAACGTGGCAAAACATATCTTGTCGAAACTATTATTTACAAACAGATGACAAATTGCAAGCGATAGGAACAGCAACTTTTTTTTAAAAAAAAGTATAAAATTGCACTGAAAAATACAGTAAATCTCCTGCAGCTGAGTTGTCAAAGTAATGGTGATTTTGCAGTCTGTCAATCCATACTTCATACTCGAGGACCATCAAATTTCAAGAAGATTTATGCTATGGAGTGGTACAGGCTAGGATCCAATCTCACTTTAGATTGGATCTTGGAGGTCACAGAGAGAAGATTTCCACCCGCCAACAACAACAACAACATGCATTTATATAGCAGATGGAATTTAATGTGGGGAAGTATGAAGTTATTCACCTCGGTAGAAAAAAATAGAAAAACAGATTATTTTCTAGAGGGGGAGAGATTAGATAGTGTTAGTGTTCAGAAGGATTTGGGTTTTGGGTGTCATTTGTGCACCAGTCTCAAAAAGTTAGTTTGCAGGTACAGCAGCAACTGAGAAGGCGAACGGCATCTTAGCGTTCATTGCAAAAGGTTTAGAGTACAAGAGTAGGGAAGTCTTGCTGTAACTGTATAGGGCCTTTGGTGAGACCGCACCTAGAGTATTGTGTGCAGTTTTGGTCTCCTTATTTAAAAAAGGACATACTTGCCCTGGAGGGGGTGCAGCGTAGATTCACTCGGTTAGTTCCTGGGATGAGGGGACTGACATATGAGGAGAGGCTGAATAAACTAGGGCTGTATTCTCTATAGAGTACAGAAGAATTAGGGGAGATCTTATTGAAACATATAAGATTCTTAAAGGGCTGATAAAGTAGACACTGAGGGTTTGTTTCCCCTGGTAGGAGAATCTATAACCACGGGTCACAGTCTTAAAATTAAGGGTCAGCCTTTTAGAACAGAGTTGAGGAAACATTTCTTCACTCAGAGGGTAGTGAATTTATGGAATTCACTACCCCAGAAGGCTGTAGATGCTCAGTCCTTGAACACCTTCAAGGCTGAGACTGATAGATTTTTTAAAAATAGAGGGATTGGGGGATATGGGGATTGGACAGGTAATTAGAGTTAGGTTTGAAGATCAGCCATGATCTTATCGAATGGCGGGGCAGGCTCGAGGGGCTGAATGGCCTACTCCTGCTCCTAATTCTTATGTTCTTATAGCGCCCCTCACGCAGAGTAGCATCCCTGAGCACTTAGCTACATTAAAATACATTCGAATATACTGCACAGAAATAGGCCATTCGGCCAAATTGGTCTATGCCGGAGTTTATGCTCCGCATGAGCCTCCTCCTCAACTAAGCATAACCTTCTAGCTGAGTGAGTGAGTGAGTGAGTGAGTGAGCGAGCGAGCGAGTCAGCGAGTGAGCGAGTGATGTCTCATTCTGAGATGGATTCAACCTCAGGTTTGATAGATGGAGGACAGCGTGGTGATGGAAGTGGACCCAGGTGTCACTAATGTCTTATCAAATACAAAATTAGTTCTAAGCAAATTTACTTGTTAAGTGTTTGTGCTTCTTTGCATATTGGATATTGCTCAGAATGTCAATCAAACTTGTATACCAAAGGCATCATAGATAAAGGTCAATCTAAGGTCTAACTTGTGATTCACTGCAATTGCCAAATAACGTTGAAGCTTGACAGGTCTTTGACATTGCAGGGTTTCCACTCACAAAACCACCCAAATTAACTAACTCTTCCCTGCGATTAATTCAAAATCCATCATGCCATCTCCTACTCAAATCAATTCTTATTAGGCACCTTTATAGACTTGCAGAATGGCTCACCTTCCTCATACAATCTACAGGCAGTAAAACCTTTGAAATATCTTCTAAAGGCTTGGAATATCCAAACCATTTATCTCTTTTGTTATAATAATACTTGCATTTGATATAGTGCCTTATTGCGTCTTTGAGACGTCTCAAAGCGTTTCGCAGAATATACTGTAAAGTGAGTTAACTGTATATTTGTGGGCGAAACGCAGCAGCCAATTGCGCACAGCGGTGTCCCACAAACAGTCGTGGATTGAAGTGACCAATTTATTATTATTTTTTTGAAGGAATTATTATCATTCTTTTCACCCTTGGCACAGTTCTGCATTATGTATGGGCTTGGCAATTGAAAAACAAGGGAGTTCTATGCTAAGAGTTATGATCGTTAATGTCAGACAATTAACTCTTCGGAAGAAAAAAATATTCAACCGATAGCCTGTGCAATAAAGAAATGGCAACAGTTTGTCCAGTGATACTAATCATGTCTCTTTTTTGTGAGATTTTGTCAATACAAAACTACCTTCAACATATTGTCAACTTGTGTCTCCATCAGAGCTCTCTCCAAGTTCACGTAGCAATGACTGCGATTATCAATGAAGCTTCTTTTCATTGTTGCAATCTCTCTAACGGAAAATCTCCAACCACAATGAAATGGCACTTGGTGCCTCCAGCACATCATTTGACCAAAGTTCAACACAGGCCACGACCAAAGCAACTTTCAGTATCAACAACTTGCATTTATACAGAACCCTTCACCCTCGATAATGTCTCATAGCATTTGAGAAAGTCCAGTACTTTGGGAAAATGTTATGTAATTTCACCCAGCGTTATCACTGTCCAGCGCTCTGAGATGCGACCCCAGTCTAGAGGCACTATATAATAGAAATACATGTTCTTTTTATTTAAAAATATGAGATTCATGGTAAACCAGCAGAAAGCTTAAGCAGAAATCATTTCTTTCTTATCTCCCCCCCCACCCCACCACCCACTCTCAGCCCTCACAGCAGATATTATCCATCTAAACCAAGCCACGGAACTGAGCGAGAATGGCATCATTTGGGGAGCAAAAAATAATAATAATCCTTGCATTTGATATCGCGCTTTTCACGTCTTCTCGACGTCTCAAAGCGCTTCACAGAACACACTGTAAAGTGAACTGACTGTATATTTGTGGGCGAAACGCGGCAGCCGCTTGCGCACAGCAGTGTCCCACAAACAGTCGCGGATTGAAGCGACCAATTTATTTTTGTTTTATTTTTTCTTGAGGGATTATTATCAGGCGTGTGGAGTAAGGAAACTCGCCCAAGGTATGGCCCTGCCGGGAATCGAACCCATGTCTCTCGCTTGCGAGGTGAGTGCTCTAACCACTGAGCTACAGGACTCCTGCAAAGGCAGCTTGAGGGGTAGATACCTCTATCTGAATATTTTCCGATGACCTATTTCACCCCTAGGCACAAAGATGTTTTCACAGGCAAATCCCTAGACAGTGGGTGGGTTTGGGGGGGGGTGGGAGTCTAATCGACTTCTAAATGAGGAAACCAAGTGGTTACTCCAGCGCTAACCAGAGGTACTTCCACGCCCAAACCACAGGAAACTGCTCCGATAGTGGTCCAGGGCTGAGCGGAGTTCCCGCCAGTCGGTGTAGTTTACTTCCAGTTTCCCTTGTTAAGGAATCCAGTCAGCAAATCGCTGTGTACATTATTGGTATCAAAGTGCAACATCATCAGCACAAGAGAAAATGCACTGAAACGCGGAGGAAACAGCCGTCACATTCTGAGCAGAAATTACCTGGTACATAAGGGGAAGGAAGAGGTGGGGCTCTCTCACAACTTCATAATTTGGTCGCGCACTCCACGGCGGCTTGTGGGACGCTGTCGTGTGCAATTGGCTGACGTGTTTCGACCCAGTAAATACACAAGCTTTGCAGTGCATCCTGCAAAACGTCTCAACGACATGATAAAGGCGCTATGTCAGATGCAAGGATTATTATATGGTAACTTGTCCTGCAGGTCGCTCTCTTGTCAGGCTTGGCCTAGGCTATTTTTTTCCGCACAAAAAAAAAGAAAAACACACGCACTGCACTGCCTTTAAATCTAGATGGCTACCAGGAGACTGGAAATACAAGAAAGTGCAGTGTGAAAGCGAAGGTGTGGAGAGTGGGGAAGTAGAGGAGTGGGGGAAGGGAGGAATAGAGAAACAACATGAAGAGGGGGGGAGAAATGAGGGGAGAGAGAGAGAGAGTGAGAGAAAGAAAGGAGGGGAGAGAAACAATATGAAGCCCAGTTTAGAAGGGGTGGGGGAGGAGAGAAAGGGGAGAGGAGATCACATCCCAGTTTGGAGGAGAGAGGGGGAGAGAAAAAGGAGGGGAGGGAGGGGGAGGGAAAGAGGAGAGAAAGAGGAGATCAAATCACAATTTGGAGGAGAGAGAAATGAGGGGAGAGAGAGAGAGAGAAAGGAGAGGAGAGATCAGACCACAGTTTGGAGGAGAGAGAGGGAGAGAGAGATAAGACCACAGTTTGGAGGAGAGAGAGAGAGAGGAGAGGAGATCAGACCACAGTTTGGAGGGGAGAGAGAGGAGAGGAGAGATCAGACCACAGTTTGGAGGAGAGAGGGAGAGAGAGGAGAGGAGAGAAGACCACAGTTTGGAGGAGAGAGAGGAGAGGAGATCAGACCACAGTTTGGAGGGGAGAGAGAGGAGAGGAGAGATCAGACCACAGTTTGGAGGAGAGAGAGGGAGAGAGAGGAGAGGAGAGAAGACCACAGTTTGGAGGAGAGAGAGGAGAGGAGATCAGACCACAGTTTGGAGGAGAGAGAGAGGGAGAGAGAGGAGAGGAGATCAGACCACAGTTTGGAGGAGAGAGGAGAGGAGATCAGACCACAGTTTGGAGGAGAGAGAGGAGAGGAGATCAGACCACAGTTTGGAGGTGAGAGAGAGGGAGAGAGAGGAGAGATCAGACCACAGTTTGGAGGAGAGAGAGAGGGAGAGAGAAGAGAGGAGATCAGACCACAGTTTGGAGGAGAGAGAGAGGGAGAGAGAGGAGAGGAGATCAGACCACAGTTTGGAGGAGAGAGAGGGAGAGAGAGGAGAGGAGAGATCAGACCACAGTTTGGAGGCGAGAGAGAGGGAGAGGGAGAGAGAGAGGGGAGATCAGACCACAGTGTGAGAGAGCCTTACCTTGGGAAGCTCCCGCAGCTGGTTGGCGTCCAGTAGCAGCTCCTCGAGGCTGCGGCTGTAGCGGTAGATGTCATCGGGCACCGCCACCAGCGAGCAGTGCCTCTTGTCCACCGTCTCCACGTGCCGGTTACAGCGCCAGAGCGGGATACAGTGGAACATGGTCCGGGGGACCAGGAGAGGAGAGGAGAGGAGGGGAGGGGGTGATGGGAGATGGCGGGTCTTTGGGTATCACCGGCTTCTCTCCTGGGGACAGCTCCCCACCTCCTGCTCCGCAGCAACAACAACAACAACAGCCCCACAACAGCAACAACAACAACAGCCCCAGCGGCCGGGGTGGCGGCGGGGGGAGGGGGTCGGGGTGGGTGGCGGGGGGTGGGGGGTGGGGTGGGGGGGAGAGAGGCTCTCAGTAATCCACCAGCACTGCCTCTCTTTTAAAAATAAATCACACTAAGATATATAATACACACACACATATATATATATATATATAATTATTTACATGTGTATAAAATATATACAGATTTTTTTTCCCCCCCTCCCACCCCCCACACCCCCTCCCACCCCCCACACCCCCTCCCACACCCCACACCCCCTCCCACCCCCCACACCCCCCCTCACCCCCCAAAAAAATAGTCAATACACTGTAAACCCCTTTTTGTCTCACTGTGGCTTTTTCTTTCTTTCTTTCTCTTTCTCCTCTGGTCTCCTTGTTTCCTTCTCTCTCTCTCTCTCTCTCTCCTTTTCTCCTCCTCCTCTCTCCTGCTTTTGTGTTGGAAGGAGTTTATATATATATATATATATATACAATATATATTTTTGTATATTATTATATATTATATGTTATATATATATATATATATAGAGGTGACAGAGGTCAATAAGAGAAATGATGTCCAGTTTTTTCTCTCTTCTTTTGTTCGTCTCCTCTTCCTCCTCTCTCTGTGGTGTTACTTTTTTCTCTTCTTCTTTTATTCCAGGTTTACACTGCCAGGCTCTCCTCTCCTCCTTTTTCACACTCTCTCTATCTCTCTCTTTCTCTCTCTCTCCTCTCTCTCTCTCTCTCTCTCTTTCTCTCCTTTTTCCAGACTCTCCTCTGATTTCCTTCTCTCCCTCTCTCTCTCTCTCTCTGTGATTTTTCTCTCTCTGATTTCTCTTTCTCTCTCTCTGATATCTCTCTCTCCCTCTTTCTCTCTCTCTTTCTCTCTATCTATTTCTCTTCTTTCCCAGGTTTTCCTTCCTTCTCTCCTTCTCTCTTTCTCTCTCTCTCTGTGATTTTTCTCTCTCTGATTTCTCTCTCTCTCTGTGATATCTCTCTCTGTGATATCTCTCTCTCTCTCTGTGATATCTCTCTCTCTCTCTCTCTGTGATATCTCTCTCTCTTTCTCTCTCTCTTTCTCTCTATCTATTTCTCTTCTTTCCCAGGTTTTCCCTCCTTCTCTCCCTCCCTCTCCCTCTCCCTCTCTCTCGTGTCTCTCCCGGGCACTGATTTCCTCTCTCCTCTCTCCCTCTCTCTGTCTGTTTTCTCCTTCCCCCTCTCTCAGGCTCTGCTCTGCTCTCTGATCTCCTTTCCTCTCTTCTCTCTCTCTCTCTCTCTGTGGTTCCTGAACCGGAACCTGCGCTCCCACATCGCAGCTGACGTCAACACTCCCACCGCTCTCCCTCCATCTCCTCACACTCACCCCTCACACCCCCTCACACTCACTCACACCCCCTCACACTCCCTCACACTCACCCCTCACACTCACTCACCCCTCACACTCCCTCACACTCACCCCTCACACTCCCTCACACTCACCCTCACACTCACCCCTCACACCCCTCACACTCACCCCTCACACTCACACTCACCCCTCACACTCACCCCTCACACCCCCTCACACTCACTCACTCTCACTCACCCCCTCACACTCACTCACTCACACTCACTCCCTCACACTCACTCCCTCACACTCACTCACACTCACCCCCTCACACCCCCTCACACTCACCCCCTCACACTCACTCACTCACACTCACCCCTCACACACTCACTCACTCTCACTCCCTCACACTCACTCACTGACCCACACTCACCCCCTCACACTCACTCACACTCACCCCCTCACACTCACTCACACTCACCCCCTCACATTCACTCACACTCACACTCACCCCCTCACACTCCCTCACACTCACCCCCTCACACTCACTCACACTCACCTCCTCACACTCACTCACACTCACCCCCTCACACTCACTCCCTCACACTCACCCCCTCACTCTCACTCACACACTCACTCACCCCCTCACACTCACTCACACTCACCCCCTCACACTCACTCACACTCACTCCCTCACACTCACCCCCTCACACTCACACCCCCTCACACTCACTCACACTCACCCCCTCACACTCACCCCCTCACACTCACACCCCCTCACACTCACTCACACTCACCCCCTCACACTCACTCCCTCACACTCACCCCCTCACACTCACTCACTCACACTCACCCCCTCACACACTCACTCACTCTCACTCCCTCACACTCACTCACTGACTCACACTCACCCCCTCACACTCACTCACACTCACCCCCTCACACTCACTCACACTCACCCCCTCACATTCACTCACACTCACCCCCTCACACTCACACTCCCCTCACACTCACTCACACTCACCCCCTCACATTCACTCACACTCACCCCCTCACACTCACACCCCCTCACACTCACTCACACTCACCCCCTCACATTCACTCACCCCCTCACACTCACTCACACACTCACTCCCTCACACTCACTCACACTCACCCCCTCAAACTCACTCACACTCACCCCCTCACATTCACTCACACTCACCCCCTCACACTCACACACTCACCCCCACACTCACCCTCTCACACTCACGTATACACTCACCCCCTCACACTTACAACAACAACAACAAGATTCCATTTATAGAGCGCCTTTTACGTCGGGAGGACATCCCCCCTCACACTCACCCTCTCACACTCAAACACACACTCACCCTCTCACACTCACACACTCACCCCCTCTCACTTACACACTCACCCCCTCACACTCACTTACACACTCACCCTCTCACACTCACCCTCTCACACTCACTTACACACTCACCCTCTCACACTCACTCACCCTCTCACACTCACCCACTCACACTCACCCTCTCACACTCACTCACCCTCTCACACTCACTCAGCCTCACACACTCACCCTCTCACACTCATCCTCTCACACTCACCTAGATACTCACACTCAACCTCACTTGCACACTCACACTTACACTCACATTTACACACTCACTTACACACTAACTCACTCACACTTGCACACACATACACACACACACTCCGAGTTACAGTCATATACACACACACACGCACTCCGACTTACACTCACATACACACTCACGTACACACACACTCACATACACACTCACATACACTCACACATACCCTCACATCAACTCACACACACTCACATACACACTCACATACACACACACTCACACACACTCCGACTTACACACTTAGACTCACATACACACACACTCATACACACACACACGTACACATATACTCACACATACACTCACATCAACTCACACACACACACACACTTACACACTCACACACTTACACACAGACTTACACACTCCCACACACTTACACACTCAAATACATTCAGTTACACACTCACACACTTACGTACATAAACACTCACACACACACACACACACACAGCAATAACAAGAGGGAAGCTACACAGATACAGTGTTCACAAACGATCGAAGCTCTCCCTCTCGCACACTGACCCACTGCACCCCCCCCGCCCCCCCCCCCGCCCCCCACCCCCCGCCCCCCCCCCCCACACCACCCCCCCACACACATACCTTTACTACGTCTCTCTCAATGACTGATCCTTTTATTCTCCCGTTCCTCTCTGCAGCCCCAACCCTCTTGTTTGCAACGTTACCCGACTGCAGCACTCGGAATCAGGAAATCCTCCTTTTTTATTACTATTATTTATTTTATTTATTTATTTAAATGTACAATCTTTGATATACTGTGTATATCTGCATAAAAGATTGCCTCGTTCCAGGTGAGGTCAAGAGACATCCTCATTTCATTCATCTTTTATATACATATATATATATAGAGAGAGAGAGATGATCTTTAATATATATATATTAGTTATATATACGCATGATTGCTTCTTTGTAAATGGGACTGGGAGAGTGTGTGAGGTTTCTTGGTGAACAAGTTAACAAATACTGATCCGTCTGTCCTGTTGTTGAGCTGACAATGTTGTCGAGAGATGACACTGCTATGGAATAGAGCAACTAATACCCCGGTCTCTGGCTGACACGGCCTAAATGCCAATGGATGTTAAGCCACTGCTGTTGAATTGCCCTATGGTTATTGAACCCAACCCGGGTAGAGCACCATCTACTGACTGCACTTGTGTGCAATAGTTCGCTCGCCCTGTGGTTATGAGATGATCATATTTTACTGCGCTGACCCTTGCATTTCCTTTAGCGCCCCATCACACTGTTGAAATGGCTCCAAGCGCTTCCCAGGGTGCAGTGACTGTGTATTTGTAGGTGGGGTGAACGCAACAGACAATAAGCGCGTAGCAATGTCCCGCGGACCTGGTTCAGCTGATAATTCAAGCCCCACATCGGGACTTTGAACTCAGTCGGCACTGACACCAAATCGAGTGCTGAGGTGTCGTCCTTCAGATGAAAATAGAGTCAGGTCAACCCTCTCTGTTTAGGTGGACATTAAAGATCCATAGCATGACTCAACATACAAAAGAGAAGGGAGTTTCTCCTGGTGACTTGGCTAACAATCCTTCGGATAAAATTGGTCATTCACTTCATGGCTGTTTGTGGGACACTACTGTGCAGAAATCAGCCGCTACGTTTGGCTAAAAATAATAATAATCCTTTCATTTGGTGATAATAATAATGGTAAAGCACCTTTCACGTCAGGAGCACCTTTCACGTTTCAAAGCGCTTCATAGGATACACTGCAAAGCGCAGTGACTGTCTGTTCTGTAGGCAACTGCAGAGGTAGGTTTTTAGGAGCCTCTTGAAAGCAACGTGTGAGGAAGAGGGATTATGAGAGAGAGTTTCAGAGAGTAGAGGCCGGGTGGCTGAAAACTCGCTCGCAAATTCTGCAAAACTTGCAGAAACTTACAACCGTTCGGTGGGGCAAGGGTCCAGAGACACTTCACATCTGGTTGCATTTATATAGCGCACTGCACGCAGGATAGAGTCTCAGAATGCTGCCTGAAAAAGTTATAACAAGGATCTTGAAATCAATCCGTTGACATATAGGGAGTCAATTGAGCCTGGCAAGGATGTGGGTGATAGCATAGGATTGCAGAGCCTAGTGGAGGAAAGGATACAGAGGTGGGATAATAATAATAATAATCCTTCATCATGGCATTTGATATAGCACCTTATCACATCATTGAGATGTCTCAAAGCGATTCACAGAATATACTGTAAAGTGACTGTACATCTTGTGGGCGAAACATGCAGCCAATTGCACACAGCAGTAATGGATTGAGTGACAAATTTATTTTTTTAATGAAGGGATTATTACCCCCGAAAAGGAATCCGCCAGTCGACTAACAATTCGGTTCACACTTACTGCTAAGTAAACAGAGACGTGTGGGGGCTAAGGAAACTTGCTAAGGTTTTGTTCTGCCCAGGAATCGAACCCGGGTTTTCTTGCTTGCGAGGCGAATGCCCTGGATAAGCTGGAAGGTTGACCTTTTTGGAGAGACAAGCTAACACGTTTAAAAATGTGTTCAGAATAGTTAAACGTTATGAGTGAAAATTGGATGGTGCACCTTTTGCAGCATATTGAATAATACTTACTTATCGCAGAAGACTTTGCACTCAACATGGTAACCTGCGCCAAGCCCTGTACAACTTCCGAATCTTCTGTCAAATGGTGTCAGCAGATATCCAGATGGAGAGAGTCATTAAACTTTGGCAGTCGACCCAAACACTTCACTGCGCCAGTTATGTGGATTAAATCAACAGTGATTTATGCTAGATGTTTAATCGCTTCTCCTTCCTCCACCTCTCACCCGCCTCCCACCCCCCCCACCCCACCCACCCACCCCACTTTGTTTTTGACCAACTTCTATTGAAATAGGCAGTGAGTGGCTTTCTTCCCACTCTTAGATATTAATTCCAATGCTGGAATACAACTGCAAAATTGGAGCAAGCTCTTGTCTGCCAAAAATTGGAGACGATTTCCTTTCTAAAAGGAGGTATTTCACAACTTTTTAAGAAAACATATTTTTAGTTGGATCGCTTTAGAGTGTCGATCAGAATATCCTTTTCGTTTCATATTTTACACATTTTATTGAGAACTGTGGCTACTGTCTCCTCTCTTTTCTCCCATGTTCGGCGTCAAACTCAAAACACTTCCCAAGGTAGACTGCAAAGCGGAGTCAATGTGTCTTTTTTGGTGGGGGAATGGTTTTCAGATCGTAATTTCAGTGTTGCTTCTGAATATCTGAAGGGTGATCAGTGATAATGGGACACTCCCTGAAAATAAGAGTAACATTAAAACAACACAAAGATGTTCCATGGTTTGAAATACACCCGTTAACTAAGTTAATTTATTTTAAATATGCTTTGAATATATACCATTTACACATTGTTTTTGAGATATATTTTCTACCTTCCGAAGGTCGTACCTAAAGACTGTTACGTGTACATACACCACAGTAAAATCCTGCTAAGTGCTTTGAGATATCACAACACTAAATCAAATGCAAGGATTATTATTATTATAGAAATTGATTTTTTAATCGGAAAATTAAAAATCCAGGTGTTTGGGGAGATATTGTAGTCTATTTCTTTTGTAAAATGGAAGAAAATAAGGGGAAAAAGTTAATACAAAAAGGGCAAATTTGATAAAAATTTAAATTTATTTTGGAACATCTTCTTAACCCCCACATCCCATGTGTGTCAGCCCAACTCAGACAGTGGTGGGGATGTGCTGCATTTTTGGAGGTGCCATCCTTCACATGAGACATTAAACCAAGGTCCCGTCTGCCTGGTCAGGCGGACATCATTCAAAAAGAGAAGGTAGTTTCACCCACTGTGGCCCACAATCCCCCAAACAAAACTATTCATTCACTTCATGGCCATTTGTGGGACATTAATAATATAGTAAATAATCCTTGCATTTGATATTCGAGACGTGTCAAAGAGCTTCACAGCATATACTATCAAGTGAATTGATTGTATATTTTGCGGGCGAAATGTGGCAGCCGATTGCGCACAAAAGTGTCCCACAAACAGTCGTGGATTGAAGTGACCAATTTTTTTAAAGAAATTATTACCTCTGGAAAAGCAATCCGCCAATCGATTGACAGCCGGGCTCCTACTAACTGCTAGGTAAACAGAGGTGTAAGGAAATTTGCCCAACATTTCACCCCGCTGGGAATCGAAACCCAGGTCTCTCACTTGCGAGACGAGTGCTCTAACCACTGAGCTACAAGACTCCACATTGCTGTGTGCAAATTATCTGCTACATTTGCCCAGAAATACGTAGTCACACCACTTTACAGTAATATCATGTGAACGACTTTGAGACATCTAAGTGATGTGATAAGATGCTATACCAAATGCAAGAGCTATTATTGCGATTATTATCCCATAATCTATCTACTACAGTGCCGCCTTTGGGAATGCGCGTACGTTAGATTTGTGTATGAGACGCCAGAACTGGGATTACAGTGAGGCAACAACAGCAACACAATTAAATTGTATAGCACCTTTCAGTCTTTCCAACCCGAGCTGGGGGGTCGGGATCGGGGAGGGTAGAGGGCAGCAGGCGATGGAGGGTGACCGAAGGCACGCTCGAAGAGGAGGGTCTTGAGACGGGGCAAGGGAGGGGGCGAAGCGAAAGGACTGCAGAATGGAATTCCAGAGGGTGGGGGCAGAGTAGCTGAAGGCTCGCCCGCCAATGGTGGGGTGGGCGAGGCGGGGGATTTGAAGCAGGCCGGAGCCCGCTGAGCAGAGGGAGTGGGCAGGATGGTAGGGGGTTAGGAGGCTGCAGAGTTAGGGGGGAGCAAGACCATGGAGGGCTTTGAAGGTGAGGACCAGGATCTTGAACTGTATCCTCTGTGTGATTGGAAGCCAGTGAAACCGGGTGAGGGCCAGGGTGATGAGGTCACGGAGCCCGGTGTGGGAGAGGACACGGATTGCGGAGTTCTGGATGATCTGCAGCCTATGGAGGGAGGAGTTGGGGAGGCCGACAAGCAAGGAGTTTGCAGAGTCAAGCCTCGATGTAATGAAAGCGTGTATGAGGGTTTCGGCGGCCTGCAGTGTGAGACAGTGGCGGAGTCGGACGACGTTGCGGAGGTGGGGGGAAGGCAAAGCAGGACATGGCGCAGATGTGGGGTAGAAAGGATTGTTGAAGGTCAAACAAGACCCCATGGTTCCACACTGGCTCGGTGAGGTTGGAGTGTGCAACCATGGATGATGATGCTGTTAGTGCCTGAGGTGTGGAGGCGCTGATGGGAGCCAATTGGACGGGCCTCGGTCTTGTTGACGTTCAGCTGTAGAAAGTTAGCTCTCATCCAGGTTCTGGAAAGTATCCACCCCATCATGGACGCTAAAAATTACTGACAAATTTAACTCTTAAATAATTTAATTCACATGAAAATGCAAACCGACTTGGATTTGCATAGCACCCTTCACGCAAGATAGCAGCTAAAAATAATCTTTTAAATAATCTTAAAGTATGATCTAATAATAATCTTTTAAATAATCTAACAAAAAAATCTTTTACTGATTGACTTTTACCAGAAAAATGGGTATTTATGAGTGACAATAGGTAAAAAAAAAACTACTTTAATGAAACTCCTTACAAATATATAGACAGATTAAAATGATTGTCACCACTTTACAAAGTTTGGAAAGAGGATGTTCTGGTATTATTTAGATAATCTGATTGTGTTTGTCTATTGAAGCCAGAAACACATTTTGGCTCCAAGGACCATAAGTAAAGTTTTTAAACCAAAATATATCAAATAATAATAATCCTTGCCTTTGAAATTGTACATATAACATCAAAATGTCTCAAATTATCCACAGATAATTGTTGTCAATTGCAATGACTCTGACCCTGAGGATGAACAAAGCAATACATTTCTGCACAGCAAGATCCCCAAAACACTTCAAGGTGAATGGTCAATCTATCTACAGGAATGTCATAAATAAATTTAAGCCTTGCATTTGATATAGCACCTTTCATGTCGGAAGGATGTCTTGAAGTACTTTATAGAATAGATGGTAAATAGCGGTGACTTTTTTTTAATCAGCCTTGACACTGGGAGAAACTCTTTGAATAATGTGGTGGAGTCTTTAAATGTCCACCAGATGAACAGGCAGATGGATCCTTGGTTGAACATCGCTTCCGAAGGACAGTGTCTTAAATAACCCCCCACTACTGCACAAGAATGTCAGCCTAAACTATGATCTTATACCTACAACCTTCTAACCCAGAGTTAAGACTATTACCATTGACAGCCAAGCTGGCAAATAAATCGTTGTTTTATATGTTAAGCCCATTCAGCGTTTCTTTTTAATAAGGGTATAGTCAAGAGCAAACAAACAAGTCTGTGTTCTTGTATCCCATTCATTTTGCTCAGTACTACTTACAGCAATGCTCCAAAATGATTTAACACTACGTCAGCACTAATTGTACTGAATGGTGCCAAAGTACAAATGTTTTCGCCCACAAATAATTAGTCCACAGTAAATCAGGTAGCAAACTGAATGCATTCATTCAAACCAGTTTGTGTAATGGAAACTAGTACTAGATTAGGGGACCTCTAACCTGCTGCCTATAGATACTACTACTACTACTAAAAATAATAATCCTTGCATTTAATATAGTGCCTTATCACATCCTTGAGACATCTCAAAGTGCTTCACAGAATAAATTGTAAAGTGAATTGACTGTGTATTTTGTGGGCAGCCAATTGCGCACAGCAGTGTCCCACAAACAGTCGTGAATTGAGTGACAAAACGTTTTATTTTTGAGGGATTATTACCCGCAAAAAGTGATCCACCAATCGACTAACAATGGGTTCGTACTTACTACTAGGTAAACAGAGGCCTGTGGAGTATGGAAACTTGCCTAAAGTTTCACCCCACCCAGGAATCAAACCCAGGTCCTCTCGCTTGTGAGGCAATTGCGCATACCACTATGCCTACGGGACTCTAAGTATATCCATCCCCACCACCTTCCCAAGCCAAATCCAACTCATAAATCATCAAATTCACTTTTCTCCGTGATGGGGGTCCTTCAGATGAGACTGCGAGGCCCATCTGCCTGTTTAGGTGGACGTTAAAGATCCATGGCATGGATTGAAAAGCGAATTGAGTTCCTCCCAGTGTCCTGGTCAACAACCTCTAAATAAAATTGACATTTTGGCTGTTTGTGGGATATTGCTGTGTGCAAATTTACAGCTGGATTCGTCCACAAAACACACAGTCGCGTTACTTTAAAGTATATCCTATGAAGCGCTTTGAGACGTCCTCCCGACGCGAAAGTGCTATACCAAATGTAAGGATTATTATTATTAAAGGCAATTTGTTAGTCTCTGGCATCAAGCCTAAGTTGATGTCCCGGAAATGTGCACTTCTGTCCTGAAGACCTCCAGATTTCCTGATCTAAAAGACAGGATACCAGCCAAATTCAACCAGTCGTCTGCAAAAGCATATTCAAATGCTGACTGTTTTTTTATAAATATACCGGTCATTGAGTCATCTTAGGCAAAGACAGTGGCCACATTTTTTTCTATGGACTAAACCAATGTTATAGAGCTTTAGGGGGTTCTTTAGAGTTGAAACTAGTTGGCAATTATGGTCTGAAATTCTGTCATTTCAGAAATCTGACTTCAAATTTAAGAATTCAACTAAATCAACAATTTGCCAAATTCTGGAAATTATCATTGCCAAGAAAGTAGAATAAATCTGGACCCCGGTCAAATGTCTCCCCCTAGATGTCATATTGTTATAATTATTTTTATATTGAGTGTTAATTAGCAGATCAAAATCTATTACAAAATATTGCAATATTCCCTGTAGGGGCTTGTGTGATGGTTGAACTTAACATGTGAGTGGAACAAAGTATAGAACAAGAAAAGATCATTCCACCTGTTAAACCTGTCTATTCACAAATTATGTGAAACCCACTCAACCACTGAGTCCACCAATGTGTTCAATCTCCCAAAGGAAGGTTCTGCAATATTTCTCTCCAAAGACAATCTTTCCCTCCCGCCATTATCTAACATCTTTGATCGGTTCCCTCACATCCTTGTATCCCTGCAACCTGAGAACCATCACAATCCACAGAACATTGCATTGTGGAAGATGCCGTCCTTCAGATTAGGTGTTAAAAACCAAGTTCTCATCTACCTGTTCAGGTGGACATAAAAGACACTGTTCACAAAGAGAAGGGAGTTTCTCCTCGTGTCCTGGTCAACAATCCTGCAGATAAAGCTAGTTATTCTCCTTATGGCTGTTTGTGGGATATTGCTGTGCAAAAAATTGATTGCTGCATTTGCTTTCAAAAATAGCCACAACACTTTACAGAAAACTGTGTGAAGCTCTTTGAGATGTTTCGACAAGATAAGGTACTGTACAAGGAATCATTTACTATATTATTAACATTTGATCATCTGTCTATATTAGCTTCAGTTTTATTGATGGGCCAAATGGCCTTTCGCTTTCGTCCTCTCTTTGCTCTCCATATCAATTTCACTTGTGACCCAGTACATTTCACGTAAGACACGTTAACCTTAGCACAAACAGGTGTTGCTAAAGGCGTTTGCCATTTCAATTCGAGATGTCAAGGTAAGCAAACAAACAGAATAGTATGAGTATTTCCTCTGTATGGAACGTCTTATCAAGTAAGATTTGTCTTTATGAGATCCAATTGTTTACAGCTCTGAAACAGCTTTATGGCTGTATTAGAGTACTATAGTTTGAGAACTATTCAGAAAGTGAAACCCTTTAGTATATATTAATGGAGTTCTCCCATACGCTGATAAGGCATCTTGTGAATCACATGCTTTCCCGTATTTTCATTCTGTTTTCCCGAAATACACAAAGTGCACAAAACTTCTTTATGTATTGCCTTTTATCACAAGATAACAAGAGAGGTTTGGATTAAAAAGACCATTCAGCCCATTTGAAAATGCCCAACCTACCATCTTCCCATTACAGCTTCAATCTTAAATGAGTCTCCTTACAAGACTGAAGGCCCCAGCTTGTCTAATGGATGCTCCCAGCTCATTCCACTAACACTAGGTAGGGATCAACCCCCTTGCACTGCCTCCACAGCCAAGGCAGCCCCGGTGGTGAACAGATCTAGGTGCGGCCTGACCAGAGTACCATATAGTTTGAGTATGACATCTGTAGATGTTAACTCAACTGATTTTGCAATGTAGCCCAGCATCCTGTTTGCCTTATTCATCTTGTACTGTGTGTCCAAGATCATTATTGTTATAACCTTCCCACGAAGTCCGACTGCCAAACTGATTTGCTATGTTCATAAGATGTAGGACCATAAGACATAGGAGCAGGAGTAGGCCATTTGGCCCCTCGAGCCTGCCCCGGTTCACACTTGCCTTGTTCAATAACTCTGAAGCTTTAAGAGATTGTTTGGGGAATTTAACTACATTTTGTACTTTAGATTTGCCAAAAACGTGTTGATGATTCCACCACATTTTCACTGAGGTACTCTGAAGAAAGAAATTCACACAAAACTGAAGCTTTGAATGATTGGTCACAGTCAACCTAAGTAATAATTGAAAGTAAGTGATTGAAACAGGGAGACAGAAGAGAGAAAAGAAGGAATTTTTTTTAAAAAAAGATTTCAAATCTTCCAAGTGATTTCAGCCTTTTATTGCCCAGGTTCACATCCTTGTTAGTTTCTTCTTGGGGAAAAAATTATTTGGTCACTCAATCCACGACTGTTTGTGTGACACTGCTGTGTGCAATTAGCTGCCGTATTAACCCTTCCAGTGCAAAGAGGTATTTCTTTATAATAATAATAATAATCTTTGCATTTGATATAGCGCTTTTCACGTCTTCTAGACGTCTCAAAGCGCTTCACCGAATAGACTGTAAAGTGAATTGACTGTATTTTTGTGGGCGAACGCGGCAGCGAATTGCGCACAGCAGTGTCCCACAAACAGCCGTGAATTGAAAATGACCAATTTATTATTGTTTTGTTTTGGAGGGATTATTATTAGGCGTGTGGAGAAAGGAAACTTGCCCAAGGTTTCGCCCTGCCTGGAATTGAACCCAGGTCTTTCGCTTGCAAGGCGAGTTACACGGGTAACAATCAACAATAATTTCACTCAAAGGAATTATGTAACCCCTCTGCTATAGTTTCACTTTACAATTTGGAGGCTCAATAATTCCTTAAAGTAACAGAATAAGCAATACTGAGATGTCAATTGCTGTTATATTATGACATATAAAAGAAGCATTTNAAAAAATATTGCTCCCTCCTTTTTTCTTCCCTTGTCCCCTTGTTTTTTTATTGTCCATTCTGATTATATCTGCTAAGTGTAATGTATTTGCTTTCCTCTCCCTCCAGCATGGTCAAACACTGTGAGATGTCCTCCTGACACTAAAGACGCTATATAAAAGTAAATTGAAACGTGTTATATTGTATTACCTTCCCTTTCTATTTCCAATGCTGGCCAAATCCAAAACCCAACAGTGACTGAGACGAGATGAAACAAGATAAATGATGAGTTGATTCTAACATTTGCTTTTCTAATGATTAAAATGAATTGAAAACATTAATTTATTTAATGTAACAACACATCGCAATGACAAGAGAGGATTGGAGAGAGACCCGTTGGATTTCACGTTTCAAGAATACAAATCCCCCTTGTCTTCTCATTTCTGAATCAAACTATTTCATGAAAGTGTCCAGTGTCCCGGACTCAACAACCTTCCCTGGTGACCAATTCCAGCTGTTGATTGTTACCTGTGTAAAGAAATACTATTGCTATTGTCATTATTATAAGTGGAGCTCTTCAGTTTGGAAACTCTCAAGCACCCCGACAGGTTTCCACATGTGTCAGACACTTCCTGGGGGAAAATCTGCCCAAAACATAATTAGATGGTTGCCAGAAATTAAAATACATTTGTAGTCCAAAATCAACTAAATACTAGCCCACCAGTAGCCCAATATTCTGCATTGCCGAATATAGATAGCAGAGCGGCCAATTATAATAATAATAATAATAACAACAATAATAATAATCCTTGCATTTGATCATAGTGCCTTATCACATTGTTGAGGCGTCTCAAAGTGCTTCACAGGGTACATTGTAAAGTGGAGTGACTGTGCATTTGTGGCCAATCGAGGTTAGCGCTTTCGAAACTGTGCGGGAAAAAGTCTTCGAAAATGCTTTGCACGTTTGAAATTAAAAACAGTTAAATTGAAGCATTTCCCCCCCATCCCCCTCCCCCCCCCATCCCCCTCCCCCTCCCCCTCCCGCCCATCCCCCTCCCCCTCCCATGCTGTTTTCACAGCAATAAAAAAAACGCCCAATTGGGCGTGAAGCCGCCCAACCCCGCCCCCGCCCCCCCGGTGTGATTGACAGCTGGCGCTGGGTCACGTGGCACAAACTCGCTTCCCGGCGTGCCCCGCGTTCTCTTCCGGCGGCTCCAGGATGGCGGTGCGTACCGGGGTTCAGTCAGCGGAGGGAATGGGGGGCGATAATCCGCGGCCATCCTCTCCATCGGCTCGACCCCTCGCCTTGTTTGGCTGCCGCGCGGGCGGAGGACGCCTCGCCCTCGGCGGTCGGCCCCGTCTGAGCGCGGTATCGGGAGATTTGTGGGGAGATGTGCCTCTCTCGGGGGGAGCGACGGGGGCGGCGGCTGACACGGGGGCCCCGCGGCCGCCATCATTAACCGTCAGCCCCGCGAGCGGCGCGCGGAGAGGCCCTGTGTGTGAGGGTGGGGGGGAGGGGAGGGGGGGGGCTGCTGTTCTAGGTCTGGGGTGGGGTCGTTGCTGTGTGTTTGGGTGACCCTGAGAGGCCCGACACGTCTGTGCCGCCGCCGCCTCCTCCTCCTCAACAGCAGTTCCCCCCCCCCCACCCCCCCTCTAACCCCGGAGCTGACTCTTCCCTTCAGGCAGTTGTGTGTGTGTGTTTCCCCCCCCCCCCCCCCCCGGGCCGTCCCGCAATTCGTCTCCTCGTTTTTTTTTAAACGCAAAAAAAAACCCTCTCTTCCCCCCCTCCTCCCCCCCCCCTCCCTCCCCCTCCCCCCCCCTTTTTTAAATACGAGGCTTCTGTTTCGGACCCACGCGTTCTGCATCGCGTGAGTGACGCTCCCGGTCGGTTACGCCAGCGAGGGCAGCGCTGCGGCCGAGGGCAGCGCTGCGTCCGAGGGCAGCGCTGCGGCCGAGGGCAGCGCTGCGGCCGAGGGCAGCGCTGCGGCCGAGGGCAGCGCTGCGTCCGAGGGCAGCGCTGCGGCCGAGGGCAGCGCTGCGGCCGAGGGCAGCGCTGCGGCCGAGGGCAGCGCTGCGGCCGAGGGCAGCGCTGCGTCCGAGGGCAGCGGTACCTACGAGGGCAGTAATCGGTAACCCGCGTGTCCTGATGCATTTATTCACGCCGTCGAGGCATCTCAAAAGTGCTTCGTATTATGTCCCGCATTTCGCCCACAAAATATACCGTCAATTCACTTTACAGTATATCCTGTGTAGCCTTTTGAGGCGTCTCGAAGACCGATAAGGAGCCGTATCAAATGCGAGGATTATTATTATACTGTAATGTGGATTGACTGTTTTGTGGGTGAAATACAGCGGCCAGTTTGCACACAGCAGTGTCCCACAAACAGCCATGGCATGAGTGACCAATTTTATGCAATGTGTTATGTATACCTTTATTTAACGATGTGTGGCCTAACAAGTCAACAGTGTTAACTTAAATGGCCCTTGCGACCATTTGAGTTTTGTTACCTGTTCTAACCGCTCTGAGACACTGCCTTGCGTGAAGGGGGCTATATAAATGTCTAGTTGTATGTATTTGTCTAGTTCGCTTTTGAAAGCTAACACGGATACTGCCTCAACCATCGCTAATAGAAACAGGAGTACGCCTTTCAGCCCTTCGAGCCTGTTCAGCCATTCAATTAGATCATGGCTGATCTGCACCTCAATTGTCAGAGATATTGGTCTTTGGATACAGATCACGTGGAACAATTTGGAAAGAGAAGCAAGTTTCCCTTAGTGTCCTGACCAACATTCCCCCAAATAAACAAAAATTGGTAACTTACTTCATACCTCAACTGCCCTATTCCCGGTAGGGCATTCCATTTCTTAACTGCGTGAAAACATTTCTCCCACCCTCCCCATTTTCTCGTTAATTAACTATCTTAAATTGATGCCCTCTAGTTACTGATTCACTGACCAGTGGGAATAACCTCTCCCCATTGACTTATCTAAAACCCTCATAATTTTGAAGACCTCTATCTGTTCCAGAAGAAAAACCCAGTTCATCCAACCTGTTCTCATAAACCAAACCACTCATCCCCTATATCATCCTAATAAATCTCCTCTACAGGCCCTCTATTGACTTGACATCATTCCTAAACGTTTACCAAGTTTTTTTAAAGGTATTGAAAGACAATCTTTTCTTGAAAGATGAACTGTAAAATTTATGAGTTTAGCCGTTTCAGAATAGAATACCAAACCATTTGTTCTATTGGTCAAGTCTGACATTGCAGTATAGTCGGCGAGGTGGTCATTGTCAGAGGAGACAAGATGAAACATTAAACTGAGGTCCCATCTACCTGTTGAGTTGGACGTTGAAGATTTTATTGCACTATTGAACATGTTATTGCTGAATCCTGCCCAACAATACTCCAAACAAAATTGGCTGCTTAATGTTTGTGGGACTTTGCTGTGCCCAAATTGGTTGGCATGTTTGCCTACAAGTGTGCAGTCATTTTCTTCGTATAAAATCCTGTGAAGCGCTTTTAAACATTTTGTTGAGGTGACAAGGCACTGTATTAAATGCATCATATTAACGCTTAAGTTTCCTTTGCCTTTTTTCAGAGTGAAAAGGAAAACCCTATGCGCGAGCTCCGCATCAGAAAACTCTGCCTGAATATCTGTGTGGGTGAAAGTGGTGACAGACTCACCAGAGCTGCTAAAGTGCTGGAGCAACTCACTGGTCAGACCCCAGTGTTTTCCAAAGGTTGGTGTTTCTGATGACGCTCCCACTCTTGTGGCAATAAATGAATTAAGAATATGAAGGCCTTCTGTTGATTAGCATTCTGTTCACCTGTTGGATTCGTCAAACATAAACAAGAGGTTTTCCATTCTAATGTATGGTTTGGTCAACAGCCACGTTGTTAATGTTTCTAATCCATTGTGTACGTATCCTTGCTGGATTCGGTATTTGTTCACTGCTGAGCNTTTTTTTTGGAGGTGCAAAAATGATCAACTTCCATCAGGATCAAAAGGTTTCGAGATACATCTCTTCCCAATTGCAGGAAGTGGTGTCTCTGATGACCTGAGAGCTGGAAATAAGCACATCTTCTTAGTTTGTTGAAAAATTGTCTAACTAATAAAATAATAAATTTGAAAATCTGCAACCCTTGTGCATGTTTTAATTTAGCAATTTAAAATGGGATTTTCCAAACTAATGTATTCAGTAGGCTACTGGTGGCCAAATATTAAATTAACATTGTTGAATATAAGAATCAGTATTGGTGCAGTTAGGGCTAACTGTTAAAATGTTAAACTTGAAGGCCTTTTTGTGTTTCAATCTGAGTGAAGGATTTGGCAGAGTGGGCAGCTTTCATTAAAGGTTTGAATAAGTACCTCAAGAAAAAATGATTAAAAGCTGCAGGTTGGTAGCAGTTAGCCCCAGTAGGGGAGCTCACACCAGCAAATACAAGTGGGTTGAATGGTTTCCTGTGTTGTGGACCTTTCTCTGTGATTTTATAATATGATTTATTTTTGATACAGCTCGTTACACTGTGCGGTCCTTTGGCATCAGGAGAAATGAGAAAATTGCGGTTCATTGCACAATCCGTGGGGCCAAAGCTGAGGAAATCTTGGAGAAAGGCCTAAAGGTGAGCATTTCCTACATAATTAAGAATTTTATTTGCATATAAATCATGGTTTTGTTGCCTGCAGGGAGTTGGGAAAAATAGCAGTAACATACAGAACTCTGTATGTGTAGCATTCCTGTTTTATACAGTCCAAAGCAAGTGTTGGTTTATTAAGCTGTGTCCAGTGAATAAAAATGGACAATTTTAATGACGTTCATTGCATTGAATACCCTTTTCATCATGAATATCATGCTTCACAGCTGCTTCTAAGCTAAAATGCTTAGTAAAGTGCACTGAACTTGTTTCAGTGATGCATCTGGTGCTATATAAACTCAAGTTGTTTACAGTGGTGCAGTGCAGTAGATGGTATTTTAAAACTGAGCACAGTATATCCTGTGAAGCGCTTTAAGACGTCTCAACGATGTGATAAGACACTATATCAAATGCAAGGATTATTGTTATTGTGTTTTAGGTTCGGGAATATGAACTGAGAAAGAACAACTTCTCAAACACTGGAAACTTTGGGTTTGGTATCCAGGAGCACATTGATTTGGGCATCAAGTATGATCCTGCCATTGGAATCTATGGTCTGGATTTCTATGTGGTGAGTACTGAGTTTTGCAGACTTTCAATTCAGCATTATGTTGTTTGAGCAGTGATGTGCACTGCTGGGTGTCTCTCCGACTGCCTTATCCTCTCCCATTGATACTCAGTAGATGAGAAACGGCAGATTTCACTAGAACTGGGCTGCTTATAATAAGTCATGAGGATTTCCTATCTTAATGTTTGCTATTGTAACTTTGGTTGAAGCCTTTAGTGTTTTGGCCTCCGGGGCATATATCTATATGCTGTGGTACGACCAGAATGTGCAGTTATGCGCCTTTTTGGTCATAGACTTGCTTGTACATATTTCAGCATATGGTTCAAATCTTCTAAACCACGCAGGTTTTATGTGCTTTGCAACACCGTGTTTAAAATGGTTGTACTGAATTTGGGCCAATATGATGGAATCGTTGAGATAGTGTCAGATCTGAAAATAGCAGGAAAGACTCTCGATGTGGAATCTTTTGAGCCAAGTGCTGTACAGTCGTAATGGAACTGCTGTGGATCTTACTCATTCAGTCGTGCCCTTTTTATCCCAGGCTGATTGTAATTCACATGCTGGAATCTTTAGTAACCATCTGCTATTAGCATTTCAATAGAATCTGTTATAGTCATTTTAATAGCTTAGTTTTACAGTCTTATTACTGAGCCTGCTGTCAGTGATGGATTTAATATCTTCAGTTCAAGTCTGTAAAATATTGGAACATCTGGGCTTTATAGGCACATCACAGAATCATTTTAGCTTTATTGAACCTGATTCTACTTTTCGAAAAAGCCAGTTGTAGCGGAGAAGCTCGACTATCTTATAGAAACAGCTTAAAACTGATATTGTTAGTCCTTTTGTTGTATAAGCTGTGCTGCATTGCTATTCATGGCAAGCTATTGTAGCAGATAAACTTTACAGCAGTGGTGGCCAACCCATGGCTTGTGGGCCACTTCTGGCCCGTGAGGCTGTATGAAGTGACCCACAAAACTTTTGACTAGTCTGGATGAGTCTTGAGTTCAATCAATATTGTTTCGATTTTGTTTCTTGGTTGAATATGTTTTTATTTATGGCATAAATAAATGCCTTAGAGAGCACTCCTTATATCTCTTGGCTGAAGTGATTTCAATTATATGCTAAACATAGAAATAGTTCTGCTGTTTGTAGCTGAAGACCTTCCTTTTTGACGATTACTACAGTCGTCTCCCCTCTTTCCCTAAATCGGGGCCGAGGTCAACCACTGTTTAGAGCTACCCCGCATGAAGGATGCTATATAAATGCAAGTTGTTATTCTCAATTTATAGTATCCAACCTTACATTTCCCACGTGCCTTGATTAGCGGACTAAAACAACTCCAATTAACCAATTAAATATCTGACCTTACAATCACAATCTGCACTGGGCTTCTTGTGCAGTCTAGTCCCTTGATATCAAAATGTAGTTTCATTTTCAGAGAGAAAAAAATTCACATAAGTAATTGGTTACAAAATGAAGGCATGTGGTGTTGAGGAGATTGGGGCAGCATGAAACCAAGAGAGATTGCTGCAGGACAGGAAGCAGTGAGATGTTTTTCAGACTGTCAGGATGTAATCAATGACTCTCAGTTGGTTGAAAGAAAGATGTGTAGTGCGAGTGTGTGTGTTTACCAGGGATCAGAGGTTATGTGGGAAGACTTGAATTTGGTAGAACAGGTTGTTAAGGGTAATCTGAAGGTTTTTTTCAATTTTCTAAATACTTTTGTTAGGAAGATCAGAGGTTTACTGAGTCGGTAACAAGAGCACACAATTTAAAGATTACTTTGCGGATGAGTGATTAGTTACAAAATGTTTTGGATAGGCATTAGTACCAGTGCTGAATGGGCTTCTATGCTGTCGTTTCCTCTCTAGTTTTTGTGGGTGATTTTTTTTGGCTTGAACTGGTCAACAACTGCACTGTTTACTACATAGCTCTTTGATGCTGTTTTTTCTGGCTCATCGTACAGATATTTTATGATGAATTTTTTGGTAGTTTTTAAGATTTATGCTTATGGAAATTTGAGCCCCGGGTACAAATGGAAATTAATCTAAGTCGATCTTTAAATCGTTTATATATTATTACACTTGAACCTTTGCCACAGGCAAAGCTTTTAAATTGACCTTATTATACAGGCGTTTGCTTTTTGGGTGAGTGGCTTACAGGCTGGACAAAAGAGGATGGAAAAGATTGTTCAAGGTTGCTCCAATATGTCTGTTCACGATAAATTGCTTCTATAATCTACAGGTCATGGGACGACCCGGCTTCAGTATTGCAGACAAGAAGGTCAAAAGAGGTCGCATTGGTTCCAAGCACAGAATCTCCAAAGAAGAAGTAATGCGATGGTTCCAGCACAAAGTAAGTAGCATTTTAGATGAAGGCTGGCCCGGAGGTACAGTTCACTTCTAGTGCTGTATACCTGACTTCATAGAATCGTACAGCACAAAAAGAGGCCATTCGGCCCAAAGCACATAGCACACGGGAGTAAGTGACCTCTTGGTATCTTCAGGTGTCTTTGGCATTTTGTTAAGTCAGCTGAATGCATGGCCCAATGTGATATATATATATATATATATATATATATATATCCTATACACTTGGAATATGCACTCTGGTTGGAGGGACATATCCTGCTTACCTAATTCCAGAGAAATATTAGACACAGATTGGTAAAAGCCAAGGTTTGGGGAACCCAGAGTGTGTATAGGAGTTTTTGCAAGGGAAAACTCCAAAGCTTGCCATTGAAAGCACTCTCTGGCGAACGTCTTGTTACTTCTCCAGTTAGGACTACACTTTACCTGTTTAGGGCTTTGGTTTATAGCTGAGTGGGAGCAATCTCTGCTCTCAGTAACTGGTCTCTTCTTCCTTGCCAATGGGGCAGACTCACTGGTACGTTATCCAATAACTGCCTTGATGTACTGCAGATCCATCTGGCTCAGGTACTGGAAAACCAGGACATTTATGATTCAGTTCTGATATTCCATTCCAAGCTCAATTCCAATGAGGCCTCATTTGCCTTGCGTTTCTACCCCCCCCCCCACCCCGAGGATCCCTTGCATCTGTGTAATTGCCACTTGATTCAAATGTTACCTATTTGCCGTTTTTTTGTCAGAGGTGGCAAGATGTGATTTATACATTGATGATTCAATGTGTAATATAATTGCTACAGTAACTTGATGTTTACTCTCTTTTTCTTGCAGTATGATGGTATCCTCCTGCCTGGAAAGTAACTTGACAGAATGATACTTTTCCAATAAAGACAGTTTATACAACACCATTAGCCTCTTATCTTTGCTTAAATCCATCATTGGTATTTCCTTTCTGACCCTGCAGTGGTTTGGAGTACAACATACTAGTGATGGAACACTACGCATCTAAGGAAGAAATATGTTTATTGCTGTTTTCTGTAAAACAGAAGGGCCTGGGTTCGATTCTCACGCAAGGCGAAACGTTGGGCAAGTTTCCTTACGTCACACGTTTCTATTTACCTAGCAGTAAGTAGGAACCTGGTTGTTAATCGATTGGTGGATCGCTTTTCCAGAGGTAATAATTCCTTCCAAATATTTTTTCAATCCACGATTGTTTGTGGGACTCTGTGTGCAATTGGCGGCCACATTTCATCTACAAAATATACAGTCAGTTCACTTTACGGTTTATGCTGTGAAGCACTTTGAGACATCTCAAAGATGTGATAAGACTTTATATCGAATGCAAGAATTATTAAAAGAGTTCTGAGGGAAGGTTTTTTTCAGAAGACTAGGAGAACAGTGAAATCTATTTAAAACACTCTTCAGTCCCATGATTCATGAAACAAAGTGAAACTTGTGCTGTTAATTATATCTGAGTAAAGCAATACTTAATGTAAGTGTTCACGTGTTTGTTTATTATGAAGCATCACCTTGCAGTGTTGGCTTCCTTTACTCCCACACACAAAGTTTTGTTGTGTAATTTTGCTGGTCATAAATTAAATAAGAAGACAACAATTAGATTACTCATTAAATGTTGACATGCAGCGGTGCAGGTGGATTTATTACATTGAGTCCCACTCCTGTCCTCGCCACATAACTAACATATTTTCCATAAGGGGCCAGAGGGTTGCAATCGGTTACAGGACCTCCAGACTATCGTACCACACTAACTGCTGCCTTGACTTGAGATTGCCTTACTAAGACCGACTGGAACTTGGAACCCGAAAAATTCTGGTCTCTATGGCTTGGATAACAACCTTTTTTTGAAATAAAACATTCTCATTGCAGAAGATTGATCTGCAGACAAGTCACCTACTTTTGTTGTCTTGCAGCTTCTTTACCCAGTCAGTTTCTATAAATTGTTCCCGTTGGCTCAATTTCTCAAAAGCAATAACTTGCTTTGTTACAAAATAAGGTACTGTGTTGGTCGTGCCCCCATTTTGGATTTCTAATAAATTTGCCGTGAAAAGATTGACTCAGATGATTTATCTGTTCCTGCGTTTGTTAGGATCTCTGTGATCATTGCTTGGGGAAATAATTGATCTGTGAGGCAACGTCACAAGGTATCTACTAGCACTTTGCAGATTCAAATTAGGTCAAATTCCGGCCACTCCTTAAAACAACACTGGAACAAATTTACATTAGATTACCTATTGTGCAGGTGTGTCCCATCATCTCCAAAGGAAACAACTGATGGGGGAAGTTTGGCTCAGATCAAATTTCAGAACAGTTATGAACAGCTACAAAGAGTTCAATGCAACAATAATAATATAATAATAACAAATGTACATCTTGAAAATCAACAATATACAGTCAATTCACTTCACAATATATCTTGTGAAGCGCTTTGGGAAGTCTCAACGACATAAGGCGCTATATCAAATGCAAGGATTATTATATAACAACTTGCACTTATAAAGTGCCCTTCATGCAAAAGAGCACCTCAAAAGCACTGAATAATTACTTGTATGAGCTGCTAACCCCTAATGAACCTGTCGGCTCCCTCCACTCAGCAGCCTCCAGCCCTCTCCACATCCCCTGCCCCACCATCAGTGGTCAGGCCTTCAGTGTCTGCCCCCATCCTTTGGAACTCCCATCACACATTCCCTTCGCCTCGCTCCCTCTCTTGCCTCCTTCAAGGCACGTCTCAAGATCCTCCTCTTTGGCTACCTCCCTGCCTTCCACCATGCCTTAACCCAAACCCCCCCCCCCCATCTCAGGTCCAAATCCCTGACAAACCAGCGCCTTGGGACATCCTCCTGACACGAAAGGTGCTCTACAAATGTAATTTTGTATTGTATTTTTGGGGTGAAACACGGCAGCCAATTGCACACAGCAGTGTCCCAGAAACTTTCGTGGATTGAGTGACCAAATGTTACTTTTTAAGGGATTATTACCCCCGCAAAAGCGAACCGCCAATCGATTAACAACTGGGTTCCTACTTACTGCTCGGTAAACAGGCGTGTGGAGTAAGGAAACTTGTCCAACGTTTTGCCCCGCTGGGAATCAAACCCAGGTTCTCTCGCTTGCGAGGCAAGTGCTCTAACCATTGAGCTGCAGGACTCGCTATTTTAATTGAATTTAATAATTTGCAATTCTGCAAGCAGCTTTCACAAAGACCATACAGCACACACAAAGGCCTTAACATGTATGATAGAGGAATGTTTTTAGAGGTATTTTTAAGTGTGTAAGGATAAAAGGTCGACCAGGTGAGGGCGCAAGTGTTCACAGAAAGTTGTGAATGTATTTTGGATGGCACAGGTTTGATTGGTCAAATGTCTTCTCTACCTCATTCCAGGCTCTCTTGTGTTTAATATTTTGCATCTATCTGTGACGAATGAAGTTATTAAATTGACTTAATAGTTCGACCCCCAATTTCCTTCCTCCCCCACATCCGCTCCCTCACCAGCACCGCTTTCTTCCACCTCCGACGCATTGCCCGTCTCCGCCAATACCTCTCTCCAAAAGCCACTGAAACCCTAGTCCATGCTTTTGTCACCTCTCAGCTGGACTACTCTAACGCCCTCCTCGCCGGTCTACCCTCCGCTACCATCCATAAAATCCAGATTATTCAAAACTCTGCCGCCTGCATTCTCACCCGCACCAAACTCCATTCCCCAATCACCCCAGTCCTGGCCAGACTGCACTGGCTGCCTATCCCAGAGAGGATCGACTTCAAGATCCTCACCCTTGTCTTCAAATCCCTCCCTCCTCTGCACCCCCCTACCTCTCTGACCTCCTCTCTCCTCAAAACACTGCCCGTTGCCTTCGTTCCTCCGGGTCTGGCCTCCTTCTCGTCCCCCGAGTCCTCCGCTCCACCCTTGGCGGCCGTGTCTTTAGCCACTACGCCCCGGGGCTCTAGAACTCCCTCACTCCCTTCGCCTCACTCCCTCTCTTCCTATTTTCAGGTCTTAGCTGAAGACCTTTTCGACCACGCCTTTGGTCATCTTCCTCCCCCTCCCCCTGGCTCGGCCCCGGGATCCATTACTGTGAAGAGCTCTGAGACGCCGTCCGGCGTGGAGGGCGCTGTGCAAATCCAGGTGGTGGTGGTGGTTGTTGTAATAATATTCCTTGCATTTGATACAGTCATTGAAATGTCTCAAAACGCTTCACAGAATATATTGTAAAGTGAATTGACTGTATTTTGTGGGAGAAACGGCTGCTTCACTGTGTTTGTAACAGTTTCAAATAAAATTTACACTCCATAATTATTATTTTTTTAAAAACACTTATAAAATACTCAATCATAAATGTTAAGGCCTTTGTGCATGTTGTATATTATTTGTGAAAGCTGCTATAGAAGTGCAAGTTATTACATTCAATTCCTTAGTCATTCCTAACCTTAGTTCCTAAAGTAACAACAGCAGAAGCTTTTGACATAGCTGCAGTCGTGGATGTCCAATGATGTGTTGATATAAGGTCTAGAGATTTAGAAATGTCAGGAGATAAGTAACCAGAGAAATGGGAATAACTGCATCCGAGAAAGCTGTGGAGGTCAAATCAACAGGGATATTTAAAAGGAAGCTAGTTGGGGTTGTAGAGTTCTTGAGGGGTACAGTGAAAGGGTAGAGCATTGGGATGAAAGATATGCCAAGATCTAATAATCTAACCTCCGGGCAAGTTAATGTTTTAATCATTTTGGGAACATTTACAAAGTTGTATATGTTATGTTGCTAAGAAGCTTGAAATAGTTACATATTAATAATTATTAATAATTTATCTTTTACAGTCAGTGCTAGATTGATGATTTCACACAAAGTGCTTTAAACTCTGCCCTCTCCATTGCTAATGCACGTGTCAAGTGTTTCACAGGAATGCTTCGCCTGACTGTGATGTGAACATTTCTCTCACACCACAAGTAGGAACAGATTTAACAGAGCAGAACACATGGGACCGGCTGAACAAGTGCACAAGTCAAACACTGTCCCGATTGAACAAGCCTTGGACGTGTGATCAGTACTCGTGGTGAGGAATTTTACCACTCCAGAAGCCTGAACCTCCACAGCATTAGTCCGCAAGGCCATTTTCTCCTTAAAAAGGTAAAATTGCACAGAATTGTAAAATTCTTAAATTCAGTCTCAGCTTGTAAGCGGGGTTTCTGCAGAATGGGCTTCCTAGATTAGCTCAGTTGGTATGAGCCCGGCTCAGTTGGTAGGGCTCTCGTCTCCGAGACAGAAGGTTGTGGGTCAAGCCCTACGTTAGGACCTGGAACTCACATACTCTAAGCCAAGGTGAGGGTTGGTCCAACCTTTTGGCTGCTGAGGCCCGGATGCCGGATTTGAGAAACATCCACAGGCTGAATACACTATATTTTATCTCAATTCGCTCTTTCCATTGCCAGGCACAGCCTAAGACCCCGGTGACCTTCTCCTGATTGACCAGTCCCGTTGTTAGGTACAGGGTAAGCCTCCGGTGACTGTCTCCTGACTGGCTCAGTGTCTGCATGTCACCTGTATCAGACACTGTACCATTCCTGGCAAAGTCCAGTCTAGTCAAACCTACACAGTCAAGGACTTCACTTCAGCAAAGCTGAAAAAAAACAAGACATTTTTGTTGGATTCTTCCAAATAACTATATGTACTTGTATATTTAAAAAGCTTTGAAAAACATTTATTCCTGATTGCAAAATTTTAAAATGGCAATTCACCTCCTGGAAGTTTGTTTGACTTTGCTCTGCGCAAATTGCTGTAGACAGAGTGAAACCTTAGGCAATATCCTTACTCCACACATATCTGTTTACTCAACTGTAAGTAGGAACCTGGTTGTTAGTCGATTGGTGGATCGCGTCCCAGGGGTAATAATCATTCCAAAATAATATTAATTTGGACGCTCAATCCATGACTGTTCGTGGGACACTGTTGTTCGCAATTGGCTGCTGTCTCGCCCACTAAACACACAGTCACTCCACTTTACAGGATATTCTGTGAAGCGCTTTGAGACGTCGCGAAGACATGATCAATATCAAATGCAAGGATTATTTTAAATTGGTTGCTCCTTTCGCCGACAAATACACAGTCAATCCAATTTATAGAAATCAAATGCAAAATACTGCAGATGCTGGAAATCTGAAATAAAAACAGAATTCGCTGGGAATACCCAGCAGGTCAGGCAGCACCTATGGAGAGAAGAAAGTGAATTCAAGTTTCAGGTCGATGACCATTCGTTAGAACTGGCAAAAAGTCATCGACCTGGAACGTTATCTCTCTTTCCTCTCTCCATAGATGCTGCCTGACCTGCTGAGTGGTCCCAGCGCCAATTTATAGAAAACTGGGTAGAGCTTTTTGAGAAGTTTTGATGCAAGGATTTTTTATTATAACGGTAGTGAAGGTAGAGGGAGTGGGTAGGGAAAAGTCAGGAGAAAAGTCACTGGATATTCTGAAACATCTCCGGGGAAACTGCTATTATTGAAGTATTGATCCCATTAGGATCTTTTTCCCCCAAAAGGTCCTGTGGCATCAATGCAATGACTCCATTGTCCCAAAATGCTCAAGTGATATGTTCACTTCTGTGCATTACTATTCCAGCACCGCAATGTAACAGCAGCACAATCTGGAAGTGATTCACCGAACATTATCAATCCACTTCGCTCTAACAAGGAACGTGCATCGAATCTGCCAAAGGCAGAATTGTCTGCCAAAAGGCACTGGTGATGTGCCTCCAATGACTGTCATTCAAGATGTTGGTTTCTGCAATTTGAAAGAAATTACTGGTTACAAAACTCTGAAACCGCAGAGATGTCTCCTTAAAAAGAAGAGATTGTAACTGAAATTCCCACTTGCAATTGTGCTTCTCATTCATTGTTTTCCTCTCTGAAACTCAACAGCAAGCTCAGACGTACGTCTATTTATTTATCTTAACAATTTTCTTGCCTCTGCTCAATGCCCCACATCCTGCAGCTGGATCCCAGTGAAAGGGTTGTGAGTTAATTTTGCATTATGCCTTTGCGAATGCTGCTCTTGAACAGACTATCAGTGGTGCCTGGCTTTTTCTCCCTCTTGTTGGGGCACTGTATCCCAGACAAACTCTTCTTTGCATGCCAGTCTGGCACATTTGCGAGCACTCCCAGTCCCTGTTAGGCACACGAACCAAACTCGTCTTAATTTGGTGCTAAATCGGCAATCATTCGGAGAGACTATAGGTTGGTAAAAGGAAAATAAATGAATCAAGTCACGCTGATACAATAAAGAGCGCTCTTCTGAGAGTAGGATACATTGTTAGGCGTGTCAGTGAGTGCAATGCATAAGGTTGTGGGTTCAAACCCCATGTTGGGACCTGGAATCCCTACAGTCTAAGCTAACACTACAAAGTAAGCTGGGGATGTGCTGTATTGTTGGGGATGCTGTCTTTTGGATCAGATGTTTAATCCAGGTTCTGTCTATCTGTTAAAGATCCCACGGCACTTTTCAAATAGAGGAAGTTTCTCCTTTCTGGTGTCCTGGCCAACAATCCCCCAAATAAAATTGATCTTACACTTCACTGTTCGTAGGACACTGTGATGCACAAATTGGCTGCTGAATTTGCCCACAAAAACACATAGTCCTACTGCATTATAATACATCCTGTGAAGTGTTTTAGATGTCTTGACGATGTGATCAGGTAGTATATCAAATGCAAGGATTATTATAAACCCATTTGCCATCTCACAGCTAACAGACAGGGACTTTCATCCGTTAATCTAGGTCTGCATCGAAACTCAGCTTTCATTTTACTTGTTGCGATGGAACTCACAAAACATCGCAATTATCCTGAGTCCCACTGGCCAGGATATAATGCGCTATTTGAATTTCCGAAACATAGAATTATCTGAGATGAGTGCAATTGACTGCAGAGGGCAGACTGGCGAGGAGGAAACCGTCTGAAAAATCCTTGAGTGCTAATTACTTCGCATAGGACTGGACTGAACCTTCACCACTGAGGAGGACACGACTTTCCAACCTTTCAACACACATTAGGAGTTTATACTGTGCTATTCCAGATAGCTGCAGTGCCCCCCAGTGGCTGGAATAGTAACAGCCCCCAATGGACAAATCAGAGCAGGAAGTGGGAAATAGCAGCACAGTATTCCATTCATAAAGGACATTTATAATCGTTGCTTTGATATAGCGATCTATGTCAATACGGCAAAGCACTTCAAAGAGTTTACTATAAACTGTAGTTAGTGACTACTTGTAGGTGAATGAAGCAGCAATGTCCCAGTACCATGGACTGAATGATCAATTTTTATCTGGAGAATAATAATCCTTGCATTTGATATCGCTCTTTATCATGGCATTGAGACGTCTCAAAGCGCTTCACAGAATATACTATCAAGTGATTTGATTGTGTATTTTGTGGGTAAAATGCAGTGCAAGCCGTGTCCCACAAACACCCGTGGGAGTGTTTATTATTATTTATTATCTTGAAAGAATTAATACCCCCGGAAAAGCCAATTGGCTAACACCGGGATTCCTACTTACTGCTAGGTAAACAGGAGCGTGCGCAGTAAGGAAACTTGCCTCAGGTTTCACCCTATCTGGGAATCGAACCCGGGTCCTCTCGCTTGCGAGGCAGTTGCTCTTACCAATACGCTACAGCAGTTGTTGGCCAGATGCTGGAAGAAACTTTCCGTTTTAACATCACTTGCGACAATGCAGAACTCCCCCAGCAAGATACTGAGGTGCCAGTCTGGAGCACTGCACGATCACTCTATTGGCTGCTGAAATTCTCTTGGCAAATTCACACACTCGTCCCTTTCTGGGAAAACTGCAGAGAATCTTTGATTTCTTCAGATAATGTGTTTGATACACTTCACCGTTCAGAGGGAAGAGAGCATCCACAGGTAAGCCACCAAGGAAATAAAGTTCTTCAGAATCTCTCCCTACAGTGCAAACCCAAGATACAATACAACTTACACTTATACAGCCCCTTTCACTTTGGGAGGACGTCCCAAAGCGCTTGACAATTCTAGCTGGGTGGGAGTTGAAGGGGGCGAGGAAAAAATTATCGAAACAGGTATGTTACAGAAGTACATTTTGAGTTGTACCTTGAAAGAGGGGAGAGAGGAAAAAGGAGGGAACAAGTCAAAGGAGCTGGGAATGGAATCCCAGAGAGTGGATGCCAAGAGGACGAAAGCCCTCCCACCGATCGTGGGGCAGATAGAGAGGGGTATAGTGTTGGCCAATGTAGGCCAAGTGATGGAAACGGCTGGATCGGTATGGGTGAAGGAGGTTGCAAAGGTAAGTAGATATCAATAGAAAACATCACAAGAGAGGTTTTGATAAACAAGGCCCTTAAAAAGAATTGTCCAGCTTTTTTAAGGTGTTAATCAACACTCTCTATTTTTCCTGGGGATTATTCCATTGTTTTTGCTTTTCTCCCTGTGTCCTGGCCAACAATCTCCTCAATAAAATTGGTCATTTATTTCATGGCTGGTTGTGAGATATTCCTGTTTGCATATTGGCTGCACAATTCACCCACAAAATGCAGTGATTTTGTATTACAGTACATCTTGTGAAGTGCTTTGAGATATCTGCCCGACATGAAAGGTGCTATGTATTGTTAAATCAGTTGAGCTTAGATTCCCAGTCATCAATCTCAGGCTGCACGGAGCTCTGGTCAGATCACACCTTGAATACTGCAAATAGTTCTGGTCACCCGCGACATAAGGAGGGTGTCCTGGGCCTAGAGTCGGTGCAGACGAGAGCAACGAGGATGATTCCCTGTGTTAGAAGAAGGAGTTGTGAGCAATGATTAGACAACCTAGGGCTCTTCCGTCTTGAGAGAAGATGACTCAGTGGGGCCTTCATAGAGGTATACAACTTTTAAATGGGATCGAAAAGATAAATCCAGATCAATACTTTAGGAAATATCAAAACAGTAGAATAATAGGACATATGTTAGAGTTGTAAAAGGCAATTTCAGTACAGACACCAGGAAGATTTTCTTTACACAGAACAACAACTGGAACAGATTACCAGGAAAAGTGGTAGAGGCTAGGACTCGAGACACATTTACAAAGCAACAACAAATTATAATATGATAATCTTTGCATTTGATATAGTATTTTTCACGTCTTCCGAAGGGTCCTTGAGCATAGATGAAAGACCAAAGGACCCCAGAAAGAAAAGACTGGAGCCTCAGACACCTGCCTATCTCCAGGCTGAGAAACAAGCAGGGCTGTAGAGATGGGGACAACTTCTGCCCAGAATTTGTCCGTATCTCTCTCTGTGCAAAGTAGTCTGCGAAGGGTGGGGGCGAGCTCTGTGACCAGGGGAGGTTGGAGTTAGAACACATACAAGAAAAATGTAACTTCGGAATAGTTGGGAGTTGTATAGAGGGTCAGAACACTACCCAGTGGAATTGATATCACTGTCTATGTATATGTACAGGGGTGAGGGAATTTACCTCCAGTAAGAAAGTGACCATTAAAAGTGAAGGAGGAGGAGTAGTGAGGTCTGTAAGGAAGGAGGGCTTTCTCCAGTGGGAATGGTGGAGGATTGTGGAAGTTCCAGGAGCTTTTGCCGCTGCCCAGAGTCGAATTGGGTAATATGATTATGATTCTGTTTGTTGCCTAGTATATCTGTACAAGGAATATAGTGTAGCTGATTTGTCTGTTCAACCGTTAATAAAACTTATATTGAAAGTAACGTGGTGTCAAGTAAATTTGTCCCAGGGGTAAGGAGGTCAAAGAGGTATAGAGGAGCAAGGATGTGGAGGGCTTTAAAGGTGAGGACCAGGATCTTGAACTGTATCCTTTGACTAATGGGAAGCCAGTGGAGTCGGGTGAGGATGGGGGTGATGGGCATTATCTAAACCAGCATTATATAAACTTCAGCAGGAGAATGGTGCAGGAGAGGACACGGGCTACAGAGTTCTGGATGATCTGGAGCCTGTGGAGGGAAGAGTTGGGAAGGCCGACAAGCGTGGAGTTTGCGTAGTCGAGCCTGTGTGTGATGAATGTGCGTATGAGGGTCTCGGGCTCCTGGGGTGAGAGACAGTGGGGGAGCCGGTCAATGTTGTGGAGGTGGGGAAAGACAGAGCAGGTCATGGCCCGGATGTGGGGATGGAAGGACGGTTGAGGGTTGAACAGGATGCCGAGGTTCCGTATTGGCTCCGTGAGGTGTAGAGTGCATCCATGGAGGGAGATGTTGAGTGATGGGGGCAGGTGTAGAGGAGCAAGGCTGTGGAGGGCTTTAGGTGTTCTGGACGGCTGAGATCAGAAGCCAAAGGCCTTCTTCACTTGGGCTAATCTTGTGATATTACATGCAAGCATTATTTACTTTTGGTTTTGCTCAAGGCTTCTTTATTTAATCTGAACACAGTAAAACTTGCATAACTTATTTGTATTTTCTCAGATATCTTTCTCAATAATCTTTTCTTCCATGAAAACTGATTTAGGCCCTCCTATCTCAATGCCTTAAATCATAAAATCATCCTTTGAGATTATGTCACCAAATACATTTTATGTGAATCTCCACCTTTCCAATTTGAATATAATTTTTTGCATGGTGGCTTTACATATCAAGATGAGATCGAAAGAGTTCGGCATAGATTGATTGGGATGATACCAGGGCTGACAGGTTACTAGCAGTATATACTAAAGAGATTAGGCCTTTTGTCACTAGATAGAAAATGTTTAAGAGGGAACCTGATTCAGCTGTTTAAAATTATGAATTGGTTTGATAATATTAGCATCAATAGGCTTTTCCCACTGGTTGGGAGTCTGTAATCATGGGACACAAGTATAAGATAGCATTCAGAGGAACAATAATAATAGTAATAATAATCCTTGTATTTGATATAGTGCCTTATCAAGTCATTGCAATGTCTCACAGTGCTTCACAGAATACATTGTAAAATGCATTAACTCTGCATTTTGTAGGAGGCAACCAATTGCACCCATTTTTCTTTGAGGATTATTACCCTTGGAAAGCAATCTGTTAATCTATTAACAACTGGGTTCCTACTTATTGCTAGCTTGGTAAATGGAGGCAATATGGAGTCAGGTAACTTGCCTAAGGTTTCGCTCCTTCTAGGAATCGAACCCGGGTCCCCTCAATTGCGAGGCGAGCGCACTAACCACTATGCTATGCAGCCTGAAGCGGTGATTGAATCGGATAATATAAATGAATTTAAGAGAAAGCTAGATCATTACATGAGGGAGAAGAGAACAGAGGGATATAATAGGGAGTAAGGAGTGTGTCGAGACTCATGTGGAGTATAAACACCGACTACTTGGGCCGAGTGGTCAGTTTCATTGCTGTAAATCATATTTAGACTTAAGGATTTGACGGTAGACCAGCAATGGCAGATGTTTAAGGAGATAGTGCAAAATTCCCAGCGAGCACATATTCCTTTGAGGAATAAGAATGCCACGGGAAAGGTGGCCCAACCGTGGCTAACGAGAGCAGTTAGGGAAAGTATAAAGTTAAAGGAAGAAACCTATAAAACAGCTAAGATGAGCAGTAAACCCGAGGAATGGCAGAACTTTAGGGATCAACAAAGGAGAACCAAAAAAGTGATTAAGAGGGAGAAAATGAAATATGAGGGCAAACTAGCAAGGAACATAAAGACAGACTGCAAGAGTTTTTATAAATATATAAAGAGGAAGAGGGTATCAAAGGTAAATGTGGGTCCGCTACAGGCAGAGATGGGGGGAATTATAGTAGGGGACAAAGACATGGCAGAGTCATTAAACAAGTACTTTGCTACTGTCTTCACCTTAGAAGACACTGAAAACCTACCAAGAATAGAGGGGAACCAAGAAGACAATGTTAGCGAGCAACTTGGGAATTAATATTAGTAAAGAAATGGTTTCAGGAAAATTATCAGGTCTTAAAACTGATAAATCTCCTGGTCCTGATGGCCTACATCCTAGGGTTTTAAAAGAGGTGGCTACTGAGATAGTGGATGGCTTGTCTTTGATCTTCCAAAATTCTGGAATGGTTCCCATTGATTGGAAGATTGCAAACGTAACACCACTATCCACTATTTAAGAAGGGTGGGAGAGAAAAGATGGGGAACTATAGACCAGTTAGTCTGACATCAGTGGTAGGGAAAATTCTTGAGTCCTTAATTAAAGATGTCGTTATGGGATTCCTGGAAGACCATAACAAGATTAGGCAGAGTCAACATGGCTTTACAAAAGGGAAGTCATGCTTAACTAATCTTTTAGAGTTTTTTGAAGATGTATCTAGCAGGTTAGATAGGGGGGAACCAGTAGATGTAGTATATTTAGATTTTAAAAAGGCATTTGACAAAGTGCCACACAAAAGGCTATTGCACAAGGTTAAGGCCCACGGGATTAATGGGAACATATTAGCATGGATTGAAGAGTGGCTAACGGGTAGAAAACAGAGAGTAGGGATAAACGGGTCATTCTCGAATTGGCAGGATGTGACTAGTGGAGTGCCACAAGGATCAGTGCTTGGGCCTCAGCTATTTACAATTTACATCAATGATCTAGACGAGGACATTGAATGTAACGTATCTAAATTCGCGGATGACACTAAACTTGGTGGGAGAGTAAGCTCTGAGGATGATGCAAAAAGATTGCAACGGGATATAGATAGGCTCGGGGAGTGGGCGAGTAGGTGGCAGATGGAATTTAATGTGGGGAAGTGTGAAGTTATTCACCTCGGTAGAAAAAATAGAAAAACAGATTATTTTCTAGAGGGGGAGAGATTAGATAGTGTTAGTGTTCAGAAGGATTTGGGTGTCCTTGTACACCAGTCTCAAAAAGTTAGTTTGCAGGTGCAGCAGCAACTAAGAAGGCGAACGGCATGTTAGCGTTCATTGCAAAAGGTTTAGAGTACAAGAGTAGGGAAGTCTTGCTGCAACTGTATAGGGCCTTGGTGAGACCGCACCTAGAGTATTGTGTGCAGTTTTGGTCTCCTTATTTAAAAAAGGACATACTTGCCCTGGAGGGGGTGCAGCGTAGATTCACTCGGTTAGTTCCTGGGATGAGGGGACTGACCTATGAGGATAGGCTGAATAAACTAGGGCTGTATTCTCTAGAGTACAGAAGAATTAGGGGAGATCTTATTGAAACATATAAGATTCTTAAAGGGCTGATAAAGTAGACACTGAGGGACTGTTTCCCCTGGTAGGAGAATCTATAACCAGGGGTCACAGTCTTAAAATTAAGGGTCAGCCTTTTAGAACAGAGTTGAGGAAACATTTCTTCACTCAGAGGGTAGTGAATTTATGGAATTCACTACCCCAGAAGGCTGTAGATGCTCAGTCCTTGAACACCTTCAAGGCTGAAACTGATAGATTTTTTAAAAATAGAGGGATTAGGGGATATGGGGATAGGGCAGGTAATTAGAGTTAGGTCTGAAGATCAGCCATGATCTTATCGAATGGTGGGGCAGACTCGAGGGGCCAAATGGCCGACTCCTGCTCCTAATTCTTATGTTCTTATGTAAATCATGAAATTGATTCGGCCCATCACGTCCTTCTAGAATACCCACCTTATCGTCTTCCCTTCACATCTGTTTTTTTTAAATAAATCCAGTGTCCTGCCCTCAACCACCCTTCCTGGCAAGCTGTTCCAGTCACTAATTCCAACATCTTACATTTATATAGCATCCTTCCCCATGGGGTAGCATCTCAGGGGGCTTAACAATGGTGTAATTTGATGCCAAGCCAGGGAGAAAGGAAAAGTGACTGTAGGCATGGATAAAGAGAAATGTTTTTCAGGTGTGGTCTGAAGACAGGCAAAGAGGGGGCAAGGCAGAGGGTTTGAGGCAGGGAGTTTCAGAGGGTCGGACGTAGGAGCAGAATTATTCTCTGTAAAGAAAAGCATCTTAGTGCCTTTCCTGAAATTGCTCTTTGCAACTCTAAATTCATGTTTTCTTAGTCAACTGTCTTAGTGTGTCCTACAATGCTGTTCTGAAATCAATATATCTGGAGGAATCAATGACCAGGAAACTGGGTGAAATTCCTTTCACTTGCCAAATGTGCCACAACTCATGGGCTCTTTAACACCCAACTCTGGAGGACAGTATCTCTGACATTGAACAATGCTCCAGTCCTATGTTGAAGCATCATTCTGGACAATAAACTGAAGTCCTGATGTGGGCTTGAACCCATAACCTTCCGCCTCAGAGGTGAGAGGTTTTGGAGTTAGGTTGACACAATGATAATATAAATTTGGTTCATTTGGAACATGCCATATTTTATTTACAATCTAAGATGGCAATTTTCACCACATTTCAAAAGAAAAATAATCCTCGCATTTAATATTTTGCCTTGGAGCATTGTCAAAATGTCTCAAAGTGCTTCACAGGATTTACTGTCAAGTGTAGTGACTGTATTTATAGGCAACTGCAGCAGGCAATTTGCACATTGCAATGTCCCACATAAAGCTATGGAGTGAGTGACCAAGTCTACACAGGGTATTGTTGGCCAGGACACCAGGAGAAACTTCCTTCTCTTTTCGAATAGTGTCATGGGATCTTTAACATCCACCTGAACAGGCAGACGGGACCTTGGTTTAACATTTCAACCAAAGGACGTCACCTCCAACAATATACACCCACACCCCAGCCCTGAACTGGATGGTCAGCATAGACAGATTTCGAGTGAGGATTGAACCCAATGACTCAGAAGTGAAAGCTGACACATTTGATTGACATGTCACAGAAAAATATTAGTCATCATTTTCTCATGCATTAGTCACGTCTAACACTTGCGAGTGGGATTTCCATGTTCTTTTGTTTGGGCACACAATAAATTTGTAATGAAAGAGCCAATATGTTCTACAGTAATCCCCCTCAAACATGAAATAAAGTCTAGAGGATTGTCTTTTGTTTACAATATTCTAAGATGTTATCCTAAGTGAATAATGATAATAATTATCAGCATTACATTTGATACACCACCTTTCAAATTGGGACCATGCCTCAAAGCACTTCCCCCGATATACTGTAAAAGTGGAATAACTGTGTACTTCATGGGCACCTATTGTGGACGATGCTATATAAATGCTAGTAATTGTTTTGTTCACTCCTACTAGTAGAAATAATGCACTTGATATGGCACTTATGTCAAAACATCTCAAAGCAGGGCAGCCCCAACAATTCAGTGGATAGAGCTACAATTTATGAACAGGCGTTTATTGGTTCAAATTTGCATCATCATTTCCTATTATTTCTCCTGATAATAATAACTCTTGCATTTGACAAAGCAAATTATCATGCATTTTGTCTGGCCATGTGCCAATAAGGTATTCCTTTAAAAGGAGATCGATTGCCTGCAAGCTTTACCTGCTTACGGCAGAATAATGCATTAGCGATCCTATTCCAAACAGTGCGAATGGAAAACTTGCCAAAAGAAAGTTACTTGAAATATAGCAAGGGTTCAGTGCCCTGTGACAAACTCGCCCTGTGGGGCTGAGCCAGTACAGGCAGCTCAAGCTGTACATTCCTATAATCCAAGGTCTACTGTGCTAAATGGGACACAGTTTGACTTCTCACCTTGGGCTAAAGGATGAAACTGCCCTTCCACAAGGCCAATGTGGAATAAGAAAAGACCATTTGACTCAACCTGCCACAAACCACCCAAACCCTATTACGCCTCGAACACCGCCCGGCTCCACTGGCTCTCCATTCCTAAGAGGATACAGTTCAAAATCTCCATCCTCACCTTCAAGGTCCTCCGTGGCCTTGCCCCTCTCTACCTCTGTGACTTGCTAACTCCGTACCGACCTGTCTGCTCCCTCCGCTCGGCAGGCTCCAGCATACTCCACATCACCCTCCACCGCCCACCCCACCATTGGCAGCAAAGTGGGCAGGCAGTGGAGTGGGGTACAAACAGCACCACAGTGAGGGGTGTTTTCTGGGGATGTAGAGAGATCATTTTAAATAGGTCACGAGACGGGTTTGAACAAACGAGGCCCTTCGACCTTCCAGGAGAGAACCTCCCAGAAGTGAATCAAACTATTTCCTAATTGAGCCCAGTGTTCTGTTGCTGGTTTCAATCCACAGATGGAAGGAATCAATTTACTTCCTTCCATCTGTTGATTCCTCATGAGTGTAAAGAAGCAATAACCTTGCTATTGATATAGTGCCTGCAACATTGGAACATTTAAAAACATGTGACAGGAGCTTGCTGCCAGGTATCGTAGCTGTTTGTGGGGAAATTTGCTGGCACGACCTGCCTCCACCTCATCCCTGGATAATCTACTCCATATATTTACAACTAGCGATGCTAATCAACACCAATGTGGAGTCCTGTAGCTCAGTGGTTAGAGCACTTGCCTCGCAAGCGAGAGACCTGGGTTCGATTCCTGGCAGGGTGAAACCTTGGGCAAGTTTCCTTACTCCATACACCTGATAATAAACCCTCAAGAAAAAAAATTGTAATTTAGGTTTGGTCACTCAATGCACGGCTGTTGGTAGGAAACTGCTGTGCACAATTGGCTGCCGCGTTTCACCCACAAAATATACAGTCAATTCACTTTACAGTATATTCTGTGAAGCGCTTTGAGACGTCTTGAAGGCACGATAGGTGCTATATCAAATAAAGGATTTTTTTATTTTTTTTATTTACATTTATATACATCTTTGGATCAGCGGAATGTCTCAAAGTGCTTCACATAGCTTGCAGAGAACCTGAGCTCAGGGTGGAGGGGGGAAGGGAGTCAATTGGCTGAAACTGCAGTCAAAGAGATGGGTATTAAGGCAGATAGGGAAGGGATGAGTCAGAGGGATTCTGGGATGGAGTTCCAGAACAAGGAGCAGAATATAATAATAATACTTACATTTGATATAGGGCCTTATCACATCTTCGAGACGTCTCAAAGCGCTTCACAGAATATACTGTAAAGTGAATTGACTGTATATTTGGTGGGCAGCCAATTGCACACAGCAGTGTCCCACAAACAGTCATGGATTCAAGTGACAAATTTATTATCATTGTAATTTTTTTTGAAGGAATTATTACTCCGGGAGAAGTGAACCCCCAATCGACTAACAACTGGGTTCCTACTTGCTGCTAGGTAACAGAGACATGTGGAGTAAGGAACTTGCCCAACATTTTGCCCTGCAGAGGATTGAACCAAGGTCTCTCACTTGGGAGGCAAGTGCTTAATCACTGAACTACAGGACTCCACGTGGCTGAAAACTCTCCATGAAGCAGCCGGAGGGAGTGGCCGGGGAAATAGGGTCATAATTGACGAAAGAAAACTGAGGTCCATTCAGTTCGCTTTCCACCATCCTGGCAGTGATATGACCATGTCATGTCCAAAGCTGTAGCCTGAGATAATCTATATCATTTGTTCCTGAAAGAATCAATACTTTCCGCTTCCACCATCTCCCTAAGGAGACTGTTGCATACATTTACTGCTCGCTCACTGAAATAGTGTCTCTGGTGATTTGTTTTGAATTAGGCCCCTTCAATCGCAGGTGGTCACAGAGGTTGGGGGGGGGGGGGGGGGGGGCAGGGAGTGGGAGGCCGTGAAGGGCTTGAGGATGAGAATCTCAAATTTGAGTCAAATTGATTAAACCTGAATTGGTCTATTCATCTTACACAGAACTATAGATGCATTCTTGCATCTCAAAGTGCTTCTCAGGATACTGTAATGTGAATTGATTGTGTATATTTTGTGGGGGGAACATGGTAGCCAATATGTGCAGAGCAATGTCCTACATACAGCAATGAAGTGAGTGACCAATTTTATTTGAGCGTTTGATGGCCAGAACACCAAGAGAAACTCCCTTCTCTTTCTGAATAGTGTCATGGGATCTTTAACGTCCACTTAAACACATAGATGGGACCTCGGTTTAACATCTCATCCAAAGGATGACACCTCTGACAACTCAGCATACCCCCAGCGTTGCATTATCAGCCTATACCACATGGATTCCAAGTCTCAACGTTGGGCTTGAACCCACAACCTGCTGATGCAGTGGAAAGAGTGCTACCATTAAGCCAGGCTGACACATAGAACAACAACTTACATTTATATAGCACCCTTCACGCAGGTTACACCCGGATTCCAACACTCGGAGATACTATCCTGCTTGAATGACGCTATATGAATGCAAGTTGTGATTTTTTAAAAAAATATATAATAATGTGTAGATTGCAGATTAGCTATAGTCAGGCTGGAAGCAGAATTTGTGCTAACCGTTGCAGTAAAAATTTCAAAGCTCGTTGGAGTAAGTAGCAGCATGTGACGCAATGAGGTCACCTTCATAACATACAAAAAAACAAATCGCAAGGAAATGACAAAACACATGTGGTATGAAGTCGATTAATGAATGGAATTAACAAGATCCGCTTTGTTGTTTTTTTCCCCATTACCTGATAAGACCAGGCATGATGCATAAAGACACTACATTCAGCAATTTCACCCACAAAATACAGTTACGCCACCTTACAGTACATCCTGCGAAGCACTTTGAGGCATCCTGACGAGATAAGAAGTTATGTCAAATACAAGCATTATACTGTAGCAATAATAATCCTTATATTTGGTATAGCATTCTTCACCTCCCGACTCAACTTCTCAAATGCCCTCTCTGCCAGTTTCTCCAGCTCCGCCATGACCAGGATCCAGCTGATCCAAAACTCCTCCACCCGCATGCTCACCTGCACAAAACTCTGTAGACCATCACATCAGTTCTAGCCAGCCTCCACTGGCTCCCTATCGCCGAACGGACCAATTTCAAGATCCTCACACTTGTTTTCAAATCCCTTCATGCCCTGACACCTCCCTACCTCTCTGACCAGCTCACCCCCCAACCCATGACCTTCTACATGTCCCTCATGCCCTCCTTTCCACCTTTGGCGGCTGCGTTTTCAGCCACTACTCCCTGAAACTCTGGAACACTCTTCCTCTATCCCTCCGCCTGGCCCCTTCCTTCCCCATCTTCAGCTTGCGTCTGAAGACCTATTCGACGTGCCTATGGTCACCTCCCCCTCCCCCCAGTTCAGAGTCATGCTCCACCACCGTCAAGTGTTCTGCGTGAGGGGTGCTATGTAAATGCAAGTTGTTGTTGTACAGCCTTTCACATTCAATTACTATGAGTTTTTTTGGGGGGTCAACACCTACAAAATTATAGTATATTATGAGAAAAGCATAATAGTATATATAATAGTATATATTATGAGATACAAACAGACTACCACCTCTAAATACATACATACTTGCTGTGAAGCAAGTGTGATGTGAGTCAAAGGTCGCCTCTGCTTTTGGTATGTACAGCAAACTGCTGAGTGGGCGTAATCTCCAACAATACTGCGGGTCCAGGACAGGACACAAACCATTGTTTTGGGATTAAACCACCGGCAACACTTACACTCAGCAAAGTCAACGGCTGAAAGACGACCAAAAGAAGGTTTGGTTTCACAGCTGACAGAATGCGCAGATGGATATTATTATAATAATAATCCTTGCATTTGATATAGCACCTTATCCCATAGTTGAGACGTCTCAAGCGCTTCACAGAATATACTGTAAAGTGAATTGACTGTATATTTTGTAGGCAAAACACAGCAGCCAATTGCGCACAGCAGTGTCCCACAAACAGCTGTGGATTGAAGTGACCAAATTTAAATACATTTAAATTATTACCCCCGGAAATGCGATCCACCAATCGACTAATAACCGGGTTCCTACATACTGCTAGGTAAACAGAGTCTTGTGGAGTAAGGAAACTTGCCCAACATTTCGCCCTGCCGGGAATCGATCCCATGTCCTCTCGCTTGCGAGGCGAGTGCTCTAACCACTGAGCTACAGGACTCAAAGTAGCATGGTGGTTTCATTTCAATAGATGGGCCAAGTGGCCTGTTTCCATGCCATATCACTCTATGTAACTATGTAAATAAAGAAGCTATGGAGCAAAATAGTCTTCAGAATTTATTCTGAACATTGCATAAATGTTGCTTACAGTATATTGTAGCACAATTAATCAGCTTGAAATGAATTCCATTAATCTCCAGTTGGTCTAAACATAACCCATTTTGTTTGAAGTGGAACTCGCCACCAAACACAAAGCAACAAGTGTCAGTTTAAATAACCTGCCCAAAATCCGTTGGGTAGTTTATGGTACAAAATAAATTTTACATCGGAAAATAGTAAGGCTTTCCCGCTTGCTCATCTTCTGTTCAAGTGCTCATTGCATACACATACACCCCTCACACAGACGGTTTCCAGCAGCTATCAAGTAAGCTTATCGTGGCCCAATTCTGTTCTTAAAGGTCCTTAAAGATTTTGCCATCATTGGTGCAATTTCTGAAAGGCAATGCATATTTGTAAGAAAAATGTACCTCGCTACAGGTATCCTGAATATCCAAGTGATACAGACACCATTTATTTCCTTCCAATCAAAAATCTAATGTCATGAAAATGGACCAAATGCTAAGAGTGGAAGTGACTTAATACTGTAAATCTAACAGCTGGATCTTTGTACAACATGAAGTGCCCTATTAGACCATCAAGCCATTTCTTATGTAAGAGTCCAACCTCAGAGTGAAATCTCCGTCTCCTTGCAGAAGGTGTTGAGGATGCAGAACTCACTGCCAGGAGCAAACAGCATCAATGTAATTAAGAGAAAACTCCAAGCATTGAACAGTAAAGAACCTGGTGGTACAGGCCCGATGGGCTGAATAGTTTCTTTCTGCGCTGAATATGTTAATGGCTTCATAGGAATAGCAGCAGGCTATTTGGCCCATCGTGCTTGCTCCAACATTGTATTGGATCATGGCAGCTCTTCATCTTTCCATTCCCATTTCCCCACCTTGTCAACATATTCCTTCATACCTTACTTCACAAGGAGCCATTTAGTTCCATTTTGAAAAAAACATTCTAATTCATCCCTTACCTATGCACCTGTGAGGGAATGCATTCCATATTCAACGTATTTAAAAGGACACTTTAGGAATTTGAACTCAATGAATTAGACACATGAGGTGGAAGGCAATAGCGGGGTATAAGAAGAGGGGAATAGGAAGAGTCATTGGTTTTTTCAAATTGATTTTCTTTTGGTCAGCCGGGTGTCTGACACAGGCGCAAACCCATCACCACGCTTAAGAGTACCCAAACCGAGATTTCCCACCTCCGTGCATCCCACCTACACATGGAAATCCCAGAGATAGATTGTTGGAATGGAATGTGCACTCTCCCCCTGGAGACACGCATCCTGTTTAGCTAATTCTGGAAAGTATTAGGCGCAGGTTGGCAAGAACCAAGGCTTGCAGACCCCAGAGTGCATGTTGGGGTAACTGCTGGAATATAGCCAGTTAAAACCGGCCTTTATTTGAATACTAATTTCCTACCAGATTAGAATTATTGGGAATTTACAAGTTTAAAGACATTTTTTGAAACCTGGATTTTGCCTTTTGCCCAAATTAACACAATAAACAACAATAATTTACATTCAAACCTGCATCACAGCGAGTGAGATTTGCACTTCAACCTTTCAACACCAGTCAACTCCCAGTGCACCACTTATTATTTCAAAAATTAAACTTAGACACAATCATACTGCACACCTATTGAAAGTGTCAGGCATTCTAGAAACTACACTCTGGATTTTATTTGACACAGCTAATCTTAACCTCCCCCAATTCTAATTAATGATATTGTTACATATCTATAAGTCTTAAAGAAATGATGAAGAAATAAAGTAATTATTATTAAAATAAATGGTATCACGACTTTTTGGTCACACTGTATATATTATATACGTTACATTATTGTATTATTAGTGTCTCGGGAGTGCTGTACTGTGTTGGGATTGGATGCTGAGGAAGGAGGGAGAGGTGATAGGTGGAGGTAGGTATTCAGGGATTTTATAATAATACTTGCATTTGATGTAATGCCTTAACACGTCGTTCAGATGTCTCAAACGCCTACCAGAATATTGTAAAGTGAATTGACTGTATATTTATTGGGTGAAACGTGGCAGCCAATTGGCCATGCCAGTGTCCCACAAACAGTTGTGGATTGAATTACCAAATTATTTGTATTACCCCCGGATAATAAGCACTTCACCAATCGACTAACAACTGGGTTCCTACTTACTGCTAGGTAAACAGGAGAGTTTGGAAACTTCCCTAAGGTTTCACCCTGGAATTTAAAGAAAAATATATCAAAACAAGAGTCACTTACTTTTCCCCTGCTTCTTTGAATCAGCTCCCGGATGAGCTGCGTGGTTGCCATCCGGAAAACCACTTCTCCCAACACCCCCGGCCTTTTCCGTGCTCCTGACGGACTTCAACCTGAGCCACAAAGAAATGATTCAGACGCAGCTTAAGAAAAATGGGGAATGAGAGCAACTTCAATTTTTTTTTAACAAAATTGGTTTGTATCAAGGGCACCATCCTTCCAGAATACCAACTCCACTGTCTTCCTATTGCACCACCATGCCATGAGGTGGTGACAATGTGGAATTCACTGCCAGAGCCAAATGGCATCCATGTATCTTAGAGAAAACGTGATGCATAGATGAGAGGGTAGGGGCAGAGAGTTGTAGGAGAGGAAAATAGGAAAGGCGAAGGCTCGTGTGGAGGGTAAGCACTGGCATGGACTGGTTGGGCTGAACGTTTTCATTCCATGTGCACTGCTGAAAGGGTGGTGGAAGCAGATTCAATAATAACTTTAAAAAAAAAAGGGATTTGGATATTTACTTGAAAAGAAAAAAAAAATGCAAGGCTGTCATTAAAGAGCAGAGGAGTGGGATTAGTTGGCAGCTCTTTTAAAAAGCCGGCACGGGCACGATGGGCCGAATGGCCTCCTTCAGTGCTGTAGGATTCTATGATATCACTCTGTTTAATTATGTGTGTATGTGCCACAAGTTCCCTTGCTTTTCCAACTGAGCTGAGAGGAAAATTAGTGGTGTGAACCTACTTGTGGTCACTCTTTGTGCATAGTACTGCACCCCTTCTATCCTCTATTTCGCCCACAAAATACAGTGACTACACTTTACAGTAGATTTAGTGAAGCACTTTGAGACATCTCAAAGACTCTATATCAACCGCAAGGACTATTATTACATAACAACCCACCAGCGCAGGTGGGTCAGGTTATATATTGCGAAGCCAGTGGCTTTCTCCACACTGCAAATGATACGGGTGGAGACACATTATACGGAAGTCAGCCTTGTTGACTTTCTGTGCTTTTAAAAAAAAAAATGGCCAATGTGAAAATGTTGCAATTGTTGTTTCGTAGTTGGAAATTCTCAAGTATTTTTGTAAATACTTGAAATTGGAGCTCGCTGAACGTGAAACTGAAAAGTGTGAAAAATTAATCACACTTCATTTAAAAATTTGTATAGTGCACATCAGATGAGACGAACCCTTACTTGTTCTGGTCGAAGGGAGAACTCTGAGCAGATGTTCCATGTTTCTCCTGTTGCCACCGGCGAGTGTTGTGAGGTCGCTTTGCTGAGGTATTGATGTACGCCAGCTTCACCTGACGACCTGAAGGCAGAATTGCTGCTCAAGTTACCCAAATAACTTCTGCACCCAACCACTGCTATAGACCCCACCTTTTATACACAATCATCCTTGCATTCGCTGTACCACCTATTCGCCCACAAAATATACAGTCAATTCACTTTACAGTATATTCTGTGAAGCGCTTTGAGACGTCTCGAAGGCTTGATAAGGTGCTATATCAAATGCAACGATGATGATTATTATTATTATAAGATTAGGTACTTCTCAAACTGATTTACATTTTATGTAAAGTATAATGCCTATTTTGCCGATGAACACAGCAACCAGTTTGCACAAAGCAATGCCCCACAAACATCAATGATGCGAGTGAGCAACCAATTTTTTTTTTTTAAGAAATCTAGATGATTGTTGGCCAGGACATTTCTTTTTGAATGTCATAGGATCTTTTGCACTGTCCTGAACAGCCAGAAAAGATCTCAGTCTGATCTGCAGGACGGCACATCTGATAATGCAGCCTCTCCCAGTACAGCACTGGAGTGTCAGCCCAGACTATGACCTCAAAATCCTCGCGTGGGGTTTCAACCCACAACTTTCTGATCAGAGAGTCTGATGGTTGTTCCCCTTTTGACACCTATGAAAGGACAATGAAAGTTTAAAGTTAAAATTAAATTGTACGTTTTGATTTCTCAAAGAGTTCAGATTTCTCAAATGATATTGCACTCATGTGGCATTTTACCAAACTGATCAATTAATGCGATATAATACCGTCACTGATCAGTGTCAAATCCAGACGTGTGGGCAGGGCACCTTCTCACAAAATAGAAGTACTCTGTCAAGCTATCATCTAAAATGACAAAATTCTCCCAGAGTTAAATTTAAGAATCTGCAGAGAAAATGTGAAGCCTGTGTGGTTTAGGGATAATATACAGTACTTTAAATTGTCATGGTTACCGGAACAAAAGCAATCTTATACCCATTATTAATTCCCAATGTCTTAAATATTCAGTGGAAGTTATTGATTGGTTCTCCTACAAAATGTAGACACTACACTTAATAGCAAATACTGTAAAGCATTTTCAGACATCCTCCCGACATGATGCAAGTTATTACTGTATTATATTACAATTAGAAAAGTTGGAGAAGGATCCTGGTGTGATTTGTGAGCAATTGCAATCGTAAAGTCAAATATTAAATTGGGTAAAAGCCAGAAGAAAATATTCTAACCTTGTACAGATCACTGGGAAGACCAAATTTGGAATAATCGGGGTGAAGTGTTGTGTTCCCTCAATAATTATCAACCACCAGATGGCAACAAATCCCTCCCAGTATGTGGTTTGTCCCCTTTCCCATCCAGAAGTCCACCTTACTTATTGTCAAGCAAGATTTCATGTTGCAAATTGTAGGCCCTAAAGTGTTTGTTCAGATTAAAAATAACAATTATTTTCCTGGGTTGATCTGTTGAGGAGAGGTAAAAAATTGTACTCTCCCCAACCATCATTTAGGTTAGAATCATTTCTTCTGACTTGTACCCAAGTTAATAGTTGATTAGGTTTGACTATAGGGTTGCAATGAAGGGAAACCATATATTGAAGTTTTCAGAACTAAATAGCCTAGACCCGAGCGATAGTTTCTGCAATTTATTGGAACATTAAGATATTTGGGGGATGAAAGGAGGATTCAACAACCACCCTTTATGTTTGATGTACAGTGCCCTCCCTCTATTATAAACATGATTTTGGGGATCCATAAAATCCCAACTTGAGTTATTGTGAGGTGCAATAGCTTGCTTAACTGCACATAATAATAATCCTTGTATTTGATATAGCACCTTATCAGGTCATTGAGACGTCACAAAGCGCTTCACAGGATATACTGTAAAATGTATTTTTAAAAAATAGCAGCGAGTTGCATACGACAATGTCCTACAAACATGCATGGAGTGATTGACCAATATTATCTGGGGGATTGCCCAGGACATTGGGAGAAACTCTCTTCTCTTTTTGAACAGTGTAATGGGATCTTGAACAGGCAGACAGGACTTTTGTTTAACATTTCATCTGAAGTATGGCACCTCAGACAATGCAACACCTCCTGGTACTGCATCATAGACTACATGATTCCAAGTCCTGGCATGGGGCTTGAACCCACAACCTTCTGACTCAGAGGCGACAGAGCTACTACTGCACCAGGCTGACGCACGAGCACAACGGGACACTGCCTTGCATGAGGGCGGGGGGGGGGGGGGGGGGGAGGGGGGTGCTATATAAATGCAAGTTGTAATTTGTGAGGCAAGTTATAATGGGGCTGCCCTTCGTCAATGTCAAATCTTCCTCCACTTCTGTTCTAACAATGGTCCCCAACCTTGGACACCCACCCCTGATATTAGTGGCCCAGATCTGATCGATGGATCATTACTAATATTAATGATTTTTAACCACAAACAACACCTTGCATTTATACAGTGCCCAGCAGGCAGGATAGGGTCTCGGAGCACTGGTCCTGGACATGATAATGGTCTATAGAGAAAGGAGATCAGCAATGCAATGTGTTTGTCTCACCTCTGGGCTTATTGGCATGTGCTGAACTAATGCTTTGTGTCAACACTTTCAGCCTCCGTTCTCTCTCACTGTAAAGTCTCAAGTACATCTCCCGCCACGATTCATCCTGCAGCAACCGCTTGCTTTTGAAGTATCTTTTGCAGTGCTTCACCCAGAAACAGTCAGTCTCTTCAACAAAGCTCTGCTCAAAACACACAGGAGGTTCAAACAGAATGCCTTAAGTGTGCGCTCAACTTTCTGGATCTCAATTCTTATCGAGCACTTCCAGGCATTGTCAATTTGAATTGTGAAACGCTGTTCGGGAAGGGGCTGGTTTTTTTTTTTTTATTTACAGCTTCACCAAAAGATTCAGCGGGGAAGTTCACTGACTGACGCTGCAACCAGAAATTACATCTGTATAGCGCCTTTCACATCAGGAGGACGTACGAAGGCACTGGACAGCGAGTGGTTGGGATCAGGAGGGGTGGAGGGCGGGGAGGGTAGGGGTAGGAGCTGCACCACAAATTGACAAAGATTAGCAAGTCACAGGTTTATTATTATGATTATTATTATTGAATCCCAAGCTGTACTGAATTAGCTCTGGTTATGGAGGAATAGGGTAATGTATTGGAGCGCTTGACAGGGGTGGGTTTGTGCTCCAAGCAAGGGAGAGGGGGGAGTGGAAAGGTTGGGAATGGGAGGTGGCCACGGATGAGTCTGCAGAGGTAGTGAGACACAAAGACAGGGCTGGCGGGGGTGCGCAAGGCGGACTGGTACAGGACAATAGAAAACAGGGTCTCAGCATCAGGAGTTTCCTCACCGGGTTACAGTCCTCAATGTGATAGAGCTGCTCTGGAGTACAGCGATCAAGCACTGGCTCGAGGATTTCAAACGGCACTCCACCCACTGTGTGAATAGCTGGGGAACACAGAGAAAAGTGGGAAGGATGGCAACACCATAATTTAAACCACTACCAAAACAGATGGTGGACATATTTACCTTCCATCTGCCAGAGTGATAATATAATAATCCTTGCATTTGATATAGCACTTTTCACATCTTCTAGATGTCTCAAAGCGCTTCACAGAATAGACTATAAAGTGAATTGACTGCATATTTGTGGGCGAAATGCGGCAGCCAAATGCGCACAGCAGTGTCCCACAAACAGCCGGGGATGGACATTACCAATTTATCTTTTGGTTTGTTTTTCTTGAGGGATTATTATTAGGCATGTGGAGTAAGGAAACTTGCTCAAGATTTCAACCTGCCGGGAAACGAACCCACATCTCTCGCCTCTCACTTGCCAAGCAAGTTCTTTAACTGCTGAGCTACAGGACCCTCCACTATATCATCACATCTCAAGAAGTCTCAAAGCGCTTCACAGAATATGCTGTAAAGTGAATTGACTATTTTGTGGGTGAAACATGTCAGCCAATTGTGCACGAACAGTATTGGATTGAGTGCCCAATTTTTTTTAAGTAAAGGGATTATTACCACCAGAAAGCAATCCGCCAACCGACTAACAACCAGGTTCCTACTTACTGTTGGGTAAATAGGCGTGTGGAGTAAAGAGACTTGCAATTCAAACCACCACATCAGACGGACGCACAAGGAAGAGAATATGCCTGCATCTCTAAGCGGTCGGTTATGGAGCCCAATTGTCAGAGATTAAGAGCACCTGCTCTACTGGTTAAGGAAAAGATGCCATCCCTTTATATAAATAAAGTCCATGAATGATATTTTGCCATGTTTCTATTCTTTTGAGACTTGTCTTTGACATTAATTAAAAAAAAAGGAAAGTCCCATTTTACTACACAATAAATAATTCTTGTGTTTGATACGACCCCTTTGAAGTCGGGAAGAAGTCTCAGTGTGTTTTTTTTACTGTAATATATGTATTTTGCAGGTGAAGTGTGACTGTATTTTATATATTCTTACAATCAATGTTGTTCTGGAGCACACGAATGCACTGTTCATACAGGGTCATCATCTTGGGCAAGTTAGTAGCTTTCAAGCCAGAATACACTTGCATTTTAGAGTTTAGCCTTTGCCCAGTGAACTCCGTAGATTCACAGGAGGTGTTGAGGGTCGCTGCTGGTACAAAAAGAGGGAAACAAACATCAGTTTCTCCATCAGAAACCTGAGCTGTTTCACAACAGCTTGCGAGTCGTTAGCTCACATTCCTGGAATTAAATGAAAATAAAATGAAGTGTGGAACCACATGAGATGCCTTGCTGAAAGGGTGGGGTGAATCTAGTAAGGAAGTTCCTGCATAATTTACTGCATTTGATTCTGCATTTGCAGAAGATTACAGAACATTTGCATTTGGAATCAGTGCAATTATTTCCATTTGGATCGTGCCATGTGCTCTAGTCTGGGACTAGAGCACACAGTACTAGTCTGCTCCACGGCAACTACAGAGGGACCAAAAAGTTGTGATACCATTACAACAACTTGTACTTATATAGTGCCCTCCATGCAGGGTAGTGACTCAGAGCACTTAAGGCTACAGATTACAATGTCTAAAACATCTTAAAGAAATCATGATTTTTTTGTTGTTTTATTTGATAATAGAGTAGCTTCACGACTAGATCTAGAGTAATTGATGGGAACCTAGAAAGCACATCCACAACGACTTACATGTACATAAGTCCATTCATATGAGGCAACATCTTTCAAAGAGCTTTTATCATGGAGAGTGAGGACAGGACCATAGACAGTAGAATTTAAAAATATATATATATAGGTCAGTCAGGTGTCTAATATATCATTATAGTTAAGAGTATCCAAACCAAGCTGAGAATTCCACGCATCCCACCTACACATGGGAATCCCAGAGATAGATTGCTGGAATAGAATGTGTACTCTCTCCCTGGAGGGAGGCATCCTGTTTACCCAATTCCGGAAAGTATTAGGCGCAGGTTGGCAAGAGCCAAGGCTTGGGAACCCCCACAATGTGCGTTGGGGTAACTGCTGGAGTCTAACCAGCTAAAACCACATAACTTGCCATTGATATCGCTGTCTGGCAAGCTTTCCCGCTGCTTGTCTTGCTGGGATCACCCTACCTGTTAGGGCTTTGGCTTGCAGGGTTAACAGGAGCTGAGTGACTGTAGAAAAGGTAGGTTTTAGCAAGGTTTAAAGACAAATGGAGAGGGAAGGATTTAGACAAGAGAGTTAAGGGTATAGTGGCTAAATGCTTAATTTTTGAGAAACAGATTAAGATCACGACACAGGAAGACTCTTTCAGCAATTCTTTGCTTTTCCATTCAAAGGAGAAAGGACACGGTAATTCACTTACATTTCTTTGTAGGCGATGTTGGTGGGCTGTCAGGGGGCAGAATGGAAAATTCCGGCAGAAATTGAGGTAGTGGGATATCCAGCAAAGCACTAATGTCCATTTTTGCCTAAGGAACGGAATGCAGAAGAAACTCAATGAAAGCTCAGGACAAAAGTTACTATTCAACAAAATTGGACATCATAAAATTCTAACATGTTACATGGCGAGGGCTAACATTAGGGCAAGCATCGGTTTTCCAACCTTCCATTAAATAAAAAAGACTCTACAGCGGAGTGGGGGGAGGGTTACAGGTATACTGGAATCCTGGTTAGCGCACTCGCTATTTCAATCATTTTTGTTAAGAGTTTTTTTTTTTTAAAAAATCAAAAACGTGTACCTTTTTGCTTGGAGTTTCCAGCCAGATATCTTTCCCACGTTGTTCCGCCCTGTATTTTAAATCCCTCTTCCCTTTGTTTCCGCCACTGAGAGATTTCCCAGCCCCATCGTGCTCCCGTTTTGGAGCGTTGCACATTTGGACGTCTTCACACCTCTTTGAGGTCTGGGCTTTCTTGGTTCTCTTCAGGGGCTCCTCATAGTTCAGGTATGACTCGAAAGACGTACGTTGGCTTTCAAATTCATCCTCACTTTGAACTTCAAGTAAATTTCCCTTTTTAACGGACTCTTCAGCCACCTTGGGCACGTTCTTGGACGCATCGGATTTACGCTTCTCTTTATCCTTTGCAGAACGCTTGTGCGTCTTGCTGCGCAGCTTGGAATGCTTCACGGCGGTTGCAGATTTGTTGCTTCGTTTTTCAGCATTTTCACGAGCGTCCTTGTCAGACGGAGCCCTCTCCTGACGGGAGGCGTTGTGGGAAGACGGGGAATTTTCTGCAGGATACTTCTCGTTCTCTTGACGTCTGCCAGTAGACGTTTTATCCTTTCCCACGGATCTACTTTGGTCCTTATGGGAAGAGCCCTTCTTTTTATCCTGAACCTTTCTGGATGACTTTCGATTTCTCTTCTGCGATGCCTCACACCCACTAATCTTCAACTGATCGCCGTTGGCTTCTGGAAGCTGTTGGTGACTTTCAACCATCTCGGTTTTCACTGAAATTTCATTCTCGTTTGAGGCTTTTGGACATTTATTCACTTTTGTTGAGTGCGAGGTCTTTTTGTGACATGAGAGCTCAGGTGACTTGTGCTTGCTTGTCTTCCTGGAATTACGTTGGCTGTTCTTATTCTTATGTTGAGTTTGGGAGCTGATAAAAGGGGAAAAAGATAAACTTTTCTATCCCATAGATTTTTCTTCATAGTTCAACAAATTAAACAGAATATAACAAAGAAATTCAAGTAACGAGACACTTAATTACTCCCTTTGGATGGGACGTTAAACCAAAGTACTGTTAAAGATTCCAAGGCACTATTCAAAAAGAGAAGGGAGATTCTCCTGGTGTCCTGACCAACAATCCTCTAGATAAAATTGGTCTCTTACTTCATAGCTGTGTGGAGGACATTGTTGTGCACAAATTGGTTGTTGCCAAGCCTACAAAATGCACTTGCTATAGTTTACATATATCATATTAAGTGCTTTGAGATGTACCCCCGATGTGATAGGCACTGTATCAAATGTAAGGATATTATTAAAACCAATTGTACATCCTAAATTATAATAATGCACTACTTGCATTTTGCATTTCATATACCATTTCATAACCGTCCTTCATGTCAGGAGGACATCTCAAGGAGCTTCACAGGATTTAATGTAAAGTATAGTGGCAGTATATAGTGTAGGCATAGTCCCAAACTAAAAAAATCTGAAATTACAATAACTCTGCTTATGAAAATAAACAAAAAACTGTATTATTCTGCTAACTCTGCAAGCCCTAATGGGGAGGGTGGTCCTAGCTAGACAAGCAAGGGAGAGCTTACCATTTAATGCTTTCAATGGGAAACAATGTGGTTTTAGCTGCTTAAACCCAACGCACACTCTGGGGTCCCCAAGCTTTGGCTCTTACCAACCTATGGACCCAGATTCTGCATTGTGCTCTGGGATGCTACACTTTTTTTGATATAGCACTTTTCATGTCTTCTAGACGTCTCGAAGCGCTTCACAGAATATGCTGTAAAGTGAATTGACTGTATATTTGTGGGCGTGCCCTGCGTGAGGAGCGCAGTTGTTGCTTTCGATCTCCCTGCTTTCCACCCCCCCCCTCGCCCTCCACCACCTCGGGTCTGTAACTCTGTATGTCCAGCGCCTTGGGACGTCCTCCGACATGAAAGGCCCAAACAAATGTAATTTTGTTGCTGTTGATGCACAGTATCTGAATGTGCAACCTACCCTACTCATAAGTTTGGTTGCACATCATGGCACTACATTTCACCCATATAATACAGTCAATCCACTTTACAGTGTATCCTGTGAAGCGCTTTGAGATGTTAACCCAGCGCAGGTGGGTTAGGTTATATGTTGTGAGGCTAGTGGCTTTCTCCACACTGCAAATGACGTGGGCAGCGACACCATATACAGAAGACAGCCTTGTTGGCTTTCTGTGTAAAAAAAATTGGCCAACTTCCAGTCATTGAGTCATCACAGCAAATGGGGAAGCAGGACAAATGATCGAGCCTTGTCATTGACACCTACTATGTTAATGACAGGTTAACCAACAGGGTCTACCATGTACAGTCTGAAGTCAATTTCCCTCAGCAAGAATCCTTTGGCAGGTAGTAATGCAGATCAGTATTAGCACTGGAACCAGTAGGAAAATACCCCCTTAAATCACGCCTCCCTTAGTCTTGCAGTTGCACCTCTTGGTGTGGGCTGGAAGGGAGTTGAACAGTTCTACAGTTTTCTCCTCAAACAAGTTAAAAGATTAAAACATGCAACTAATTCAGACAGGTAGATTCCTGTGAATTTCTGATCATTCAACAGTCATTCAAGTACAGAAAATAGACAACACCCTTTTCTCCATTGCATTGAAATTAAAAATCCATTCTGCGTTAGTTCCTCACCTAGACTTGTGCTGAATTGCATTGAAGGATTATTAAAGGCTTATGCCCATCACTCTAGTTGGAGCATGTATAATAATCCTTGCATTTGATGTAGCTCCTGGTCACGTTTTTCAGACAACTCAAAGCACTTCACAGAATATACTGTAAAGTGAATTGACCGTATATTTTGTCTTTAAAAAAGGGATTATTACACCCAGAAAAATGATCCACCAATCGACTAACAACCAGGTTCCTACTGCTAGGTAACAGAGGTGTGTGGACTAAGGAAACTTACCTAATGTTTTGCCCTGCCCAAGAATCAAACCCGGGTCCTCTTGCTTGCAAGGCGAATGCTCTAACCAATATGCTACAGGACTCCAGGCTACAGGAGTACCTACCTGGGTATTTCCTGAGGAACTAATGTTTTCCAGTGGGATATCAAGTCTTTGGCAACATCACCAACAGTATTATCTTTTCTGAATTTATTCACTGTTTTCCCTATTCCCGTTTCCTATAAAACAAGAATAAAGGAATTGTAAAGCAGGGGAATGCAACATTTTTTACATTAAAAACACAACAGTTTGAAGAGAAGGAATAGAAAATGATTGTTTTTTTTGGGGGGAGGGCTGGGGGATATAGCTGGAAAACTTCACATCCCATCTCTCCCACAGGCAGCAAAGTGAAATCAGTTCCAATGGCTGAGTGAATGCGGAGTGTTAATACCCGACCACCTGCAAAATATACAGTCACTACACTTCACAGTGAAATCCTGTGAGGCATTTCAAGACGTCCCCTCCTAATGTGAAAGGCGCCATATTAAGTGCAAGGCTTATTCTTAGTCATATTTCTTGCTCTTTGTTGCACTCCCTGAGGTGAGAGGACATTAACAATTTACAGATTACTTCACTATTGATCGAGCACCGTCATATCACTGGCTAGGATTTATGGATCCCAGTATTTATGGATAATGTTATAACAGGGTGTACAACAGGGTCTTTCTTATACAGTGGAGCTTGTCTGAAGTCAGTGTACAATCAGCAAGAGCAAGAATCAATCATCAGCAAGTAGTAAGTCAGTTAACGGCATTAAGAATGTCTCAAAGCATAGCTGACTGGGAGGCCAAGCTGGGGGGAAAAAGTGATCGAAAACATGGTTCAAGAGCTAGGATACAAGGCAGATTTTAAGGGGGAGAAGCAAAGCGAAGGGACTCTGCAGTGATGCTCCAAAGAGTGGTTCACCCACTGATCGTGGGGTTGTTCAGGTGGGGCACACCAAACAGACTGACGTTTGCTGAGCGGAAGGAGCAGCCGGGGCAGTGCATCACAGAGGTAGGGTGGGGAGGTGGCAACGAGGTGCCATTTGCATGCGAGGACAAGAATCTTGAACTCAATCCACTGAGGGAGAGGCAGTGGAGCCGAGCAACAACAGTGAAGATGGGCTCGTAAGAGCCTAGTGCTGGAGAGGACACAGTCTGCAGAGCTCTTCATATCAACAACAACAACAAGATTCCATTTATAGAGTGCCTTTCACGTCGGGAGGACGTCCCAAGGCGCTGGTCAGTCTGTGGAAGGAGGAGCTGGGGAATCTGGCGAGCAGGACGATTAAGCAAATCAAACCACAAGGTAAGGCGCTGATGAGGGCTTCAGTGGCCTGAGAGAGATGCACTCTTAGAGGCATTTAGAGCATTGCCTCTATCAGTTCTGTAGCTTAGTGGCTTGATAACTCACCTCGCAAGCGAGAGGACCTGGTTTGATTCCCAGGCAGGGCGAAATATTGGACAAGTTTCCTTACCGAACAGTAAGTTGTTAGCCAATTGGCAGATCGCTTTTCCGGGGGTAATAACCCCATCAAAATAAACAAATAATAATAATATGGTCACTCAATCCACGACTGTTTGTGGGACACTGCTATACACGATTGGCTGCTGCATTTCACCCACAATATAGTCAATTCACTTGACAGTATATTCTGTGGGACATCTCGAAGATGTAATAAGGCGCTATATCAAATGTAAGGATTATTACCACTGTTTTAAAATTTAAGTTTTGCAATTTAAAGGATTGCAAAGTGGCTTTGATTTGGTCACGAAAAACTAAAATTCCCTGAGAAAGGAAGATCTAGAATTTTATTTTGAAAAGTGTAAGTGGATCTCTGTCATACTATCCAAGTATATTCATAGAATAGGAATGCCTTGGGCTATAGTCCAAGCTCCTGTGTCATGTGAAGGGTATCTATGCAGGTATCAGTTTGAGAACAAACTAATAGTTTTGAGCCATAGCCTTTATGGATACAATCCTTTTTGTAACCTTGCAACCATATTCGCACCCTTATGACCCTCTTCTCATTTGTATCGTACCCATGAATACACCAGTTGACCTAGTAGTTCAGCCTCTCAGCCACCTCCTCTTGAAGAAACAAGTCATTCTCCTTCACTAGAAATAACAGCATATAGGACTGGCTAATGAGTCTAAGACTGTGCCAGTTCATCCAATTGAGCCAACTAATCTAATCCCAAATTCTTTCTCCAAACCTTTTTTTAATATAATATTCTCATTTTTCAAATGTTTGCGATGTCTTCCTGACGTGAAAGGCGCTATACAAATGTAATCTGCTGTTGACCTAATTCTATTTTAAATATTACTATGATCTCATCTTCAATTACAACAACAACAACAACAAGATTCCATTTACAGAGCGCCTTTCACGTCAGGAGGACGTCCCAAGGCGCTGCACAGTTGGGTCATGACCCGAGCAGGGGGGAAATGGTCAGGGTGAGGGAGGGAAGGGAGGGAGCGAGGAGGGGGGAAATGGTCAGGGTGAGGGGAGGAAGGGAGGGAGCGAGGAGGGGGGAAATGGTCAGGGTGAGGGAGGGAAGGGAGGGAGCGAGGAGGGGAAGAGAGTCGAGAGGGGAGCTGAAGGCACGGTCAAAGAGAAAGGTTTTGAGACCGGCCTTGAAGGAGGAAAGGGAGGAAGCAAGGCGAAGGCACTGGGGGATGGAGTTCCAGAGCCTGGGGCTGAGAGGCTGAAGGCCCGACCACCGATAGTAGGGCGGTTGGGGCGGGGGACGTGGAGCAGACCGGAGCCAGAGGAACGGAGGGTACGGGTAGGTAGGTAGGGGATAGTAGGTTGGAGAGGTAGGAGGGAGCGAGGCCGTGAATGGCCTTGTAGGTGAGGATGAGGATCTTGAAATCAATCCTCTGGGGGATGGGGAGCCAGTGGAGGCGAGCGAGGGTGGGAGTGATGTGGTCCCGAAGCCTGGTGCGGGACAGTACACGAGCTGCAGAGTTCTGAATGACCTGCAGCTTGTGGAGGGAGGTGGCGGGAAGGCCGGCGAGGAGAGAGTTCCCATAGTCCAGCCTTGAGGTGACAAAGGCGTGGACCAGGGTTTCAGCAGCGTGAGGGGTGAGGTAGTGCCGTAGTCTGGCGATGTTCCGGAGGTGATGGAAGGCGGTGCCAGTTGTGGTGCGGATGTGAGGGAGAAAGGACAGCTCAGGGTCGAACAAAACGCCGAGGTTCCTGACTGGCTTTGAGAGGTGGAGAGTGCAGCCTTGGATGCTGATGGTGTCAGCGCCTGAGGTGCTTAAATTAGCCCCTTTGTGGCAAATCATTCCATAGGAACCTTAGAAAAGGTGTAGTTTATTCAGCCCATCACGTCTGTTCCACCATTCTATCAGATCCTGTCTGATCTGTACCTCAACTTACCTTTACCATCCTTTGCTCCATATCCCTTGATACCCTGACCTAATAAAAATCTATTCACTTCAGTCTTGAAAATGCTGTATTCCGTTAACAGCCCATTTATTCTGCCCTGTACCAAGGATTTAGTAAAAAAATTCAAGCTCTTCAAATCTTTCCTAGAACTTGTGGAAAACAGTGGAGAGTGTAATTCCTGTGTAGACTGTCAAACAACAGTGCTACTTTAATAATGTGAGAAAAGGAACCGAGGGTGCAGTTCTAGACAATGACTATAAGTAAATAATAATCATCCTTGCATTAGATATAGCGCCTTATCAGGTCTTTGAGATGGTCACAAAGTGCTTCACAGAATATACTGTAAACTGAATTGACTGTACATTTTGTGGGCGAAACCCACAACCTTATATACCTTTCGCATAAAAACAAAGTAGCATGGAGAGTTTACTTGATTCCAACATTCCTTTGCCAGCTCATCTCCAAGGAGACACCACCTTGCATTCCCACCCCCCACAGTAAAATAGTCAACTGCTGCAGGACGCCACCCTGCGTGAGGGAAGTTATATAAATGTAAGTTGTTGTTAGTCACTAATCGGTCATTTGACATCCAACAGATTTAAGACCTCACCAGAACCACAGAAATTTACAGCACAGAAGGAGGTCATTCTGCCAATCGTGTTTGTGTTGACTCCCTCAAGAGCAATCCTTTCGGTCCCATTTACCTGTCCTTTCTCCAAACCTCTGTAGCTGATTCATTAAGGTAAATGTCCGTTTCCTTTTGAAGGCCAATATGGATTGTGCCTCAACCATCGTTCCCAGCAGGGCATTCAATATCCTAACTACTGTGCTTGAAAAGAAATTCCCCTAACCTGCTCATTTGCTTGTTTACTAACCATCTTAAATTGATGCCATCTAATTACTGACTCACTGACCAGTGGGGGGAAAAAAATCTCCCTACTGGCTCTATCAAAACCTTTCATAATTGTGTTAGGGCACATCTCAACCTTCTCTGTTCTAGGAGAAAATGTCCCAGTTCCTCCAGTCACAGACTCTAGGTGCTGGAGTAAGGCCATCCAGCTGTTGTAGTAAGCGTCAGAGATGTAATTTGATTTGTATAGTTTGCGCAACAATTTTTTTAAAAACAAAATTGGTGAAAGGGGAGGAAATGGCACAACAAAAAACAAATACAAAGCAGCCTAGTTACAGAAAACAGGTCAGAGCAAACAAACAAGAAATCAAAGAAACCAGTTCCGTATTACCTGAACTAGAAAAGGGCTGGTCATACAGTACAGAGAGATGAAAGGGACACAGAAGAAAACTGGCATATAAAGTTACACACACGTGGTCTTAATAGCACACTACAATCTGTAGAGACAAAGCCAAGTACTCCACTATTGTACAGTACAATTATTCAATGCATTTATTGAATGCAAATTTAAACGTTTACGTTGGTTTAAAAATATAAAGCTGCATTGTGTACCAATGCACAATGAGTCCTGTAGTTCAGTGGCTAGAGCACTTGCTTTGCAAGTGAGAGACCTGGGTTCAATTCCTGGCAGGTGAAACCTTGGGCAAGTTTCCTTACTCCACATGCCTGATAATAATCCCTCAAGAAAAAAAACAATAATAAATTGGTCATTTCAACCCACGACTGTTTGTTGGACACTGCTGTGCGCAATTGGATGCTGCGTTTTGCCCACAAATATACAGTCAATTCACTTTACAGTATATTCTGTGAAGCGCTTTGAGACGTCTAGAAGACGTGAAAAGCGCTATATCAAATGCAAGGATTATTATTATTTATAAGAATTAGAGGAGTAGGCCATTTGGCCCCTCGAACCTGCCCCGCCATTTGATAAGATCATGGCTGATCTTCTGACCTAACTCTAATTACCTGCCCTATCCCCATATCCCCTAATCCCTCTATTTTTTAAAAATCTATCAGTTTCAGCCTTGAAGATGTTCAAGGACTGAGCATCTACAGCCTCCTGGGGTAGTGAATGCCATACTCTGTTTTCTACCTGTTAGCCACTCTTCAATCCATGCTAATATGTTCCCATTAATCCCGTGGGCCTTAACCTTGTGTGGCACTTTGTCAAATGCCTTTTTAAAATCTAAATAAACTACATCTACTGGTTCCCCCCTATCTAACCTGCTAGATACATCTTCAAAAAACTCTAAAAGATTAGTTAAGCATGACTTCCCTGTTGTAAAGCCAAGTTGACTCTGCCTAATCTTGTTATGGTCTTCCAAGAATCCCATAACAACATCTTTAATTAAGGACTCAAGAATTTTCCCTACCACTGATGTCAGACTAACTGGTCTATAGTTCCCCATCTTTTCTCTCCCACCCTTCTTAAATAGTGGTGTTACGTTTGCAATCTTCCAATAAATGGGAACCGTTCCAGAATCCAGAGAATTTTGGAAGATCAAAGACAAGCCATGCCAATGGGTTTAAGGTCATAGAAAAGTGACACAGCCATTTCTGGTTAATTTGGTTTCGGTCAGCCAGGTGTTTGTCACAATGCTCCTTACGTGAAGGACGCTATAAAAATGTATGTTGTTGTAACTAAAGTGTCCAACACCCTTATAAAATAACTTAGCGCTCTCAGCAGGGCATTCGATATCCTAACTACTGTGCTTGAAAAGAAATTCCCCTAACCTCCCCATTTGCTCGTTTACTAACCATCTGGTGATGACAATGTAAATTCTCAGCCATTCACACCCGATTATCTACACACAAAACTCAGTTGTACCAGTCTTTTATATTCCAAGTCACATCTCCACCCTTCCCTTGAGATTGCACAATAGCATCTCAGTTGCTTACTCAAGTGCTGATGCGAGATGTGATGTGCAATCTTTTCCCACACTCTGGTTTCAAGACACACACTGATTACCAGTTCCAGATTCCTAAACCTCCTCTCAGCAAACACTGGAATCCCGTTCTGCAAGATGTTTTATGTTTGCCATCGGGTCCTAAAGCTAATTTTTGTTTGCATCCGTATAAACATCAGCCTTGTGTAACCTGCTTATTTATTTGTGTGTCAGCCTTGATCAGTTGGGTAGTACTCTCACTTCTAGGTCAGAAGCTTGTGGGTTCATGTTAGGACTTTTGAACTCTGAGTTGTTCTGATCTGAAATGCATTGCCTGAAAGGGTGGTGGAAGCCAATTCGATAACAACTTTTAAGAGAGAAGTACATAATTATATGGGTAGGATAAGTTTGCAGGGAGTGGAAAGAGTGGGATTGATTTGGGTAGCTCTTTTCAAATAGACTGCACAGACACGATGGACCGAATGGCCTCCTTCTGTCTGCAGCATCTGCAGTATTTTGTGTTTTGGCATCTTTCTGTGCTGTATAATTCTATGATAGTCTCGGCTGACATTCTGTATAATTCTATGATAGTCTCGGCTGACATTCTGTATAATTCTATGATAGTCTCGGCTGACATTCTGTATAATTCTATGATAGTCTCGGCTGACATTCTAACACAGTGCTGGGGGAGTGCTGCATTGTCAAAGGTGCTATTGTTTGAATGAGGCATCAACATGAGGTCTTTTCTGCTTGTTCAGATAGATGTTAAAGATCCCTGGAAAACAAAAAAACTGGAAAACCATAGGGACTTTGTGCCAAACACATTTGGTCATTCACTTAATGGCTGTTTGTGAGACATTGCTGTGTGCAAAACTGGTTTCTGCGTTCACCTATAAAATAGTCCCTGCACTTTACAGTAACATCTTGTGAAGATCTTTGAGATATCCTCCTGTCATGAAAGCATTATATCAAATGTAAGCATTATTATTTAGAGATAAAGGTGGTTAGTTTGATATTTTCAAACTAGCTTTTATTTGCAAACCATATAACTGAACAATAATAATAATAATCCATGCATTTGATATAGCGCTTTTCACGTCGGGAGGACGTCCCAAAGCGCTTCACAGAACACACTGTAAAGTGAATTGACTGTATATTTGTGGGCGAACACGGCAGCCAATTGCACACAGCAATGTCCCACAAACAGTCGTAGATTGAAAATGACCAATTTAATTATTGTTTTTGATTTTTTGGAGGGACTATTATTTGGCGTGTGGAGTAAGGAAACTTGCCCAAGGTTTCGCCCTCTGCCTGAAACTGAACTCAGGTCTCTCACTTGCAAAGCGAGTGCTCTAACCACTGAGCTACAGGACTCCACAATCCAAAAGTGTTAACTCAATTCCCATCAACCCAAAGAGAATGCCAGAAATTCATAGGTGGGGATAATAGATTACAATTGCATTAAAACAAAATTCAACATACAGTGCCACTCAACAAAGTATGTTACATTGCAACCCAAGGGTAGAGTATGATGAACAGCAACAATTTGAATTTATATAGCACCCCTCATGCAAGATAGCATCCCAGTGAGCTTAAATGATCAAATCATCCAAGTTGTGCTCAATTTTTTTTTAACATTATTTTCTATGAAGCACTTACTGTAAGATTTTTTTCCCTTTATTCTAACTGCTGGTAATCAGTCATTTAAAAAAAAAATTAACTTCAGGATGTGGATGACGCTGGCAGGAGTTGGGAGATCAGTCACTCAAACTATTGCTGTGATCTTATAATCAGTCACTGTGTTGTTATGACCAACCCAAGTAAGCTTCTCATCAATGGCAAGGTCCCTAGTCCCCATCCCAACCAGAATGTTGATGGTGGGAGACTTGGCAATGGCTGTGCCATGAGCAGTCATGGGGCAGGTGACTGGGTTCTCTCTTGTTGGAGATGGGCATTGCAACAACAACAAGATTACATTTGTATAGCGCCTTTCATGTCGGGAGGACGTCCCAAGGCGCTGGACAGTGTACAGCATTTCAGATCTGAGCTGGGGCCAGGGAGGGAGAAGGGAGGGGAGGGGAAGGGGGGTGGCCGATGGCATGGTCGAAGAGGAGGGTCTTGAGGCTGGACTTGAAGGAGGCTAAGGAGGGGGTGAGGTGGAGTGATTGGGGGGATGGAATTCCAGAGGTTGGGGGTAGAGTGGCTGAAGGCTCTCCCGCCAATGGTGGAGTAGGTGGGTCGAGGAACGTGGAGCAGGCCTTCCGGTGTGAAAAACTGCCTCCTGATTACACCCGACTGCACAGCTCCTCCTTACACAAGCTACAGACGAACCAAAGCTCTGCAGCCCGTGTCCTTTCCCATAACAGGCTCTGCGAGCTATACCGTCACTTCACTTTACAGTATATTCTGTGAAACGCTTTGAGACGTCTCGAAGATATGATAAGGCACTATATCAAACGCAAGGATTATTATTATATTGTCGCCCGGCTCCATTGGCTCCCCGTTTCCAGGGGATTGAGTTCAAGATCCTTCTCATTTTTAAATCCCTCCATGATCTTGCCCCACCCTACCTCTGTAACCTTCAAATCGTATCAACTCTCCGACTCGCTTTCAAGACAGCACTGTCGGTCATTTTTTCCCAGCCCCACCTCCCCTCCTGCTCTTAGCCTGGGTGCCAAGCCAGAATTTTGGGACACCCTCCTGTTGTGAAAGGCACTGTGTATAGATGTAAATTTGTATTGCTTAGGCTTACCATCAAGATGTCTATGGTGATATTTAACTCTTGCAATCGCTTGAAGACCTTCAGAACCTAGAAGAGATGAACAAATATAGCGTCTTAAAAGAAATCCATAAAAGAGGTTTTACTACAATGCAAATCTGAATAAATTGAAACCAGTGTAATGACCCTTTGGAGCACGACTTATGAAATGGAGACTCGTAAGGTGAAAATGTAAAGATTTTTTAAACAAGTGTAACAATGCTTCCACAGGAGAATCCTTCAGATTACAAACATTTCCTTCCAATTATTTAACAATTCACGATGAGGAATTGTGTAAAAAGGGTTGAAATTCTGAAACACAACTCTCTCTCTGTCTCTTTCTCTCTGGTTCCTTTAGCTTCAGGGGACAATCAATAATCAGGAAGCACCACAGTGATAAATAGTAGTCAATGAAATGAAATTGAAGGTGTAATATTTTAGTGAGCCAAGCACCATGTATAGCCAATGACTCCCTGAAACTGCTGAGCCTGCAATGAGCTCAGTGCCTATCTATGGGAATGCGAGATTGGCCTACTCCATTTACCGTACACTATAAATGGGCAACACAAGACGACAGCAGTAACCCGGGCTGCAGAAAATAGCCTGACCTCCCTGCTATCACCAGAGACAGCCTCGGCTCTGATCACTTGCAAGAGCATATCCCCGACAGATGCAGCGGAGAGGTTGTGCAACCTCATTATTAGTCAAGTTCACAGCTCAAAGAAGCAGGAGACCAAGAATTAAAGTCGGATAATAACAAATAATCCTTTGCAATTGATGTAGCGCCTTATCACGTCGTTGAGACGTATCAAAGCACTTCACAGGATAGATGTGAAGTGTATTTGACTGTGTATTTTGTGGGCGGTACTGACATACCGTCTGTCATTTTGTATTCACCAAAATGTTATTTTTCATTACAATTCATTGCTTTGAACATCATGCCAAAAATAACAAATTAACCTCGTCAGTCTGGTTCAGATAACAGTACTGTCCTCTGAAGGCTATGGGTTCAAGCCCTAACAAGTTTTATTTGGAAGCCTTTTCCCACAGTCCTGGCTTCCGAATTAAGATTGAATTTAAGATGTGTACAATCTTAATTGATTTAAGACAAAAGTGTCAAAGAACCGGTAGAATTTCAGGGCCTCCAGTGAGCATTAAAACTGGACAGACAGTATCCACTGACTTTACTCTGCTGCCTTCTATTTTAATCTCCCCTCCAATAACAGAATTTTGCTCCAGACGCTCTCATCTTAAGTATTGTTCTCTCAGACTCTGTATGGTCCTAAATTAGAACTCCTGTATTGGTTTTAATCTGTAGTAATTTTATTTACGAGCGATTTGTTTAAAAAAAACACGAGCTCCAATAAACTATTATCAGCATGCTGTGCAGACGTGCACGCATTGTGCTGACGAGATCGAGTAAGGCAGTCTGAACCGGCTGACATATCTGCAGAACATTCAGCACCATGTGTTATTACAGGGATCAGAGCAAAATTCCAGTGACAAAAGTTTAGTAAGTGTGGATACTTGGTGCGTGTTTGTGCATTTCTCACAAATTTGGTGAATTGACAGGAAGACACAACAACATGGCAAGACTTTAATTCACTGGGATTAAAGGACTATAATTATTTTTGAAATCAGTAACTAGCAATATAGTGTCAATGCAGATGCCAACTCTGGGGTACAAGGTTAATGATCACAGCAAACTTCAAAGTTTGTGACGACACTCTGCATTGCGCTGGCAGGCATTTATGTTCTTATTCATAGCAGGAATAGATGAAAATATTTGCACATGACAATGCTCCATAGTTAAAGCAAATCTGGATTAAGAATTCAACTCTTAATAGAACAACTGCAAACTGTTGCAAAGCCAAACGAGGGCACAGGCCCAGGATTGCAAAAGGTAATTACAGGACAGACACCGTGAAGTATTTCTTTACTGAAAGGGTAATTGACTAATTGAGACCAGGATGCTGGGCTCAGTTAAGAAACTAGCTTCATACTGTAATGAGACAACTTTAGAGCAAAATCAAATGAGCCAAAGTTGAAACAAATCGTGTTGCTTCAAATTCCATCTTAAGACCTTCCTCGTCTTTGATGACCCTCCTACCCCCTACCCCCACGACCCAAACCCCCAGCTCAGGTGCAAATCCTTGACTGTCCAATGCCTTGGGACACCCTCCCGACGTGAAAGGTACTACATCAGTGTAATTTGTTATTGTTCTTCATCCAAACTACTCTTGGGATTTTGTGAGAAGGGAAGAACAACAACTTGCATTTATATAGTGTCCCAGAGCACTTGGTTGTACCCAAAGAAGAATTTGGAGGCAGTAAATAATAATCCTTGAGTTTGATATGGCACTTCATCACATCATTGAGATGTCTCAAAATGCTTCACAGAATATATTCTGAATTTGACCATATATTTTGTGGGCAAAACAAAGGTCACTGAAGGTTCACACCTAATATAAGACCAGCCAAGCTCTAGACTGCCTCTCAAGAAAATTTGTAAGTGATTCTTAATTTATATAAATGTCTGGAGAACCCATATTGTGTATGAATTGACATTTAGAAAAATATAGCAGTTCCTTTCTCTCTCCCATACCCCTCTATTCCCTTCTCCCTCATGGGAAAGTCTAGCTTCCTCCTGAATGCATCTGCCCTATCAACCATTGCTTCAGGCAGCAAGTTCCACATTCTCACAACTCTCTGTGTGAGGTAGTTCCTCTTAAATTATCTTTTTGATCCCCTAGTCGTTATTCAAGGACACGAGTGTTCTAAAATATAGGAGAGTTACAGAGCTAAACTAATTGGAGAAAAGACAACATGATCCAGTTCTTTAAAATGCCAAGATACATAGACAATGTAAATATATCCAGGCTATTTCACAAAATCATGAACACATGGGTAGATAACTAATTGAATGTTTTAGTAACACTTGTTTGCGTTAAAAAGCAACATCTAACTATAGACCCTCTCTTAACTACTTCACAGACTACATTTTCAAATAAAATTTGAAGATTATTTTGGTAGATTATTGCTGTAGCAATAATGCAAACGTCAAGTCAACTTTCAAGCATTAGCAGAAATGTTTGAATGAATGCTTTTGTGAAAAAAAGCCTTAAAAAAGTACTTAAGTATCTGCTTTTTTATATATAGCAGCAAAGTGGTATAAAGGCAAAGGGATATAAAATGTATTCAAAACATTGGTTTGGCTGCAATTGGAACAGTTCTGGGCGTTCCATTACTGAATAGGCACCAGAGCTAAGGGAAGAGCACTGTGGAGGTTCACATACATGACAAGAGAGAGAGATGGCAGGTACTGTTTAATGTTCAGGCAGTATATTTAGGGAAAAGGTAAAGAAAGGAAGTAAAACCTAAATTGTATCGTTCTTATTGACATTGAGGTCCAGAGAGATCAGGAATGCCTGTGCATACATTTCTAAGTGTAGTTAGATTTTGGCTAAATGTTCTGTGCATTTTATTTAATATTTAGTCTACATATGTCTATAATTTGAACACAAAAACAAGGAAACACTATACAAGGCAGTTGGAATACTGCCATACAATCCCTAATGGGCTTTAGAGTCACTGAAAGACTCAATAATGATGGATTTTTAGTTATAAGATTTAGGAACAGACATTAGGTTCTTTTTCACTGCAATAGGGAAACTCAATAAGTGATGGAATGGCAGTCTGCAAATTCTGAAAGGTTTTGAGAAATGGGATGGTGAAATATCATTCCAACTGAAATCATCACAATACATTTAAATGTTACATTCAAGTGTCACTATTTTAGTTCAAGCTCAATTTCCTCTTAAACATGGTGTGAAAAATAGGGCAGAATTAATAATAATAATAATAATCTTTGCATTTGATATAGCGCTTTTCACGTCGGGAGGACGTCCCAAAGCGCTTCACAGAACACACTGTAAAGTGAATTGACTGTATATTGTATATTGAATTGGCAGCATTGAGGGCATCTTGCACATTTTCTGGGTGCAGAAAGTCCTATCTATGAAAAAAAAATACTCAATAGAATAATTTCCACCCAGGACTCCACCGTCAAATGTTTTATTCCCATTGCACTCATTCACAACCATCCTGGGCTCTTAGAAGTCAAATCAAACCCAATGTGGTGGAGATCACTCAGTGAGTGATTAACTGCTCAATGCTTCTTCCCAGTTAACAGTGCAATAGGGGCTATTTACCTGGTGTGAGCAACAACAAACAATGCACCACAAGTCCAACCTGATCAGTTGTGTGTGGGTGTGTGTGTGGAGGGGGTTATATCCAACAACAATTTGCCCAGGAGAAGAATAACTTGGGGGTTAGTTCCTTTAGAGAAACACTTGACACGCACCTTACTGGGACCATTAACCTGGGCGAGTCGTTGTTTGAGCTGCAGTACCTGGTGCACTGTCTCCTGAGCCATGGCCAGTGCTACTCCTGAGGGAGCTCCAGCCCCAACCTCAGCCTCTCCTCCTGTGTCCAATGCGGGGCAGGTGATGATCAGTCCCGGAAACACGTCTCTAAGCTGCTCTCTCAGCCTCCAGAGGCTTAAACAGGAGGCGAGAGCCACAGGCAATGAGCAGAATGCAGCTGCATTGACTGACCCATCATTGGCTTGACAAGTCTATTAGCAGCAATAGATCAGAGAGCTCCTCTATCTCTCTCTCTCCTCTATTCCTCTCTCTCTCTCTCCTCTCTCAATAAAAGTTACAGCAAGAAACTTCATCGCTCAGGGTAGGCTTTCCATTGCAATTTGCGCTCTCTGGTTTCTCTTTGAAACAGTTCTTGAAGTCGTGCGCCATTTCAGGAGTTAAAGCGGTTGGATTTTTTTTTTTTTTGCGTCGATTGATGTTGTTAGCGATCATATTATTGGTATTTGATACGGCGCCTTACCGTGTCGCTCGGGCATCTCGAAGCGCTTCATGTTGAATATGTTGTAAAGTGGATGGACTCTGTATTTTGTGGGTGAAATGATGATAAAGCTTTTAAATTGCTACAAAGTCTACTGTATGCGGCTAAAACCTTTTCTAGCATTTTCTTATTAATAATAATAAAGTTACTGTCGGGTAGAACTTGCAAAATAGGTATTAACTTGTCTTTTTGGGTGGGGTGTTAAACCAAGCTCCTATCTGTCTGCCTGCTCTGGAGAATGTTAAAGAGCCCGTGACATGATTTGGAAAGAGAGAGGAGTTTCGCTGGCGTATGGGCCAAAACCCCTAAAATAAAATTGGTTACTCACTTTTTGTGCTGTTTGTGGGACATTGCTGTGCGCAAATTGCATTCACGGATACAAAATACACAGTCACTGTGTAGTGATGTTTCAAAATACTTCACAATAAATCTTGTACAGTGCTTTGAAACATCCTCCTGATGCGAAAGGTGCTACACCAAATAATTATTAGCAATAAAGGTGACGAGGATCGGGAAAATGCCTTCAATGTTTTAACTTCTGTATCATGTTTTAATTGTGGAAGGAATGGGAAGAAACAATTTAAATGATACACTTATTTTTCCCTTTCGAGCGTGAGCAAACAAGTTTCCTTCCGAGATAAATTTGATCACTCGATCCACGACTGTTTGTGGGACACTGCTGCGCGCAATTGGTCCACAAAATATCCAGTCAATTCACTTTACAGTGTATTCTGTGAAGCGCTTTGAGACGTTTTAAAATCGTGATAAGGGGCTATATCAAATGCAAGGATTATTATTATAAAGTTGGTGCATCGGTTTAACTTTTAAGATAAGCGTATAATGCATGCCTTTCTCTTTTACAGCAGCGGGTTTGCAGTCACATGCTCATAAACTAATGAAAATGAATGAAATGTGCCCCTCCTCCCTTGCTGGAATGGCAGCAGCTTAAATTGAACCAATCTTAATATGGCAACCCGGCATGAGTGTTGCTTGTGCTTGAACTGTGCTGTTTCTATTCCTGGAGCTGATTGATATACTTCAGCAGATGCAAGGAGAGAAAGAATGCAGACGGCTAATTTCTCAGTTCACTGAAACTTTATTCCTTTACTTGCCTTTCCACGTGCTGCGTTGCTACCAAAAGCACCTGAGATTTAAAGGCTACACTTTGTAAGCTTTATTTTCAAAATATTCCAACCTTTATTTCGAACTTAGTTATTTTCCCGCCAGTTTTATAATAATAATAGTCATAATAATCCTTGCATTTGATATAGCACCTTATCACGTCGTTAAGATGTCTCAAAGGGTTTCACAGAATATGCTGTAAAGTGAATTGACGGTGTATTTTGCGAGCAATACGTTTTGTTGAATGAACCTCAGCAGGTATGGATTTCTGAGTGTATTGTTTTTTCAATTTCAAAATGTGTTCTTGTGCATCAATTTGCAATTTCACTGCTGTGTCTGCGCCTTAAGATTTGACCAACATTTGATAACAAAAATCCGTTTGGTGGTTTGCAAATTGATTAATATTTCATTCTTCGCTTTGAATTCCATATGTGTTCCACTTGTGCAGAAGGTTGGTTTTGCAACTTGCATTGTAGAGGTTATTAAGTGTTCCACCATAGGGATTATAACCTCTTTTGTTATATCGTGGTTTAAAGCTCTATTCAATGTTTGGAAAGTTTTAGGGTATTTTATTTTTCTTACAAGCAAGTTGAAAAAGTAAATCTGGGGCAAGTTATTACAATTCAAACCACAATTTGAAAGGACAGCTTTGATTTGACAGGTTTATGGAATCTATGCTGTGAAGATATGCCAATGTCTAATTTGCTAAAATACACCACACTTGAGCTGCACAAACCAAGAAGGTTCCAAGTTTGATCTCTGGCCTGTGGTTAGTTATAGTATTTAGCTAGTTTGAAGTGGAGTTGACAAGGCAATATTACGATTGGTATATGATATTCATCCTGTGCAGATGCCTCACGGATAAATAATTTAATTGCTCTTTAGAACAGTAAGCACAGAATATTTGCACTGAAAAATTTGCAAACTGTATATATATGTTTGTAGATTTCTCTTATTGTACACATTTAATTGCTTCCATAAATGTCCAACAAGGTTTATCGTATTTGGCTTTTACTAAAAACCATACACACAAGAGTTCATAAAAAAAATATGCTTGAGTATCGATGTATATTACAGGAGCAAAACTCCTCAAATAAACATGGTTTATGTTTTACAATAAAAACAGAAGTTGCTGGGAACACTCATCAGGTCATACAGCATCCACGGAGAGAGGAAAGCGAGTTTTGGTCTATGTTTATTTGATCACAATCTATTTTAAACTAGGAAACTTGTTTACTCTTATAATTATGTTACTTAAAACATGGACTGGATGGATGGATGAAGATAGATAGAGATAAATAATTAGGCATTTAGGGGTATGGAGAAAGGTGTTTAAATGGGATGAAATCAATGGCATAATGTAATAAACTGATACAGCAGACTCAATGAACCATTGGCCTGTTTCAGTCTCTACGTTCCTAACATTCATACTGTTGTTCCTGAATGCAGAACGACAAGACAAGGGTCTGACAGTCAGGGATTTGGACACGAGCTGAGGTTGGGATCAGGAGGTGTGGCGGTCCAGGAGGTTAGGGGTCAGAGGGTGACCAAAGGCATGGTCGAAGAGGACTGACTTGAGATGGGCCTTGAAGGAGGCAAGGGAGGGTGCGAGGCGAAGGGACTGTGAGATGGAGTTCCAAAGGGTGAAGGCAGAGAGGCTGAAGGTTGCCGATGGTGGGGCAAACCGGTTCGGGGGACAAGCAGCAGGCCGGAGCCCGATGAGCGGAGGGAGCAGACAGGTGGATATGGAGTTAGTAGGTCACAGAGGAGCAAAGCTGTGGAGAGTTTTGAGGGTGAAGACGAGAAACTGCAATATATATTGTAGAATTACAAGGCATAAAGTCTGTAAGTAAATACAATTAATGTGTTTCAGGTCGTGGCTGTGACACCAGCATTGCAGTCATGGCACCGAAGAAGAAGAGCTTTAAAAAGAATAAAGCGGAGAACAAGGAAACAACAGTGATTGTAGAAGAAAGTACCATCATCCATTTAAACGGTGTCAACGGGTTGGTCGATGGGGGCAATGGCTTCAGTCGCATCTCCACTGAAATGTCCGACTCAACCTACGGTTTGAATCTACTGGAAGTCCTCAACAAGATGAAGCAAGAAAAGTTCCTGTGCGACCTCACCATCGCTACGAAATCCAAATCCTTTGATGTTCACAAAGTGGTGATGGCATCCTGCAGCGAATACTTCAGGAATATCCTGAAGAAAGACCCAACCACCCACAGGGTAGACGTCAATGACATATCTGCTGTTGGTCTCAATGCGGTGATCACGTACGCTTACAGTGGAAAGCTAACCCTCTCTCTCTACACCATTGGTAACATTATAGCAACAGCCAACCAGCTCCAGATTCATTCTCTTATTAAGATGTGCTGCGATTTTTTGATGCAGGAAATCAATGTTGAGAACTGCATGTACATCGTTAACATTGCAGAAACGTATGGATTGAGGAATACCATGGAAGCTGCACATAACTTCATTCGGGACCATTTCATAGAGTTTTCAGAAAAGGACCAGTTCCTGAAACTTACCTTTGAGCAAATCATTAAATTCATGATGGATGATGCCCTGCTGTTGCCCTCAGAAATCACGGCATTCCAGATTGCAATGAAGTGGCTGGATTTCGACAGTAAAAGGGCTAAGTACGCAGCAGATCTCCTGAGCACGATTCGCTTTTGCACCATCTCAGCACAAGATCTGGTCAACTATGTTCAGACTGTGCCTAGAATGATGCAAGATACAGAGTGCCACAGATTTTTGGTAGATGCCATGAATTACCATCTTCTTCCCTATCAGCAAAACACCTTGCAATGCAGAAGAACTAAAGTTCGCAGTGGTCTCAAAGTCCTGGTCATGGTGGCTGGTCGTCCAGCACTGACAGAAAAGTCGCTGAGTAGAGACATTATATACAGAGATCCTGAGCGTGGATGGAACAAACTTTCTGAAATGCCTTACAAGAGCTTCAATCAATGTGTCGCTGTGATGGATGGATTCCTATACGTAGCTGGTGGGGAAGATCAGAATGATGCCAGAAATCAGGCCAAGCATGCTGTGAGCAACGTCTGCAGGTAACAATAAAGTAGTACTGTGTGTAGAAGGACGATCTCTGGAGACTCGGAATTTTTCCTGGTCTTAATTTTAAAACCATTGCTTTAAATTTAAGATTATGCAGAATTTTGGAAAATTCTCAAATTAAGCCTTGATTTGCAAGTCGGTTATCCATCATTCTCTGAACTCCAGCTTAAAAAGCTGTATCTCTCTGCTGGACAACTCGTAGATTGGCAGAATTTTGTTTTAAAGTATTTCAATAATTTAGAACACAATACTTTTTGCATTTGGAGTTGAATGAGAGGTAAGTACATACATAAATATATGGAAGCCTTTAATAATTCTTATTAAAAAAATTTTTTTAATAATAATTTAAATCTTTTTTTAATAATAATAATTTTTTAAATAAGAATTATTTCTTTTTATGGATGTGAAGGTTTATTTTTCTTTTAAAGAGATATGAGTCAAGAGCTTTAAAAATCAGTTGAATCTCTAGGGTTTCATGTTTAGTTTCTCACCGAGGCCCCGTTCAGACGATAATTAAGATATTAATGCTCTTCTGGTTCAGTATTATTACTGTATTACAAGATATTTTACAACAACGTGTATTTATATAGCAGCCTTCACGTGGGGTAGAGTCCTGGAGAGCTTTTCGTTTCAAAACAAGAGTATATAATGATATCTAGTGTTAATAAATAATAAGGGACTTTTTCCCGGTTTCCTCTCTGACAATCCTCTAGATTATTTGATCGTTCACCTCATGGCTGTTTTAGGGACCATGTTAGCACAACTTAGCTGCCGCTTTTGCGTTTAAAGCAAAAATGGCTGCACTTGACAGCAATTGCTTGTGAGGTGTTTTGCGATATTTAAGCATGATAAAAATTCTTTTCTAAACAGTTAATCTTCAGGCTGTCACTCCCTTGAAAAACAAATAGACGCAACAACAAATTACATTGGTAACAGCGCCTTTCACATCAGGAGGACGTCCCAAGGCGCTAGGACACGTCAAGCGGGTTAGGTGTAGTGCAGACAGGATAAAGAAAGAAGTTACTTTTCATTTGGATTCAGAGGGACAATTTGATGGTGAATTTAGTTTCCAACAGCACTGCAGTTCTTCCTGTGACACTGCTGGAAACCGAATAATATCGGATTCCCCAGCAGTTTCAGCTGCTGCCCTCAACAGCAAGTATTCCTGTCAAAAGGTGTCCCATCAGGAGTGACATCTTCATATCAGAAGGATGTCTCAAAGAGTTTCACAGGATGGTGGATTCGTAGCCAGTTTGCACACAGCAACGTCCCACAAACAGCCATGAAGTGAATCACAATTTTTTTTATCAGAGGGGATGGAAGAAATTGTTGTCCAGGACACAGTATAAAATGGTACAATTGGAACTTTTTATTCACCTAAACAGGCTGACAGGACCTTCATTTAACAAATTAAACTTAAAATTTTCTGACTCAGAGCTGAGAGTACTACAGTATGTGATATTTCCTGTCTCTGTATATGAGTCCATAGAACCATAGAAATCTATGATATAACAGGAGGCCGTTTTAGACCATTTGTTTTTTGTTTTAGTGTCTGTTCCTTTCCCTGTAACCTCTAAAGTCTAAGCTAACACTCCACTGCAGTGCTGGGGTGTGTTGCATTGTTGGAGGTGACATTCTTAGGATGAGACATAAAAGCAAGGTCCCATCTGCCTGTTCAGGTGGACGTTAAAGATCCCATGGAGGTATTCGAAAAGGAAGGGGGGTTTTCCCCGATGTCCTGGCAAACAATCCCCCAAATAAAATTGGTCACTTACTTCATGGCTGTTTGTGCACAGTCACTGCACTTCACAGTAAATCTTGTGAAGGGTTTTGGGACGTACTCCCAACATGAAAGCACGATACCAAATGCAAGGATTATTATTTATTATTATAGTCTTCCTCAGCGTGTGCTTCTCTAATTCGCTTTTACATGGCCCCAATCAATTTTGCATTTCCAGCCACCCTTGAAAAACCATTCCATACTCTGACAACCTTCTGGAACATGTTCGTCCAAACCTCTCATTTTACTCCCCTGATCACAATCCTGAACTCATGTCCTCTTCTCTCAAATCCCCTACCAGCAGAAAGAATTATACACAATTAATTTCTTCAGTTATGAGAAGTGCTTTACGGTGTCATCTTGACGTGAAAGTGAATAATGAATAATAATAATCCTTGCATTTGATATAGCAACTTATCATGCTTTTTTCAGAAGTCCCAAAGCGATTCACCAAATCTACTGTAAAGGGCTACACTGTATATTTTATGTCCAAAAAAATTACAAAAAACTTTTTAAATGTTTTTTAAAACTTGCTAGCTAAATTTAATTGTTGTTTTTCATACCATTTAATTACCTTAAATACTTTGATCATATCACCCCTCCAACTTCTCTGCTCCAACAGAAAGAGTCTTAACCTGTCCAGCAGCTTCTCATAACTACATTCTTTCATCTCTGGTATCGTCCTCATGAAACCCTCCTCCATAACTCTTAATATTCTTTTTATAATATGATGCCCAAAACTGCACATAATAACTGCACGTGTAAAATGAGAGGTTTAGATGTACATGTTCCAGAAGGTTGTCAGAGTATGGAATGCTTTTTCAACGGTGGCTGAAATACAGAATTGATTACAGTGTACAGATTCATCAATAATTCTTTAATTCTGTATTCAATATTGGACCGGAATAAAACTGGGACAAGAGTAAAGTGAAGAACATAACGGTAGTCAAACTGCATTCAGTCGCCTCTCCAGCTATCCTGCCCCCACCGTGGAAGTGGGAGAGCACTGATAGAGATGAAATTACAGTGTTTCTTGAGTCACAGATAAACTCTTGCAGGTATCTGGGTGCACCTCATGAAGAGGAACTCTGCTTTGGCAGGATATCCTGAGGGAGGCAAGTTCCGATGAGGTGGTTGAAGCACCAATAGTTACTTGCAGGATTCACTGTTTACTCTGTACAAATGCCACATTATTGGGCCCACCCACTTTCAGCACTTCCACTTCTGTGTTGGTTTTCTTGCTACTGGCAAAAGCGTTGAAACCTACAGCACAAAAATAGACCATTTGGCCCATCGGGTCTATGCGTTTTCTCCATATGAGCCACCCAACTTAATTCCACACCCCCACTCCCTCCCCATAGCCTTCAGTATTTCTCTTTATTCGTTTCCAAAAGAATCTATAAAATACTGTTTAAAGAATGAATGGACTCAACAAAGAATTCCATAGTCCCGACTTCCCTCCATCTAAAAATGTGCTGAAAAGGCACAAGTATGGTATAACAATTACTTGACAGTTACGTGAAGTCAGAGCAGCACAGACTCGTTTCATTTGGCCTAGGATTTCAAGCATTTTTTGTAGATTGTCAGCATGACTAACTTGTCTTAGCACAGACTGTAGCAGAAAAATTTGGTAGAGAACAGCGACTGGGACTGACTGCTGTCTGAGTTGAAGGGAAGTGGCTGGTTGTAAAACGTGCCTGTTGTCATGTAACCCACCTCTACCCTACGATAATTAAGATGGTCGCAAATATAAACCGAGGGGAGGTGAGAGAAAATATCTTTAAGGTACAACGACTACATCCCCGATTTCCGGGGATAGTCCTCAGATCAGGTATTGTGTCCCTGGGGCCAAATTTGCCTTGTCTTGAGTTCAGCAACAAACTGAGCAATAACAATAAAGTCCTAAAACAGATACACTCATCAGAGAAATACAACCATTAATTCAACAAGCTTCTCCAGTACTGCAAGCATCAGGAATTGTGGTGGGTTCCTTTTTTTTATATGTGTCCCTGGATTTGGTGTACAAAATATGGTCACCCTATTTTTAAGGTGGATTGAATGTGGAATTCTCAATCTGTTGCAGGAAAGTGTTACAATGATTAATGGTGTTAGTACTGTATTTGCATTTTTCTCTTTATTTTCTTCACAGGTACGATCCTCGATTCAACAGCTGGATTCATTTGGGAAACATGGTGCAGAGACGCACCCACTTCAGTCTGAATGTTTTCAATGGGTTACTTTTCGCAATCGGGGGCAGGAATCCAGATGGTCCTCTGGCCTCTGTTGAATGCTATGTGCCTGCCACCAACCACTGGCAGCTGAAGGCACCGTTAGAGGTCCCCAGATGCTGTCATGCTGGTGCTGTCGTAGATGGTAAAATCCTGGTTACAGGAGGATACATAAATAATGCATATTCCCGTTTGGCCTGTGCCTATGATCCCTCAGCAGACAGCTGGCAGGACAAAGCTAATTTAAGTACCCCCAGAGGCTGGCACTGTGCCATTTCCCTCTTCGATCGTGTCTATGTATTGGGTGGCAGTCAGCTCGGAGGCAAGGGTGAGAGGATTGATGTGCTCCCTGTTGAATGCTATAATCCCTCCACAGCGCAATGGAGCCAGGTTGCTCCGCTCCACGTGGGGGTCAGCACTGCTGGTGCTGCAACCATTGATGGTAAAATCTATGTGGTGGGAGGCTGGAATGAGGTTGAGAAGAAATATAAGAAGTGCGTCCAATGTTATAACCCAAACATGAATGAATGGATTGATGAGGATGACCTCACAGAGGCTACAGTGGGTGTTTCCTGTTGTGTGGTCACTTTGCCAACTCAAAAGACCCGTGAATCCAGGAACAGTTCAGCTTCATCCGTGCCAGTTAGCATCTGATTATACTTGTGGAGCAGATTGATCATAAAATGAAGAAGGTAGGTAGTTCAGGCTTGAGTAGATTAAAGAAAGTAGTTCAGGCTTAAGTAGAATGCATAGATTAGCTTTTAAGGATAGATGCAATTTTTTTTCAGGTGAATGTTTTTTTTGTCCCACATTTTAAAAAAAACACTGGAACATGACACAGGATGTTGTCTTCAAGAGTTGTATATATTATGATGTTTTGTTTAAATTAGCTAACTTCAGAGAAAAATATACAATATAGTGAAACTGTGGGTTTTAGTTTGAGAACACATGGCATGGGATGGAAGATATTGAGTCAACCACGGAAATGCATCCTAGACTCAACAAGTTGTCTTGCGATAATTTACGCTTTTACTAATATTTTAAAATTGAAAGGATACGATAGGTTATTAATTTAATGGTTCATTTATTTCGAACAGTCTTGTTGTTTTTCCAAATTTTGAGGTGAAAGCCAATTGTTAGAAAGTGTCTAACACTGTAAGAACATAAGAAATGCTGGACGACAAAAAGACCATCTAGTTCGCCTTCCACCTTCCTGGCGGTCACATGCACGCATGTCCCTAGCTACCCATGATCTGATCTGTAACTCATCTGGGGGAAATGTGACATAACGTCCATTAGGACATCAGCAAGGTTCAAAAGAGTAAGCAAGGAGGAGTGATTAAACAAGAAAATAAATGGTCACTAATTGATGGGTCCAGAACAGGCGGAATAAGAGATAATGTGATTTGTGAGACTGTATTGCTCATATCTCAGAGAGGGCAGCTTCAACCCAACCCAAGAAGAATGAAAGTCCAAGTCAAACTCTGCAATAGCTTCACACCAACTGAAGAGTTCCTGAAAGCCACAGAGAGAGGTGGCCTCGTCAACAATAAGTTGCACTCGTATAGTACCACTCAGGGTAGTGTATCGGAAGGTTGAATCCAACACAAGTGGCTCACTCCATATTTCTAGTAAAAGATTCAAAGGTAGAAAAACAGCAAATGGAGAGACAGTGGCTGATCCAGGCCACTAACCCCTCTCTAGATGTGCAACTCAGCTCCCCCCTTAGACTTGAGCTTCCATCAGTCTTCCATTTTTCCCACTTTTAGTCTCTTCCCCCATTTCCCTTCCCTTTTCTTAGTTTTAAAATTGATTTTTATTATCCTGTACATTTTGGCTACTCACCTTCTTTGTTGTTTGAGGGGTAGATTACTGGGGCAGATTGGCTGTTGTATGTGCCGAAATGACAACATCCACTGCATTTTTTGTAACTTTTTGTTGAGCACTTGAGGTGTGTTAAGCCTCTACATTAGCCACAAGTATTAGTGTTCATTTATTTTCCACATCATTGTCTTATTTTCAAATGAGTTCTTAAACATCTGCCTTGTGATTCAAACGACTACATACAAAAAAAAAGCTTACTGCCTACATCATACTCACTTCTAATTATATTCCTTTTGTGAAGCCCTTCGAGAGATTCTTTTACATGAAAGGCGCTATATAAATAAATTGTCGTTACCTATCCTTTTGCAAGTGAACCCTACTTGGGTTTCCCCAGCTCGGTTTCACTCGCATTGCGGAGAAACAATGTGCATATGTTACAGATTTACAAATATCATAGGGACAGGAGTAGGCCATTCAGCCCCTCGAGCCTGTTCCATCATTCTATTAGATCATGGTTGATTTGTACCTCAACTCCAATTATCCGCCTTTGCCCCATATCCCTTGATACCCTGACCTAACAAAAATCCATCCACCCTCAGTCTTGAAAATGTAAATGTATCCAGCATCCACAGCCTTTTGGGGGAGGGAGTTCCAGATTTTCACTACTCATATTGATGCATGAAAATTATGGCAATTTAAAACAAGTGACACGTGGGTTAATGAAGCAAATCGTCAATTCCCGAGGCTGAGACAGAAGATTACTCTGCAAATCCGGTCCAAACAGAGCGTACGAACCTGGAACCAAAATAATTTTTTCCAAAATGCAAGTTTGCAATCCTTGTTGGCAATGGGGTGAAAAATATAGTGAGAGCTGTCATGAGACATTCTACTCCTGGGGATGTTCCAGAGGATGGTTGGTCAGGGGAGAAGACCATCACAGTGCTGGCTCGGACTAGATCACTGTAATCAAAGAGGAGTAAAATTATTTTGTTTTCACCTGAACAATTAAGGAATTTTGTTGCGTTCGCATATATATATAAGTGATATCATGGCAAGCTATGGGGTTTTAGCTGGTTGGACTCCAGCAGTTACCCCAAACTCAATTTGGTTTAGATACTCTTAAGCACGGTGATGGGATTCTGCATATGTGTCAGACACCCAGCTGACCCCCAAATAAATTGCTCCACATCACAAAATCTAAAACTGAAGGTTTCCTTGCCCTGCGATGCAAGATTTATTGACTTTTATTTTCAATGGCTGAAGGAATTCACAAAAGAAAACAAATGTATGTTACTAAAAAGTGGACGTTTCAAATAACAATTACTTTGTAGGCACCTCGTGTTTAGTCGTGACATGTTAGAGCACAATGTTTTCATTTGGTATCATTATTTTTGGCACCAATTAATATGTTATTGCTATTTATTCATTTTAATTTTACAGTTATATGTTTGCTAGATTTTTGTCAGATTTTTGGCTGAAAATAAAAAAAAGTAGTTAACAATATTATAAATTAGTTCTGTGTCTTTTTGGGAACAAAGCCCACTATAATGTAACAGTTAATTTATATTTAAAGTTAATATGTCATAGTTAAATTCTTAATTATTGCTATTGCCATGACCAATTTGGTCAAGTGATTTTGGCAAAATAAATGGCTTGCAATTTGATTTTAAAAATCATATAATTTTAAATAATCATTTAAAAAAATTGTATATGAATATGTCATTTAACCAGTAGTGGAGCCTTTTACTGTCTTATACACAACCGATCACTTAAATTGGTTTGATTTGCCCACTTCTAGAATTCAAAATTATAATGCCAATTCATAAGCAAATTTCACACATTTGTTTCTTTACACTTATTACTTTATACATTTTATTGGCTCACATGAACCCTGCAAAGCCCTAATGGGGAGGGTAGTCCTATCTGAGCAAGCAGCAGGACTTCTCAGTAGAATAGTAGCATTCGTGTTTTTTGTTGGCAATACACAATGTACACTCTGGGATTGTGAAGTCTTGGCTCTTGTCAACCTGCACCTAAATTCTCCAGGTAAACAAGTTGCACCCTCTGGGGAGAGAGCCTCTGTACCAGATAAATGGAAAGTCTACATGAGTGGAACTCCCAGTGGTTTGGTTTGGAGACTCTTAAGCATGGTGATTGGTTTCTACATGTGAGGCCTCTGAGTGATCTAAATAAAATCACTGTTGTTCACACTATTCCCACATGGCATGGAGAAACTGCACTTCTCTCAACATAAAATATGATGTGGCCAAGTAAACGATAAAAGAATAATCGATAAAGCACACAAAGTTCTGATCACAAGAGAGATTAAGGATGAAGAAGGCTCTTCAGCCCATTTGATTTCAGCCTTCCTGGAGCAAGTCAATCAATTGTGTCTTACAGTGACAATTGGATTCTAACAACAACAACTTGCACTTATATAGCGCCCTCCATGCTGCGTAACGTCTCATAGAGCTTTTAATGTATTTTAATGTGGCAAATGCAAGGTAAGGGATAATGGATCAAGCAACAATGAACATACAAAAGCATGGGTACCCATTAGCAAAGATAGGTGAGGAAATGGATTATTGAATGCAATTATTAATCAATGTGAAGCTCTTTGCAAAAAAAAAAGGAAGGAATGATTGTTTTTCTCCTCAAATACTAAAACAGAAATTGCCGGAAATCCATAGCAGTCGAATCAAAAACTGAAAAAGAGGAAATAAAAAGATAAGTTAACGTTTCAGGCATAAAACATTCCTCATATTTCAGTAATCGGATTTACATCTCAAAAGACGCGAATTATAAATTGAAAGAAATGATTTTATTTTTCAAAGAGATTCCCTGTAAATCGGCAGTGATGCCTGATTTGGAAGATCTGTGCAGTTTATGGTCATATCATCAACAAAAGGATACTGAATTGTGAGAGAGGATTCAGTAGTTAATTACCCTATATTGGAATGAAATTCATCTTGGTGTCTGTCTTGAAACTACCCTTCACATCCTTGAACTCGTGCCCTTTTGTCCTAGTGCCTTGGCTTATCTGAAAGCAGAGTTCTGCTTTACTTTCTCAATTCAATTTAGTAGCTTATATACCGTCCGTGTGGTCTTCTTGGAAAAATCTCTTTTGAAGGCTGGAAACCTTGTCTTATTCTATACTCTGTGAAGCGCTTTGAGATGTCTCGAAGACTCGATAAAGCGCTATATCAAAGGATTATTATTATTAGATATCCAATCATGCCTTGTAGCTCATACCTTTGACAGTTGTTGCTCTTCTCTGCAGCACCTAAGTAACCTGGTCATTCCCCTAAAGGGCCTGGTCAACAAGAACTGTATAATATACTTCAGTCTAACCAGCACATTCTACAGCTGGACCTGAATTCCAGAATCTGAACTCAACTGATTTGACGATCTCGCCCAGCATCTTGCTTGCTTAGTTTGTTTGCTGCTCCTCACAAGTTTTGACCTGTTGAGTGATGAGTCAACTAACAGTCCTCGGAATCCTTCGGGATCTCTTCCTATATGCAGTAACTTGCATTTAGCTGTACTGAACTTCAATCAGGCCAGATGCCTACCATATCAAGATCTCTTTGTAAGACATTGACCCCCGCATCACCCCACCCCTTCTGATTCCACAGTCCTCTCTAACATGGTGTCATCTACCATTTTAGCTACTTTGCATTGAGTCTTCAAATCCAGGTTATTAATGTACACAACTACTGAATTTCCAGCACAGATCCCTGAGACACCACACTTAGTACTCCCCATCCATTTCAACCCAATTCCCCTTTGCATCCTTCTCTAAGGCTACATCAAAGTCATTTCACTTAGTGATAAACATCTTGCCCTTTCCAACTCAAATATATCAATGGCTGCACATTAATTTATCAATATATTACACCACCTTCTATGCCAAAGACCCCATCAACGACATGGGTTAATACACAAAGATATTGAAAGGGATTAGAAAGATGCTGTGTGATGCCAATATTTTGTGGCTTATTAAAAACTGATTGTACAACTAGAAAGTTACAGTATTGTATTTCACTTAAGCTTTGTTTTCAATGCGTGCACTTCTCTATAACTGCCAATAGATGTCTCAATTTCAGCTTTCTAAACAGTGGTATTGTACACCATTTCAGAATAAATTATATGTTGACAAATAACCAAGTCTGGTACCAATGTTCGTGTATCCGCTGTCTTATCTAGCACTTGCTTTGTTCATTTTTCATAAAAAAAAGGCTAAACAAAAATATTTGCTTATAGAAACATTCACAAACCTTGACAGTAACTACTTTTGAGATGGATTGATATTGATGGGATGAGGTGTCACAAAACTGCAAGTTCAATCTTTAAAACATGGCTTAATTTTGCTCTGGGTTTTGAGAGAGAAATCTTTAATATGTTGGGTAGAATTTAGCAAAGATTACAACTGGAAATGTTTTTTTTGCCAAAAGTATTGGAATGTTCCATCTGTAAGGACTACACTGCCCTACTGACAAAATGTTCCCTTTCACAAGCACAACAACACAATTATCACATCCTGAACATCTCCTGCAAATCAACAGGTGTCAACAGATTATCTCAGTGGGATAGGCTCCAGCAGTGTTGCTGATGCATAGGGTTTGTTTCAAGGAACATAGGCACAGGAGGAGGCCGTTCAGCCCTTGAATCCCGTTCTACCATTTAATTAGATCATGGCTGATCTCCACCTCAACTAATCCTTTCAAATCCAATTCCCTGCTTTCTCCCCATATCCCTTAATACTCTGATCTATGAAGGAAAGAACAAAAAAAAACCTTTACTGCACACTGGTCAGATGACAGGAGTAAAATAACCACTTCATCAATTATGTTTCCATTACAAAACTGTGACAAATCAAGGAGCATGGGCCAGAAACATGTGGGTTCAATAACAACAAATCACATTTGTAGAGCGCCTTTCACATTGGTGGAACATCCCAAGGCGTTGGGCAGATAAGGATTTGGACCCGAGCTGGAGGTTGGGATCAGAAGGGTGGGGAGGGGTAGGATGATAGTCGAAGAGGGTCTTCAGACGGGCCTTGAAGGAGGCAAGGGAGGGAGTGAGGCGAAGGGACTGTGGGATGGAGTTCCAAATGGTGGGGGCAGAGAGGCTGAAGGCCTGACTTCCAATGGGCTGGGAGGGGGACATTGTCAGCCCAATGAGTGGAGGGAGCAGACAGGTCTATAGGGAGTTAGCAAGTCACAGGCGTGGGGAGGAGCACCTCAGGCACTGGCAGCATCAGCCTCCATGGCTGCACACTCAACCTCACTAAGCCAGTCAGAAACCTGGGTGTTTTGTTTGACCCTGAACTGTCCTTTCTAGCCCACATCTGCGCCATGACCAGCACTGACTACCACCACCTCTGCAACATTGCCAGACTCCGCCACTGCCTCACCCCTCAGGCTGCCGAAACTCTCACCCACGCATTCATCACCTCAAGGCTCGATTACGGGAACTCCCACCTCATCGGCCTTCCCAACTCTTCCCTTCACAAGCTGCAGATCATCCAAACCTCTGCAGCTCATGTACTCTCATGCACCAGGCTCCGTGACCCCATCACTCCCACCCTCGCCCGACTCCACTGGCTCCCCATCCCCCAGAGGATCGAGTTCAAAATCCTCGTCCTCACCTTTAAGGCCATTCATGGCCTTGCCCCCTCCTACCTCTCTGACCTGCTGACTCCCTACCAACCTGCCCGCTCCCTCTGTTCATCAGGCTCCGGCCTGCTCCATGTCTCCCGCCCGACCCGCCCTACCATCGGTGGCCGGGCTTTCAGCCTCTCTCCCCCACACTCTGGAACTCCATCCCACGGTCCCTTCGCCTCGCTTCCCCTCTCGCATCTTTCAAGGCCCGTCTCAAGACCCTTCTCTTTGACCGTGCCTTTGGTTTCCCTCCCACCTCTCTGCCTTCCCTCACCCCTACACCACCCCTCCCCCATTCTCAGGCCCTGACAGCTGACTGTTCAGCGCTTTGGGACATCCTCCCAACGTGAAAGGCGCTCTATAAATGTAATTTTGTTGTTGTTGTTGAGCAAGGCTTTGGAGGGTTTTGAAGGTGAGGACAAAGATTCAAGCCCTGCATTGGAATTCCGCTTTCACATTGTTGAGGTTGATACTTTAGTGCAGTACTGGGGGATCTCAAGTGTGGGCTGTGTAAGGCAAAGGAACCAATCGAGGTGAGGAAACTTCAGTGAACTTGTCCCTAAGCGAGGGAGCCTCAGACATCTCTTTGAATGAGGAAGGCAGTTGATAAAGTGAGGGATACCATCACAGCTCAATCTAGTGTCTCAGACACTTTCCCTTCCAACAGTGGCAGAAACCTGCAGACCTCAAGGAAAGCCAAGGATCAACTGGCTTGAGGGCCAGATAAGGCGATTATACAACCCTGATTTCTGAGGACAATCCCCAGATGAGGTGTTGTGTCCCTGGTCAAATTTGCCGTCTTGAGTTCAGCAACAAACTGAGCAAGAACACTACAATTCGAAAACAGATATAACTCCTCGGAGAATTGGAGAAATGCAGCCATTACAGCCAACAAGCTTCTCCAGTACTGCCAGCATCAGTAATTGTGGTGAGTTCAATAATTTTTACATATGTGTCCCCAGATTTGATTTACAAAATATAGTCATCCTCAGGTCAGGGTTTCTCAACTGTATAAAATGTGCATATTTTCCTGCCTGTAGGGAGTTTCAGTTGTGTGTTGCTGGAGGACTGACATCTCCAGAGATTGGCACTCCCAGCACTTGGGGGGTTGGTTATTATCCTTTATTAAAGTTCTTATTATACTGGGACCAAGGATTCTTCCCACTCCGCTCTTGTCCATCCTCCCTGCAAGCCAAAGCCTTAAAGACTAGGATGGTTCCAGCTGGACAAGCAACAGAAAGCTTGCCAGATAGTGCTCTCAATGGCAAAGTATGCAGTTTTAACTGGTTGGACTTGACAGTGCCTCAATGCACACACTGGGGTTGCCAAGGCTGGGCTCTTGCCAACCCGCAACTAATATCCTCTGGAATTGGAGAAGCAGGATGAATCCCGCTGGGAAGAGAGTGCGCATTCCATTTCAAAAATGCGAATTTCCATGAGTAAGTGGAAATGTTCTTTAGCACAGTGATGGATTTCTGATATGTCAAAAAAATTCTTGTGATAACCCATGGACTTCCACCACACTGACTCCTGTTGCAATACACTGTACACTAAAAACCCCGGCCAGCCGGATGAACAACAACAACATTTATATAGCGCCCTTCACGCCGGAAGGCGTCTCGGAGCGCTTAACGGGGAGGGAGATGCAGTTCGGTGAGCCAGAATTCCTGGCTACTAAGTGTAATTACAATGCCATTGCTGACCACCGATACATGCCAATAACACTGCTGAAATAGTTTTGCATTATTAACACCTCTTTAACCCATCATTCCCTGTCCTATACCCTATTTTCTCCTTTGTCTTCCTTGTCCGGCCTCCCCCCTCTCTGTTAGCCCTTAAAAGCCTCTCCCTGCCAACACGCCCCAGTTCCGACGAAGGGTCGTGGACCGGAAAGGTTGACTCACTTTCCTTTCTCCGTAGATGCTGCCTGAAGTGCTGAGTGTTCCCAGCGACTTCTGCTTTTGTTACACCATTGTAATTGTTGGAATCCTACGAGCAGATGATAGTAAATAAGTAAAGATAGTAAATAAACTACGAGATTCAAACTGATTCAAAGTCAATCTCCCTGGCAACTGAATGCTAACAAGTACGTGAGGCAGAGTGGAATTTACAAATCGTCAGGTTTACTGTATGTATAATCCTTTGCAGTAAAATGCTAACATTTATGTCAAAAGGTTAAACCTTGAATTGTGAGGAGTGAGCATATTGTGTTAGCTTTTTTGCACAGAAACCACCAAATAATAACAATAATAATCCTTGCATTGAGACATTTCAAAGAGCGTCACGGAATATACAACAACAACAACAAAATTACATTTGTATAGGGCCTTTCACGTCAGGAGGATGTCCCAAGGCACTGGACAATCAGTATTTCAGACCCAAGCTGGGAGTTGGGATCAGGGAGTGTGGAGGGCAGGGGGGAAAGGAGGGTGATCGGAGGCATGTTCGAAGAGAAGGGCCTTGAGGCGGGTCTTGAAGGAGGCAAGGAAGGGGGCGAAGCGGACGGATTGTGGGGTGGAATTTCAGAGGATGGGGCTGCCTGCTAATGGTGGGACGGGTGAGGCAGGGGATGTGAAGTAGGCCAGAGTCCTTGTTGACGTTCATCTGTAGAAAGTTAACTCTCATCCAGGACTTGATATCTGACAGACATTCTCTCAGCACAGTAGTGGTCCTGGAGTCAAGGGTGGAGGCAGAGAGATACAGTTGGGTGTCATCCGCTTACATGTGGATGTTTACTCCATGTCTGCGGATGATGTCACCAAGTGGGAGCGTATAGATATTGAAGAGGAGGGACCAAGCACAGAGCCCTAAGGAACGCCGCACAAGATGGTGCGGGGGCTAGAGGAGAAACCGTTTGTGGGGATGTAGTGGAGACATTGTGGGAGGTAGAATCTGAACTGTAAAGTGAATTGACTGTATAGTTTGTGAGCAAAACGTGGCAGCCAATTGCGCACATCAGTGTCCCACATACAATCGTGGATTGAGTGACCAAAATGGTATCACAGGAAATACTTGTTTAACCAGAGTCATCTAGGTGGGATCTTTCAAATGATACTGATTACAAAGAATCATGGGCCTGACCCTTTGGTGCTGTGTATTGTTTCATTGGAATGCTCTTGTGTGGGAGTTTTGTTTCACAAAGTTAACGCTATGGAGCAATTTTTCTTATTTTTAAAACCTGACATGAAATGTGCATAATTTTAAGTATGTTTGGTTTCTCTGCAGCTGGTTAGAGCACTTGCCTCGCAAGCGAGAGGACCTGGGTTCCCGGGCAGGGCAAAACGCTGGACAAGTTTTGCCCTGCAAAGTTTTGCCCTTTACTGAACCTTTGCGGACCTGCCCTTGCCTGGATCGAATCCTATCTCTCTCACTGTCTCCAATTTGTTGCCTCTAACGGTTTTTCCTCCACTGTCACTTCTGGTGTTCCCCAGGGCTCTGTCCTTGGCCCTCTCCACTTTAATATCTACATGGTCCCCCTTGGTTACATCATCTGCAGACATGGGGTCAACTTCCATATGTATGCGGATGACACTCAACTCTATCTTTCTACCTCCACCCTCAACTCCAGGACCACTGCTGTCCTGACAGACTGCCTGTCGGACATCAAGTCCTGGATGAGGGCAAATTTCCTACAGTTGAATGTGAACAAAACTGAGGCCCTTTTGATTGGCTCGCACCAATGCCTCAGCACCTCAGGCTCTGGCAACATCAACCTCCATGGTTGCAAACTACAACTCACCAAGCCAGTCAGGAACCCAGGGGTCTTGTTCGACCCTCAACTGGCTTTTCTTCCCCACATCCAAGCCATGACCCGCTCTGCCTTCCCTCACCTCCGTAACATCACCCGACTCCGCCACTACCTCACCCCTCAGGCCACTGAAACTCTTGTTCATGCCTTCATCACCTCCAGGCTCGACTACACAAACGCTCTGCTTGTCGGCCTTCCCAACTCCTCCCTCCACAGGCTCAGATAATCCAGAACTCCTGTAGCTCAGTGGTTAGAGCACTCGCTTTGCAAGTGAGAGACCTGAGTTCAATTCCAGGCAGAGGGCAAAACCTTGGGCAAGTTTCCTTACTCCACACAGAGCCTAATAATAATCCCTCCAAAACCAAAAACAATAATAAATTGGTCATTTTCAATCTACGACTGTTTGTGAGACATTGCTGTGCGCAATTGGCTGCCGCGTTCGCCCACAAATATACAGTCAATTCACTTTACTGTGTGTTCTGTGAAGCGCTTTGGGATGTCCTCCTGACATGAAAAGCGCTATATCAAATGCAAGGATTATAAGGATTATTATAACTCTGCAGCCCGTGTCCTCTCCCACACCAAACTCCGTGACCCCATCTCCCCCACTCTCGCCCGACTCCATTGGCTCCCTATCCTTCAGAGGATTCAGTTCAAGATCTTGGTCCTCACCTACAAAGCCCTCCATGGCTTCGCCCCACCCTACCACTGTGACCTCCTACCCCCTACCAACCCGCTCACTCCCTCCGTTCAGCCGGCTCCGGTCTGCTCCACGTCCCCCAACCCACCCGCCTCACCATTGGCGGGAGAGCCTTCAGCCACTCTGTTCCCAACCTCTGGAACTCCATCCCCCAATCACTCCACCTCCCCCCTCCTTAGCCTCCTTCAAGTCCCGCCTCAAAACCCTCCTCTTCGTCCATGCCATCAGTCACCGCCCTTCCCCTCCCCTCCCTTCTCTCCCTCTGACCCCAGCTCGGGTCTGAAATGCTGTACTCTGTAATCTTGTTGTTGTTGTCGATCAGGGATTAAAATCTCTGTTTGAAACCTGGCTTTTGTCTGGCTACAGTCCAACCTCTAGAGCTTGACCTGCCAGAGACTAACTCTGAAAAATCGCAACTGTCATGTGTTGGATTTTCAGTGCAACAAATTATGTCCGTCCACCATGATTTTTGCCAGAATGTTTGGACGTTGTGGGGTCAAGCATCGCGGTGTCTGAATAAGGTGTCAGCATCGTAGATGGGACATGGTGGTAGGGTGCCGGAGCAATACTGCTAGGTAAAGAGAAGTGTGTGGAGTAACAAAACTTGCCTAAAGTTTCAAACCGCCCGGAAATCGAACCCAGGTCCTCTCGCTTGCGAAGCAAGTGCTCTAACCAGCTGCAGAGAAACCAAACATACTAAAAATATGCACATTTCGTGTCAGGTTTTAGAAATAAGAAAAATTGCTCCATAGCGTTACCTTTGTGAAACAAAACTCCCACACAAGAGCATTCAAATGAAACGATACACACCACCAAAGGGTTAGGCCCATGGTTCTTTGTAATCCGTATCATTCCAAAAGTCCCACCTAGATCACTCTGCTTAAACAAATATTTCCTGTGATACCATTTTGAAGGATCATGAGTGTCGTATGTAGATCGTTCTTGGGGAGATTTTTGTTTCGCAAAGTTAACTCATCAGAGCATTTTTTTCGAATTTGTGCATTCGGATAAGAAATGTGAAAATATAATAATAATAATTTGGTCACTCAATCCACGATTGTATGTGGGACACTGATGTGCGTTATTGGCTGCCACGTTTCGCCCACAAACTATACAGTCAATTCACTTTACAGTTCAGATTCTACCTCTCACAATGTCTCCACTACATCCCCACAGATGGTTTCTCCTCTAGCCTCCGCACCATCTCGTGCGGCTTTCCTCAGGACTCTGTCCGTGGTCCCCTCCTCTTCAATATCTATACGCTCCCACTTGGTGGCATCATCCGCAGTCATGGGGTCAACTTCCACATGTATGCAGATGACACCCAACTCCATCTCTCTGCCTCTCTGCGCTTTGAGATATCTTCCCGACTTTAATTCAGACACAGCGCTGTTTGACCCCACAACATCCAAACATTCTGTCAAAAATCATGCTGACATCGGGAAAGAAATATTTATTCGTGCCCACGTAATCTCACTGTCAAATGCTGGTGAACAAATAAACAGTTAACCACAAAACATTTATGCTGAGTCACAGCAGCGTGAGGGAGGGGAAAGATTGTACAGATTTCATTCTTTACAGAAGGGCGTCTGAGGGAATACTATAAGAACACTGCAACACAAAAGGTCAAACATTCTTTCCTACGTGGCAGTTGTGGGCTGTTGCACATATTAAAAACACAACTTAAGCAGGGTCTCCTTGGAGCTGGACTGGCTTCAGGGTAACAAATTTGGCAACGGGATGTTGGAATCGATCTAACCATCTGTGATGGTCTGGATTGTCCGGTTCATGAACCAGGCGTGTGGGCAGTACTCCAGGGCACTGCTAATGACAGCACAGCCAGCCCGGCTCGATGGCTAAACTGGGAAAGACAGACCAGTCACTAGGGGCAGGGATTCCTTCCACTCAGCTCCTGTGAACCCTACACGCCAAAGCCCTAACAGGCAGGTAGGGAGGTAGGGTGGTCCTAACCGGACAAGCAACAGGATAGCTTGCCGGACAGTGCTTTCGATGGCAAGCGATGCAGTTTTAACTTCAGCAGTAGCCCAACGCGTACTCTGGCGGGTGTCCTACATGTTCATTCACGAAGGAATTCTTTTTTGGTCAGCCGACACGTGCAGAAACTGATCACTATGCTTAAGAGTATCCTAACCTCCCCCCTACCTCTGTGACCTCCTAACCCCCTACCAAGGAATCATGTAGCTCAGTGGTTAGAGCACTCGCTTTGCAAGCGAGAGACCTGAGTTCAATTCCAGGCAGAGGGCGAAACCTTGGGCAAGTTTCCTTACTCCATACACCTAATAATAATCCCTCCAAAACCAAAATCAATAATAAATTGGTCATTTTCAATCTACGACTGTTTGTGGGACATTGCTGTGCGCAATTGACTGCCGCGTTCGCCCACAAATATACAATCAATTCACTCTACAGTGTGTTCTGTGAAGCGCTTTGGGACGTCTAGAAGACGTGAAAAGCGCTATATCAAATGCAAGGATTATTATTATTATCCTACCTGTTCACTCCGCTGGGTGGGCTCCTGCCTGCTTCACATCCCCCCACCTCGCCTGCCCCACCATTGGCGAGCAGGCCTTCTACCATTCTGCCCCCACCCCTTGGAGCGCCATCCAGCAGTCCCTCCGCCTCGCCCTCTCCCTTGTCTCCTTCAAGACCCATCTCAAGACCCTCCTCTTCGACCATGCTTTCAATCTCCCTGCTTCCCCCACTGTCCTGCATCCTTCCTAATCCCGATCCCCAGTTTGGGTCCGAAATACTGACTCTCCAGCTCCTTGGGACATCTTCCCGACGTGAAAGGTGCTATACAAATGTAATTTTGTTGTTGTTCATGTGGGGAGGACGTCTCAAAGTGCTTCACAGAGTATATTGTAACTTAGATTGACTGTATTGTGTGGGCAAATATACACAATCAATATTAAATATAACATATTTTATATAGTATAATATATATGAAATACAATAATAAATAAGATAGAATGGGATATATATTTTATATATAGTTGGACACTACTATGTTTCTGCTATGGAACCACCTACAAATGCAAATTCTTCTATGAGAGTGATTATAAAATTCTAGCAAAGATATTTGCTTAGAATTGATAGTTTGTGCATGTTTTAGTCTGCCCCTGTAGCCTCACATTGTTAAACATTTATTTTCTCCAACGTGTATCAGTGAGCTCATGTAAGATTATGTTCTTTCATAATCGTGCTGATTCATGCTGACATGAGGTAAGGCCAGTAGTCTATTATGCAAAGAGTATCACGATGTTATCCGATTTGCTGCAATAGCATGAGTTAGCAAGTGAGAGACCTGAGTTCAATTCCAGACAGGGTGAAACCTTGGGCAAGTTTCCTTCCTCCACACGCCTAATAATAATCCCTCCAAAACAAAAAACAATAATAAATTGTTCATTTTCAATCTACGACTGTTTGTGGGACATTGCTGTGCGCAATTGGCTGCCGCGTTCGCCCACAAATATACAGTCAATTCACTTTACAGTATATTCTGTGAAGCACTTTGGGACGTCCTCCCGACGTGAAAAGCGCTATATCAAATGCAAGGATTATTATTATTATATCACAATCAGTTGTCGCACCAAACAAGCCATGAACCATTTGTTTTATATGTTATCTTGTCGGAGTCCTGTAGGTATTGGTTCGATTCCTGGGGCTAGGCAATACCTTAGGCATGTTTCCTTACTCCACATGCCTCTGGTTACCTAGCAGTAAGTAGGAATCCGGTTGTTAGTTAATTGGCAGATTGTTTTTCTGAGATTAATAATTCCTTTTAAAACAAATTGGTCACTCATGATTATATGTCACCGGGTGAAATGTTGAGCAAGTTTCCTTACTCCACATGCCTCTGTTTACCTAGAAGTAAGTAAGAAACCAGTTGTTAGTCATTTGGCGGATTGCTTTTCTGGGGTAATAATTCTTTCAAAAAAAAATCATAAATTGGTCACTTCAATTCACAAGTGTTTGTGGGACGCTGCTGTGCGCAATTGGCTGCCGCATTTTGCCCACAAAATATACAATCAATTCACTTTACAGTATATTCTGTGAAGCACTTCGAGACGTCTCAAGGATATGATAAAGCGCTATATCAAATGTAAGGATTATTATTACAGTGAGTCACAAGAATTTTAAAACCATAGTGGAGGGGGCATGGGACGGGAACAACACAGTTGCTCCCGCCTCTCAGGGAACACCAGCTTGTTTCATGCCCCCCCATCCTATCCATTCCTATGTCAGTAGGTGAGCTTATAGTCGTTCTGTCTCCGTTCCTTGGAACTCCATCCCAAAGTCCCTCCAACCAATCCCCTAACTCTCCACACTTAAAGCCCAATTCAAGACTTACCTCTTCAACTGCTCTTTCAATCATCTCCCCCCCACACCCCACTTTCAGCCTTTCCCCACCACCCCCACCTCACCACCAATCCAACCAATTTTGATGGACCAAAAGAAAGAGCTTAAAAATTATAACAATGCAAATTCTATTCAAAGCATCTGTTGGGACACTTGATACAACAGTTGGTAAGTTTCTTTTAAAATATTATGAATAACAGTGCTATTCAGGGATCAGAACAATTCCATAAGTACTTCAAATGTACTTGACTGTTGTGCGCACAAATTCTAATTAAACACCAGTGTGGTACAAGTAAAGCTAATGAGCGCAGTGAGATTTTTTTCCACAAATTTATTTGCATAGGTCACATAGTTTTCTTCTATATCCATTTCAGTGGCATTTTTTGCCAGTTTGTCAGATTTAATCACAAGCAGATAAAAAAAAATTCCTGCATTTGCTTTTGATTAATATCTGTAAATTGCAATAAATGGATGTAGTTTTGAAGATGAAAGCGCAGGTCAGCACCTTTGACAATGGAACGTCCCCCACCGTTGCTTTAGAGTATCATCTTAGATTATGTGATTCCGACTCTCAAAGTAGGGGTTGAACCCACAACCTTCTGACTCAAGAGGCAAGAATGCTACCACTGTCCCGGGCTCACACACAATTACTGTCCTCATTTTGACCTTGACAGAGGAGAGTGTTCAGCCTTTAACCTTTGGTATTTATTGTCTGCACCAATATATACCATCAGGTTTGTTTTGCCTATCAGATGTGATTAATTTCATATTTTTGTTGAGTTGTTTATTTGGAAACTTAATAAAACATAGCCAGATGTAGTCATGTCAACACATCGCTTCGATCTTTCCTGTTTACATGGTCTATTATTTTGCATCCATCATTGTCAGCACTTTACATAAACGTAAGGGTTTTTACAGAAATAGTTCGTCTTTTCAAAAAAAACCTTAAAACAATTTTATCCCACGTAGCAAATGAAAATTCACAGTTAAAACCTCACTCGGCTCCACTATCTCCCAATGGATCAACCTCAAGTTCCTCACTCTCACCTACAATAATCCTTGCATTTGTACAAATCCCGACACTCCCCCAACATCAGCCGAGCTTTCAGCATCTGCACCACCACCCTCTAGAACTCCCTCCCTCTGCCTCGCACCTTTCTATCTGTCTTTAAATCGCAGCTAAAAAGTATCTTGGCCTGGACCTACTATCACTTCCTCTCACACTCTTGACATTCTCACTGTGAAGCATTCCAAGATTTTATCCAATGTGAAAAGTGCTATAAAAATGCAAGTTGGTGTTGGTGTTGTTGCATGTGTAATCTTGTCCAGTCTTACTGTCCTGCTCTACTCAGCAAGCAATTCACATCACGCCTTTCACATCAGGAGGGCATCTCAAACTGACGAGGAGCTCAAACTGAGTGAACTGACAAAGGGAGGGGAAAGGTGGTTAAAAGCATGGCTGAAGAGATAGGTCTTAAGGCGGATTTTGAAGGCAGAGAGGGAAAGGGCAAGGCAGAGGGACTCTGAGATGGAATTCCAAAGAAATGGAGCAGAATGGTTGAAAGCTCCCCACTGTTATTGGGACAGAGCGTGTGGACGTGAAACGGGCTGATGTTTGCTGAGCAGTGGGAGTGGCCAGGGTAGTAGGATGTTGCAGATGTAGAGTGGGACAAGACTGTAGAGGCTTTTGAATATAAAAACAAGAATCTTGGATTTAACCCGCTAGGGGATGGGAAGCTACTGAAGCAAAGATGGGGGTGATATTGTGTGACTGGCTGTGACTATCTGTGAGAGTGTGACCATGTCTGTGTGTGACTGGCCATGGCTGTGTGACTGACTGTGATTGGCTTTGGGTCACTGTGTCTGTGTGTGACTGTGACTGACTTTGGTTGGTGTGACTGTAACCGTCTGTATGATTGATTGATTGTGTGTGACTGCCTGTATCTGTGCGTGAGACTATGACTAGTGTGCGACTATGACTCCCATTGTGACTGTGTCTGTGTATGAGAAACTATGACTGGCTATATGACTGATTGTGACTGACGGTATTGGACTGGTTGTGTACGAGACTGTGAATGGTTGTGTGTGGGTATGACTGACTGTGTGTGTAATTGGCTGTGCCTGTGTAACTGGCTATGTGTGTGCCTGTGCTGTGTATGTGCGTGTTTTGTACCTGTGTATTTTGTGTCTGTGTGTGTGTATGTATGTGTGTGACTGTGTGTGTGACTGTGTATGTATGTGTGACTGTGTATGTATATGTGACTGTGAGTGTGTATGAATGTATATGTATATATGCGTGTGATTATGTGTGTATATGTGTGTGATTATGTGTGTATATACATGTGTGTGTTGTGATTGTGTGTATATATGTGTAACTGTATGTATATATTTGTGACTGTGTATGTATGTGTGACTGTGTGTGTGTGTATGTGTGTATATATGTGTGACTGTGTATGTGTGTGTATATATGTGTATGTCTTGACCCTCAACTATCTTTTCTTCCCCACATCCAAGCCATGCCCCGCTCTGCCTTCCCTCATTTCTGTAACATCGCCCAACTCCGCCACTACCTCACCCTCAGGCCACTCAAGCTTGTTCATGCCTTCATCACCTCCAGGCTCAATGCCCTGCTTGTTGGCCTTCCCAACTCCTCCCTCCACAGGCTGCAGATAATCCAGAATTCTGCAGCCCGTGTCCTCTCCCGCACCAAACTCCGTGACCCCATCTCCCCCACTCTCGCCCGACTCCATTGGCTCCCTAACCTTCAGAGGATCCAGTTCAAGATCCTGGTCAGCTGAACGTTGACAAGACGGAAGCCATACTCTTTGGCTGTCGTCAACATCTAAAATCTCATGGCTCTCACCTCCTACACCCACCCGACCTCCCCCTAAAACTCTCTGAATCCGTACCCAACCAAGGCGTCAGGTTCGACCCCCAATTATCCTTCCTCCCCCACATCCGGTCCCTCATCAGCACTGCTTTCTTCCACCTCCGACGCATCGCCCGTCTCCGCCAATACCTCACTCCAGAAGCCGCTGAAACCCTGGTCCATGCCAGGGTTTGCCACCTCTTGGCTGGACTATAATGCCCTCCTCGCCGGTCTCCCATCCACTCCCATCCATAAAATCCAAATCATTCAGAACTCTGCTGCCCACATTCTCACCCGCACCAAACTCCGCTCCCCGATCACCCCAGTCCTTGCCAGACTGCACTGGCTGCCTGTCCCAGAGAGGATCGACTTCAAGATCCTCACCCTTGTCTTCAAATCCCTCCACTCCTCTGCACCCCCCTACCTCTCTGACCACCTCTCTCCTCAAAACAGTACCAGTTGCCTTCGTTCCTCTGGGTCTGGCCTCCTTCTTGTCCCCGGAGTCCTCTGTTCTACCTTCGGCGGCCGTGCCTTCAGCCACTATGCCCCGAGGCTCTGGAACTCCCTTCCTCACTCCCTTTGCCTCGCTCCCTCTCTTCCTATTTTCTGGTCTCTGCTGAAGACCTTTCTTTTTGACCGCACCTTTGGTCACCTTCCTCCCCCCGGCTCGGTCCCCGGGATCCATTACTGTGAAGCGCTCTGAGACGCCGTCCGGCGTAGAGGGCGTTATATAAATCCAAGTTGTTGTTGTTGTTGGTCCTCACCTACAAAGCCCTCCATGTCCTCGCCCCACCCTACCTCTGCAACCTCCTAACCCCTTACCAACCCACCCGCTCCCTCCGATCAGCCGGCTCCGGTCTGCTCCACGTCCCCCAACCCACCCGCCCCACCATTGGTGGGAGAGCCTTCAGCCACTCTGCCCCCAACCTCTGGAATTCCATCCCCCAATCACTCCGCCTCACCCCCTCCTTAGCCTTCTTCAAGTCCCGCCTCAAAACCCTCCTCTTCGACAATGCCATCGGTGTCCCCTCTTCCCTTCTTCCCCCTGACCCCAGCTCGGGTCTGAAATGCTGTACACTGTCCAGCGTCTTGGGACGTCCTCCCGACATGAAAGGTGCTATACAAATGTAATCTTGTTGTTGTATATGGTGTATATGCTGGTGGTGTATATGCTGGTGGTGTATATGGTGCTGTACATATAGTGTATATGGTACTGTGTATATGGGTCTGTGAACATGGTATATATGGTGCTGTGTATATGGTGTATGTAGTGCTGTGCTGTGTATATGGTGGTGGTGTATATGGTGCTGTGTGTGTATATATACTAGTGGTGTATATGCTGGTGGTGTATATGGTGCTGTGTGTGTTGGTGGTGTATATGCTGCTAGTATATATGGTGCTGTGCATATGCTGGTGGTGCATATGCTGGTGGTGTATATGGCGCTGTGTATTTACTGGTGGTGTATATGCTGCTGTGTGTGCTGGTGGTGTATATGCTGGTGGTGCATATAGCACTGTTAGCACTCATTCAAAAAAAGGTTTGCTTGGACTAAGGGTAGTAGTTACTTTTTCCTCCATTTTCTTCTCCACCCTAAAGGGAGAAATTATGGAGCCTCGTGTTTAATTTCAGGTTCAAAACTCCAATCATTTTGAGTATTTTAGAAACTTAAGGTGGTAAAGCAATAAGCATTCATCTTCTGGATTTAATTTTACAATGATTAACATGCCAGGATCAGAGCAATGTGAAGCGAGGACAGACTTACTTGGAGTGTTAGAAGCAAGGTTTGAGTGGAAAAGCAGATGCAGAATGGTTGAGGGAACTGAAGTTCATGTAGATAGATGGCTGTAAGTTTCACACAAAATTTGGAGACACTCTAAAAAGATTAGGATATACACAAATAGTAAAGCTAATTTTCAAGAAAGGATTTAAACTGGGATGAGAAGGAAGAGCAGGAAAGAGAAACTCCCACCTCCTAAAGTTCTACTTTGCGAGAAAGTGCTGGCTTACTTAGGATTCGCTTTTTCGCCCTGGTCTTGTAGTATATGAAGAATCTCTTCTCCCCGAAGCAACACTTGAACTCTCTGACGTTTATGATCAAATGATAACAACATATACTCAACCTAGTGACAAAAGAAAATTAAATACATTGAACACTACTAATAGTGCTCCAGTTAACACAATATACAAAAAAGGTCTACAAAAACTTTCCCCGTCTTCCTTAATGAACTGAAGGAAATCAGCATGTTTTGAGCAAGATGCATACTGACAAAATTGCTTTGGAAAAAAGATTGATCTAAAATATGTGGAAGTTGATCGTAGAAATAGTCATTAATCCAACCTTAATATAGTAACAGTGCTAGAATTAACTCCTCACACACTAAGAACTGTGTTTGCTCACCTATAACAACACGCCACTAAAGCATTTTAGAAACAAAATTCTACTTTCGTAATTAGCTCAATAATGTCAAGATTTTTTTTGAAAATAACGTCGAACTCCTCAGTAAATTGGTGAAAGATAGATGGAGGATGAAAGATAAATGGACTCATTTAAAGTCTAGTTTCAAAACTCAATCCAATTTTATTAACATTCGAAAAAAAACTGTACTTCTTTTTCAACCATCAGTTCTGAATAATAAGGCAAACTATATTAGCTAAATGCTGCATTCCTTACCTTGTCTTTTTTCTTGATTGAACTGCGATCAGAGAATGAGAAAAACACGAAAAACAGCACCAATAATTTACATAGAGCCTTTCATATTGGAGGACATTTTGAAGAGCTTTACACAACTGCACAAAGACTGTATGATTAAACCATAGGACTGAAATCCACAGCAGTATAAGAATTTAAGGGAAAATTCACCCAAAAGATGTTGAGGATATAACCATCAGCACTGGGCAAAAATGGCTGCCACTAAATCTAAAATGTAATAGCTTGTAAAAGTATTCAGGTTGCTTTAAGTATCATTTTTGTCGGTTATTTGGTTGCTACATTGACTGCCGCTTGTGGGGGCAGGATGGGCAGCAAACGTGGAGTTGGCCACAGCCTGCTGAGCGAAGGGAGCGGACAGGTTGATAAGGGATTCAACCTGTCCGGGAATCCCTTTTATGGGAAACAAATCCTTGTTGATGGATGAGAGCTAACTTTCTTCAGTTGAACGTCAACAAGACCGAGGCTCTCCTGATTGGATCCCGTCAGCGCCTTCTCACCTCAGACGCTGACAGCATCACTATCCATGGTTGCACACTCCACCTTACTAAGCCAGACCGGAACCTTGGGGTCTTGTTTGATCCTCAACTATCCTTTCTACCCCACATCTGCGCCATGACCCACTCTGCCTACCCCCCACCTCTGCAACGTCTCCCGGGTCCGACACTGTCTCACACCGCAGGCCGCCGAAATCCTCATACATACCTTCTTTACATCGAGGCTCGACTATGCAAACTCACTGCTTGTCGGCCTCCCCAACTCCTCTCCCCACAGCCTGCAGATCATCCAGAACCCTGCAGCCAGTGTCCTCTCCTGTACTAGGCTCCGCGATCCTATCACCCCATCTTTGCCCACTCCACTGGCTTCCCATCACACAGAGGATACAGTTCAAGATCCTGGTCCTCACCTTCAAAGCCCTCCACGGTCTTGCTCCCCCCTACCTCTCCAACCTCCTAACCCACTACCACCCTGTTTGCTCCCTCCGCTCAGCGGGCTCCGGCCTGCTTCACGTCCCCCACCTTGTTCGCCCCATTATCAGCGGGTGGACCTTCCGCCACTCTGTACCCACCTTCTGGAACTCTATTCCAGTCCCTCCCCCTCCCTCGCCACCTTCACGACCCACCTCTTCGACCGTGCTTTCGATCTCCCTGCTTCCCCCCTCGCCCTCCCCCACCCCGACCCTCAGCTCGGGTCCGTACCTCTGTCTGTCCAGTACCTTGGGACGTCCTCCTGACGTGAAAGGCGCTATACAAATGTAATTTTGTTGTTTTTGTTTCAAGTCATATCTATCCCAAAGATCCAACCAACCATATGAACGCTCTTGGATGAAATGGGAGCACATTTCACACAACGATAATAAGGGATAATTACCCATTTTGCGTGGCAACTATATCTTGCCTAATCAGGACTTTCATGTTTCTTGAAATTCCTCGATATAAAATCTCGATTTCTGATTTGGTCAATAATAGCCTAAGCACTTTACAAAGTGCTTGAATCCTAATCGTGATCTACAATCAATACCTAAATTTCAAAATGAAATGAGCACAACACGACTACAGTGTTTGACCACCAGTGAGGAGGAGAAAGGGGGAAGAGAAAGAGAGCGAGAGAGAGAAACCTAGTGGTAGTAGCCCTAACAAAACCCAATCAAATAGGGAGGAAGAGAAATTGTTCCATCGTCATGAAGTTAGCGGCAAAAAATAGTCCTAAAAAAGTAGCCATCTATCTAATGTTGTAGATTCTCCAGCATTGCAGATCTCAAGCAGGGAATTGGAATTAGAGAAGTTAGTTGTGGATGAGTCAGCCCAGATCAGAACTGACCAAGACAAGGGACGACAAATGAAGGTGTTCACACTCCACACAAGCTTCCATCCCTTCTAATCGCCTCTTCCAAATCCCTTTATTCCAGTCTGCCCATGAATGCATCAAGTTTCCTCTCAAATACACTGCTTTTTACTTCATACACAGCAGTGAGTTCCACATTCCAACCACCCTCGGAGTTAAGATCTTCCTCTTAGATCAGCTACTGGTTATGTTATCCTGTATTTATGCACCTCATTTTGGGCTCAAGAAGTGGAAACTGACTATTAACATCCACCTTTTGAACTCTTTCATAACGTTAAACACTTCTCTCAATTATCTCATCTCCGGAGCAAAATGCTCCAACTTGTCTGATGTTTCTCGATAGTTGCATTGTCTCAACTCTGGTAGCATCATAGAATAGATGATATTCCACCTGTCAAGTCA
>NW_024704744.1:8277204-8322204 GCF_018977255.1 Callorhinchus milii
TAAAGGAGTTTTGAGCAACACTGCAAGCGGAAATTAAAAAAAGGTGGAAATAATGGGGAAGGAGGGAGAAATGGGTAAGACCCCGGATCATGCTTAAAATCCATGTTGTGGAGGAAGGGGAGACTAAGAAATTGCTTAAAATGTACACCAAGTTAGCCAGCATCTGAAGGAGCGGTGCAGATTAATGTTTTGGACGTGACTTCCATCAGAAAGACTACAAAACAACAACAACATTATATTTGTAAAGCACCTTTCACGTCGGGAGGATGTCCCAAGGCGCTGAACAGTCAGGGATCAGGACCCGAGTGAGTGAAAGGCAAGATTAAGCCATGTGTCTCCAACAATAACAACAAGGGATCAAGGCAAAGGGGTTGAGAGAGAGAGAGAGAGAGAGTTCCAATGTTTCAGGATGTAGTGGCTTTGTCTCATGTGGTGTCCCTCAGGGCTCTGTCCTCGGTCCCCTCCTCTTCACCCTCTATATGCTCCCCCTGTGGTGACATCGTCCGCAGACATGGGGTTAACTTCCACATGTATGCGGATGACACCCAACTCTACCTTTCCTCCTCTACCCTCAACTCCACGACCACCGATGTCCTGACAGCTGCCTGTCCGACATCGAGTCCTGGACGAGAGATAACTTTCTTCAGCTCAACGTGCGAAAAACTGAGGCCCTCCTGATTGGCTCACGTCAGCGCCTCCGCACCTCAGGCGCTGACAGCATCAGAATCCAAGGCTGCACTCTCCACCTCTCAAAGCCAGTCAGGAAACCTCGGCGTTCTGTTCGACCCTGAGCTGTCCTTTCTCCCTCACATCCGCACCACAACTGGCACTGCCTTCCATCACCTCCGAAACATCGCCAGACTACGGCACTACCTCACCCCTCACGCTGCTGAAACTCTGGTCCACGCCTTTATCACCTCAAGGCTGGACTATGGGAACTCTCCTCGTCGGCCTTCCCGGGACCTCCCTCCACACTGCAGGTCATTCAGAACTCTGCAGCTCGTGTACTGTCCCGCACCAGGCCCGAGGCCTCTCAGCCCCGAGGCTCTGGAACTCCATCCCCCAGTGCCTTCGCCGCTTCCTCCCTTTCCTCCTTCAAGGCCGGTCTCGAGACCTTTCTCTTTGCCCGTGCCTTCAGCTCCCCTCAAGACTCTCTACCCCCTCCTCGCTTCCCTCCCTTCCCTCCCCTCCCCTGACCATTTCTCCCCTGCTCGGGTCCTGATCCAACTGTCCAGCGCGTTGTTGTTGTTGTTGTTGTTGTTGTTGTTGAAAGCATGGCCACCGGTGGAGGGGACGAAGGAGGAGCAGGAGGCCAGAGGCGGCGGGGGTGTAATGGGGAGTAAGCAGGTCAGAGGTTTTAGTGAGGTGTCAGGGCTTGAAGAGATTTGTACACATGTGTGAGGATCTTGAAGTCGTTCTGTGATGGGGAGCCAGTGGACCCTGGTGAGGCCTGGTGTAATGGACTTATGGACTTTAGAGCACGTGAGTATATGGACAGCAGAGTTTTGGATTCGATTATGGGAGTGTTGTTACAGGAGACAGCAATGAACTTTGCCCAAATGTTATGGTATCTTTATACATGTGAAAGTTGCGGTTTTATTCCTGTGCCAGTGGATCTGTAGTTTTATTTTCTAAGCAGTTGAATTAACCTATTTTAACTTGTAATCCATAACCCTGTGTGATTGATTAGTGCAAAAATTAATGTGCCTCCCACTCCCAGGAAAAAGAACTAAAATATTTCACGCTGTGATTTTACTTGTATGTTTATATGTATTGGGAAAAGAATAGAGGGTTGTTTCAGGAATTTGAAATGGGCTACTGCGGTTTTAAGAGGCACAATAGAAATTAGGTTCGAAAGCTTTTTATGCTGCTCAGAAACGATATTTTGAGGCGTTTCCCTTTAATTCCTCTTTCAAAACAATGTTGATCTGAAGAAGGCTCAGAAAAAAGACGAAGGAATCGAGAAGTCATTTGATCAGATAATTAAACAAAGTTGAGCGAGAACAGATAAGAACAATCTGTAGAAGTCGGAGCCACATAGCTACAGTACCCACATAATCAATATACATCCCCAGGTCGTTCACATAGCTACTGCAATAAAACTCATGTAAGTCTTATCTTTACAAATGTAATAATAATCAAAGTCACACATTGACCCGAGGCCCATTCAGTTTCCTATCAAAATCACTTAGATTTTTTTGCACTGTTCGTACTAATCACCTCCTAACTCATAACACCGCTCTGCTATTGTCCATTACTCCTTCAATTACTGACTTCTTTGAATTGCGGGAAATGACATCTTGACCTGTTGACTCAAGCACAATTGCCGTCTGCCCACTTTGAATCTCGGGGAAACGTAGTCTTGATTCTTTGGCGCACGTGCAGAAAACCTTCATTGCCCATAATTTAATGGGATTCCAACTCTGGCGGTAAGTGCACTTGGGGGCGACGTGTCAAAGCCAGAAATATAGTCTTGACCCGTAACCACATTCGCACGTATTGGTTGCATTGAAGTACACGTGCCCAGTGCAGATTATTGATTAAAGTCTATTCATTTTACAGTCTGATTTGTGAAGCGCTTCAGACATTTTGAAGATGTGATATCAAATGCAAAGATTATTATTTTATATAACTTGTATAGTTTGGACATCACATAAGACATATTATACGTTATGGTCCGACTGGTACGACTTATGAGTTTTACTGTATTGATCAAAGATAGTTATTAGTAGGAAGTTTCATAATGTGGGGTACATTCTGTCGGTACCCTTTCTCTTATTTCCATGTTAGGAAACAAATTTTTACCTGGGAAAGGAATTATGAATTGTTCGACCGTGCCTTTGGTCTCCCTCTCACCTCTCTGCCTTCCCTCACCCCTACATCACCCCTTCCCCATGCTCGGGCCCCGACAGCTGACTGTTCAGCACTTTGTGACGTCCTCCCAACATGAAAGGTGCTCTATAAATATAATTTTGTTGTTGTTGTTGAAAAACAATTCTTTCTGCACTCTTAAGCCTTGCTATGGCCACGTCACTAACAGAGAATGGCTGTGTGCATCCTCTAATGGCTTCAGTTATCCATGATTAATTTAGGATTTTAGATTGGCCTGTATTTCATCCCACCTTATTGCTCTTATTTCCTTTCTCTTAATCTGTTGTTACTGGCCACGGGGCATTTTTTCATTATTTAAAGATATGTTTTCTTCAGAATAATCAAATGTTAGAAGAGGAAATATATTTAAATGTGGAAATCAACAATAAGAATCTAAACTGAATCCTGCTGAGCCACGATTAACAGCAATTACTATAATGATCTTTTCTGTGGTTTTGAAGATGACGGATATGCTGGTTTGCGTGCCCTGCACGTGTTTAGGTTTGTCACTCCACTTTATGGTATATTTTTATGGAGTATAATCTCCTCTTCAACTGTGTTTTCGATCACTCTGCTTTCCCCCCCCCCCACCTCGCCCTCCACCCTCCGCAATCCCGACCCCCAGCTCGGGTCCAAAACTCTGACTGATCAACGCCTTCAGACATCTTCCCAACGTGAAAGATGCTATACAAATGTAATTTTGTTGTTGTTATAATGCTGTGAAGTGCCTTGAGACGTCCTCCTGACATTAAACGAACTATACCAAATAAGGATGATTAATAGTAATCTATATACCACTTAAACTTTGTATTTTTCCCTCCGCAATCTTCACTCTCTTCACACTTCACAAACAAATTTGTCAACATGCAAACTACAAACAATGTGGTTATTTTCTGATTATAGTAGTCCAGCAACTTCTCTCCCAAGGCTTTTTTTTGGTATTAATTTCAGGAAAACTATAAAGTATAAAACTTTCCTCTGTCTCCAACACCCTGTTTTCAAATATGAAATTTTAAACTCTGAGAATTTGGGGATAGAGAGTAAAAAAAACAGAAATTAAAGAGGTGTGTCCTCTAAAATGAACACTTGGATACAGTATATTGCTGATAAAACAAATCTGACTGTCTAATATCATGATATGCGTGCTTCAGAGGAGCTTTGATAGCATCTTGCAAAATATTCCCTTTGGAGAAACCACTTTTTTTCCATTCTGTGACTGTTACATAATAATCTTTGCTTTTGATATAGCGCTTTTCACGTCTTCGAGGCATCTCAAAGCCCTTCACAGAGCATACTGTAAAGTGAATTGACTGTATATTTGTGGGCGAAACTCGGCAGCCAATTGCGCACAGCAGTGTCCTACAAACAGACGGGGATTGAAGTGACCAATTTTATTATTGTGTTTTTTTTCTTGAGGGATTATTATCAGGCGTGTGGAGTAAGGAAACTCGCCCAAGGTTTCACCCTGCCGGAAATCGAACCCAGGTCTCTCGCTTGCAAGGCGAGTGCTCTAATCACTGAGCTGCAGGACTCCCTGCACATTAAGTGCTGAAATGAAAGAGGGTCGGGTGTGCTTATCAAATGCACATTTTTAATTCTTGTACCAACCTTGTTTTTTCTAGTCCTTTTTTTGGCTGGGGGTGACATGTTGGCTCCCAAGTAAATTGGTCATTCACTTTATGGTCATTTGGTTTGGGGGACATTGCTCGGGCAAATTAGCTGCTGTATTTCTGAAATAGTCACAACAGTTTACAGTAATTACTGCAAAGCAATTTGAGATGTTTCAATTTTATAGGTACTGCAATCAAATGCAATTATTTTACTTCAGTACGCAGAAAGATAATTCCCTAAAAGTTCTTAGCTTCTTTGTTTGATGCTCTGCAGTCAAGGAAGAAGCAAGCTCAAATCGTTGAGTGCAATTGTGTGGAAAGGTAGAAGGGCCTGTAATCGAGACAAACGGAATGAAAAGGCATGAGAACTAAAAAGAAAAGACAGTACTATTTCGCAATGCTTGAATTTGACATAGAGCCTTAGCAAGGAGAAAAATGTGGTGCATGATTTAATACCAAGTCATTTATTATTCTGTCCCAATAGTTTTGTGACTGAATTCTCCTCCCATGTGTTCAGAAGAAATGTTTCTCCCTCAGTCTTTCCACAATGAATCAGCACCAGCCAGTCAGCGTTTTCAACTTGACAAAGGTTACTCATTTTTGAGTTCCAGCCATCGCAACTTACTTTTAACCTAGTTTTTCAAACTTTTAAAAATTATTTTAGGCCATTATGTGCAAGTGTAAATTCTGTATTTTCCGCAACAGAAACCCACATCTCTCTGTCTGACCCAGAGTCTGCTGCAGGAACTTTATTGACAGTCATGATTCTCGCAGAGAGTTCCTAATACTTCCCGTCTACACAGTGAGAGCTCAAACCCACACTGGTCGGGTGTCAAACAACTAACCACTGACAACAACAAAATTACATTGACAGTCTCTGGGGGGATGGGGGGAAGAGAGATGTACTTGCTCCAAGGTGACATGCTTGTTTGTGGAGTGTCGGAGTCAAGCCAGTCTTGTTAGTTCAGTTCCTGAGCCAGGTGGGTCCGCTATACTCCAAGGTACTGCTGATGACAGCACTGCCAGGCTGGCTCATTGGGAGGACTTGGAAGAGCACACCAGTCACTGGGGGCAGGGACACTTCCCACCCAGCTCCTGTTAACCCCGCAAGCCAAAGCCCTAATGGGTAGTACCTTCGGTCACCCTCCTTTCCTCTCCACCCTCCCCGATCCTGACCCTCAACTCTGATCGTCCAGCGTCTTGGAATGTCCTCCTGACGTGAAAGTGACTACGCAAATGTAATTTTGTTGTTGTTTTTGTTGTAGTGTGGTCTTGAGGTTTTAGCTGGTTAGACTCCAGCAGTTACCTCGATGCACACTCTGGGGTCCCCAAGACTCAGCTCTTGCCAACCTGCACCTAATACTTTCCGGAATTAGGTAAGCAGGATGCATCCCTCCAGGGAGAGAGTGCGCATTCCATTCTACTAAATATCTCTGGAATTTCCATGTATGGGCGGATACTCCTATCCTTTTTAAGAGTTCAGATAATCTATGTGGGTTAATATCATCTAATTCCCCTCAATTGTAGCTCAATCATTTCTTGTTTTATAATGGAAAAAACTGCATTTGATATGGCACCTACAACATCTAAATTCGCTTCAACAAATTCTTTTGCACCCCTACTTAAACTTATATTAGCAGTGAATACATTTTTTAAAAAGACATTGAAGTGGCTTGAGTTCTGCAGTGATAGAATGAAGCCTTGTAAGTTGTTTCTCATGTGAGCAAAGTAGAAATCCAGAGTTCACCTGAAGATGGCCACACTTTCTGTACCACGTTTTCACCCTTACGACCTTGTTTCTCGTTTGGGGCTGGGGACTTTTTTAAAAAAAAAATAGACTCAAATGTATAATTAAAATATCCCTACACAATTATAAAAAAGGTGGGAAATATTTTTCATTCTAGGTCTGCTTTAAGATGTTAAATTGGAAACTTATCTATTACGTACAATATTTTCAATCTGATGTAATATTTTGTGCTCGTAGCAGCTGTCTGGAGAAGGACAAAACATTACTGCTGAGCTTAGAGTCCCTAAGCCCCACTGTTGGCTTAGAGTTGCATGGAGTGGATCCCTTGAATGCAGCCACTTGGAGTGCAATCCATTGGGAAATAAAAAAATCATGAATGCACATGCCACCTACATATTTCTGCACCTGGAATGGAATGCACACACTCTCAGGACAGTCATACCCTGCTTACCTAATCCTAAGATTAGGAGGTGCAGGTTAGCCAGAATGTTGTTTTAACTTCTGGTTTGTGTGAAATACAGTATGTACCTTTTCAAATTAGTTTAGTAGTGTGGTACATGACCATGTAAAATCCAGTAAGCAGTAGAATTATGAATGTACACACCCAGGCATCCTTTCAAATAAGTGTAAATTACAAATCTCTGGGATCTGGATTTCCCTTGTAAGAACTGGTGCTAGGCAATTGCAAAGTGATCTTGCAGAAAGATCTGAAAGTGATCTTGTACCCAGATTAAAAGTTGCTTTGTGTACATATGAGAATGCATAAGATCTGAGTAATGGAATGCTGAGTAATTTTTTTTAATAAGTGCTGTTTTCTTTCCACATCTGTGACCAATTTGAATCACATCGACTGGCGTCAAAATCTCTCTTCTCTCCACAGATATCCACACCGTCAGGGTTGTTTGTTGTTTCAGACCTAAGCCTACTTTCAGACAGCAGATTACATAATGTGCGTTTGAACAGAAGTGCGGAAAATTCTCAGAAACAATATTTAATGTGTGGACATTTCATAGTACAAGCGCAGACTATATTTACACTGTGTTTCTTTTTTTAAAAAAAAAGTTTTCTCCTCATCAAAGCGAGACCTATGGGGCTCATAGTTTATGAGAGACGTGGTCAAGGTCATATTGTCTGTGGATTTAAACCAGCAAAATTATTTTTAAATAACTCTTAACTTTGCACAGTTAAGTGCACAGAACACAAAATGTTCATGAAATCTAATACAAAAGAGGAAGCAATGGTAAACTAAAACTGGATCATTAAAACATGAAATAAAAACAGAAAGAAAAACAAGTCCAGTAATTGGTGACAGTGTTTTTAGCCAGACCCACCCCCCCACACACACAGCCCCCCCCCCACAGCCCCCCCCCACACACACACAGCTCCCCCACACACACACAGCCCACCCCCACAGCCCCCCCCACCCCCCCCACACACACAGCCCCCCCCACAGCCCCCCCCACAGCCCCCCCCCAGACACACAGCCCCCCCACAGCCCCCACCACACACAGCCCCCCCACACACACACCCCCCCCCACACACACAGCCCCCCCCCACACACACAGCCCACAGCCCCCCCCACACACACCCCCCCCCCACACACACAGCCCCCCCACACACACACAGCCCCCCCCACACACACACACAGCACCACAGCCCCCCCCACACACAACAGCCCCCCACACACACACAGCCCCCCCCCCACACACACACAGCCCCACAGCCCCCCACACACACACAGCACCACAGCCCTCCCCCCCCACACACACAGCCCCCCCCCATACACAGCACCCCCCACTCACACACAGCCCCACAGCCCACCCACACACACAGCCCCCCCCACACACACACAGCCCCACAGCCCCCCCCACACACAGCCCCCCCCACACACACACAGCCCCACAGCCCCCCACACACACACACAGCCCCCCACACACAGCCCCCACCACAAACAGCCCACAGCCCCCCCACCCCCCCCACACACACACACAGCCCCCCCCACACACAGCCCACCCCCACACACACAGCCCCCCCCCACACACACAGCCCCCCCACACACAGCCCCCCCCCCACACACACACAGCCCCCCCCACACACAGTCCCCCCCCACACCACAGCCCCCACACACACAGCCCCCCCCACACCCACAGCCCCCCCCCACACATACCCCCACACACACACACACACAGCCCCCACCCCCCCCACACACCCACAGCCCCCCCCACACACACCCCCCCACACACACACAGCCCCGCCACACACACACACAGCCCCCCCCCACCCCACCCCACACACACACACACACAGCCCCCCCCACACACACCCAGCCCCCCTCCCCACACACACCCCCCCACACACACACAGCCACACACACACACACACACACAGCCCCACACACACACACACACAGCCCCCCACACACACACACAGCCCCCCCCACACACACACAGCCCCCCCCCCACACACACACACAGCCCCACAGGCCCCCCCCACACACACACAGCCCCCCCCCACACACACACACACAGCCCCCCCACACCACACACACACACAGCCCACAGCCCCCCCCACACACACACACACAGCCCCCCCCCACACACACAGCCCCCCCCACACACACACAGCCCCCCACCACACACACACACACACACACAGCCCCACAGCCCCCCACCGCACACACACACACACACAGCCCCCCCACACAGCCCCACACACAGCCCCTACACACAGCCCCCCCTACACACAGCCCCCCCACACACAGCCCCCCCCTACACACAGCCCCCCCACACACACACAGCCCCCCCCCAGACACACACAGCCCCCCCCCCACACACAGCACCACACACAGCCCTCCCCACACGCACAGCACAGCCCCAGCACCACATCCACCATCATATACACAGCACAGCCACCAGCACCATATACACCACCAGCATGTTCACAGCACCATATACACCACCAACAAATACATATCTGTGTTGTCAATTTTTGTAAAATACGTGTATGCAAGGTTATTTCAGTTTTTCGTCATTTTGCTATCAAGTTATACTTGAGTTGTTGAAACATACGGGTAAGAGAATATTGAAGTAGTATACATATTATTGCACACTTAGACCTTTTACTCAAATTTCATATTTGAAAAATCTGCAAAATAGACCAGATTTTATAAAATTATCAAGTTTAATGGTACCTGAAGGGGAATTTCATATAGCATGATTTTGCTGATACGCCGGTGTTCCGCGGACCCATTCGCCAAAAACATAGTCCACCCGACTTGCAGTGTTTAAAAAAACACGAAAAAAAACAACAGTCTTCCAGGTCATTAGGTTGTTGCAGATGCCAATTCCTGCATTATGCAGTCATTTCAGAAATATCAGTGTCAGATTGAGAGAAATTTATTAACAAAGATTAAAAACTAGATTCAGTATGGCCAAATGCTGGGAAAGGAGGGTTATTAATCCATTGCCAATAACCCTCATGACGATCGCTCATGTTGGGGTTCCGTGATGGCCATTTTCTCAATCAAGTGGCTTTTCTTTATCGATGAGTGTCTCTTGTGGAGGCAGAGGGAAAGCATCATGATCATGTCGTCATCTGATACTCACAAGTATCAGAATTTTTCTCCCAAGTTATCTTTTCAATGAGTCTATTGAAGGACCCTTCCCTATTATCCTGATATGAGATCAGTTACGTCCGTATATACCAGAGAACCATGGGGCTGCCCTTGTATGAGTGGCCTGGTATTGTACTATGTAGTGCTTTATTGTTATTTGGGAAGCTACAGAAATCTGTAAAATGTTCTCTACTAAAAATTTCTAGTAATGAACTAAATGCAAGCAATATTGATTGTACTTGATGCTTTATTCAAAGCCATCCCACACTTTGGAGACCTGAATATGGCAGCTATATGATTGAAGGGACACCAGGACAACCGTATGGGGGAACTATGGCTGATTTTAACACTGTGGAAGCAAACATGAAATTACGTCGACAAGAAGTATTTTCACTTTTGAAAGATAATGAGACCATATGCAGCATCACAGCTTTCCCCAGGTTAGTATTTAACTTTTTATTGAAGTTTCAGTGAGCATGGATAAAGAGAGAAAATGGCAGCTTTAAATATTCGTATTGTAGCTGGTTTTAATTTGTTTTTGTTTTCAGTCTAAAAAAAATGTTAAATTCTACTTTTATCCACTTCAAATGTTCTTTTTCTTTGGCTTGTATCCCAGCATCTCTCTTACCAGTTTCACGCCTTGCTCTCCCACACCTGTTCACGAACCCCTCCAATTGAGTTTCTGTGCCGCCCACAGCACCGAAACAGCCCTGGTCAAAGTGACAAATGACATTCTGTCCATCAGTGACCAGGGATCTCTCTGCCTCTTCGTCCTCCTTGACCTCTCTGCTGCCTTCGACACCGTTGACCAGTCTATCCTCATCCACCGCCTCTCACCTCAACCTTCACGGTTCTGTACTTGAATTGGTTCAGATCGTACCTCCCTTCCCGCCTCCACTTCATCTCTACAAACAGCTTGTCCTGTAATCCCCACACCATCTTGTGCGGTGTTCTTCAGGCTCTGTCTTGGTCCCCTCCTCTTCAATATCTATATGCTCCCTCTTGGTGACATCATCTGCAGACACAGGATCAACTTCCACATGTATGTGGATGACACCCAACTGTATCTATCTCTCTGCTTCCACCCTTGACTCCAGGACCACTGATGTCCTGTCAGAATGTCTGTCAGACGTCAAGTAATGGATGAGAGTTAACTTTCTGCAGTTGAAAGTCAGCCTGACCGAGGCTCTCCTGATTGGCTCCCGTCAGCGCCTCCTCACCTCAGCGCGGACAGCATCACCATCCATGGTTGCACACTTCACCTCGCTAAGCCAGTCCGAAACCTTGGCATCTTGTTTAACCCTCAACTATCCCTTCTACCCCACATCCGTGCCGTGACCCACTCTGCCTTTCCCCACCTCCGCATCATCGTCCAGCTGCACCACTGTCTCACACAGTGATGTTTGACATCGGAAATATTTGACATATGAGAATGTACCATTAGAACTCACTGTTATAACTTGAGTTTGTGTATAAATCATTTGGGTTATAGCCCCCAACATTTCTTACCCTAAAAATCCTGACCCTTGACCATTGAAATCCATTGTCGCAAATCTCGCTTGAATTGGCATTGTTGCGCTTCAGAATGAGTTGGCTCAGCAACTGGTCTTGAAGAGCAATCGTGCAATTTAAAGCACCATTTGTGGTGATGGAACAGGCCATTTTTCTGCGCCTAAGCTCCGTAATATCACCATTCGTGATCAGTGGTGTCATAGTCCTGTAGCTCAGTGGTTAGAGCACTCGCCTTGCAAGCGAGACACCTGGGTTCAATTCCAGGCAGGGTGAAACCTTGGGCAAGTTTCCTTACTCCACACGCCTAATAAAAATCCCTCCAAAACAAATTATAAATTGCTCATTTTCAATCCACGACTGTTTGTGGGACATTGCTGTGCACAATTGGCTGCCGCGTGTCGCCCACACATATACGGTCAGTTCACTTTAAGGTCTATTCTGTGAGACGTCGAGAAGACGGGAAAAGCGCTATATCAGATGCAACGATTATTATTATTATAGTGTGGAAGTGCTGACTGGTGGCATCTCTTCATTGCTCCTCTTAAAAGTGGGTTGGAATTTTAAAGACCTGCCTAGCTACTTATAAGGAGCATCTACATTGTAATACAAGTCTTTTACTCTTCCAGTAGAAATTTTGATTTGGACATTAAATAAAACCTTTGCCTTTGTCGTACATTAAGATGGAAGGCACTGTAGCAACTTCTGTAACTAAACTGCGCAAATTGATTTAGAAAGTTTTGGTAAACATTTTGTATTTGAAATCTCTAGGTTGGGATGTCCGGGGTTCACACAACCTGAATACGATCCAAAGCCACTTGAATGGGGAGCATCCAAATCATTGTTCTTTCCTGATGAAGGAATTAATAAACATCCAAGATTCAGGTGAGCTTATAGTGACCTGTTACTAAATAAAGCGTCCCTATCCTCCCAACTCTTCCTGTAAAACTAAAATACTAATTTGAGTGGAAGTTTCTACTACTCATGTCACATTTCAGAATGCAACATTTTGAAGCATTGGAACAATTCAATTTTTTTTCTATACTACTTGGTCTACTAAGTTGAAACTACATTGCATGTACTTGAATTCAGGAAAGTATTTAGAGGTGCTTGTAGTAAAGTTAGCTATCTATGTTGGCTTTTAGTACAAAAAGATATAGTTATCTTTCAGTACATCTTTGGAATAAGAATGTGGGGAAGGGCAGATAAATCGGACTGAAAGGGTTGCCCTTAAAAGAACCAATGCAATTCTGTTCTATCCATTTCTTTGGTTCTACCTTATTTTGTCCTTCTTAATAAAATGACCTCATTGATAAATTTGGGATTTTGGGCACTGTCAATTTTTAAAAAAAATTCAATAGGGTCTGGATAATGAATTGACCCAATTACTGAATTCTGCACAAGATGAAGTTTAATATGTTTCAGCTTGAGTTACTGGGTAGACAGCACGATCAAAAATATTGACTAGAGTAATTTGTCACTTCTTTGGCTAAACTTTTGAATCGATTGATAGTGGAGTTAGATATGTCATGATTCTCTTACAAGCCCCAGTTTGGCAGCTTTTCCTTTGACGGAAAATAACCACTTTATTATTCTTAATTGCCTGCCTCCATATAAACAGGAAATTTTAATAGGAGATGGTTTATGTGAAACAACATAACAGATCTGGTGCAAACCCTGGACTGTTGGTGCCTTGAGACGTCCTCACGATATTTGATTATTCTGTATTTGGAGAATGGATTGCAATACTCTCATAGAATGAAAAATTCCAGGAAAGGTAGTTGCCTTTATTTTATCAGATTTAGGCAGGACTGATGATTCTGTTAGTGAATGGACTGTTGGGAATCAATTCGATATTTTAAATTTTGAAGATGAAATGACAACAACTGGCATTTACACAGTGCCCTTCACATGGGGTAGCTTCCTGGAGTTCTTCACAGTGGCTGAGTCTGACACCGAGCCAGAGGGAAGGGGGAGGTGGCTGTAAGCACGATCAAAAAGGAAGGTCTTTAGGCAGGATTTGACTATAGAGTATGAGGTAATATTTGACTTGTTACATGTACATGGGATCTTGATGGGCTTTTAGAAATATCTGCTGAATCTGTATGGCAAAAGATATCCGTTCAATCTCTATAGAAGGAATACTTAACTCAAAATACACAGATACATGATTCAGTGCCCTTTAACATTTTCACAACCTGAATTTCGAGCGAATTGTTTAGTTTTCAACTTTTCATGATGCTTTTATATGTTATGACGACTACATACAAATCCAGTCAAATGTAAGTTAAGCTAGAAGATGTAAGTTATGTTTACATACATATATAGATGTAATTTCAAGCTGTTGCTTTTCTTTTTTCAGCACTTTGACTAGGAATATCCGTCACAGGCGAGGAGAGAAAATAGCTATTAATGTACCAAGTAAGTCTATAAAATGTTATAAATTGTCTAAATTAACTTGCACATAGTTTCTAAAAAAATTTCCCTTTTCCCATAGAACCTTAATATAGTCAGCTATATTTATTCTTCCCAGCAAAGCAAATCACTTCACATTTCCTTGCATTAAATTTCATCTGCTGCTTTTTCTGCAACCATTGAGTTTTAACACTGCTGGTTAAACTCAAGCAATGCTTCCAACTCACGGATTTATATTCCCACGTCTTGGCTTTTGCCAACCTGCGCCTAATATTCTCTGGAATTAGGTAAACAGGTTGCATCCCTTCAGGGATTGATTGCGTTCCCAATTTGGAAATGACCATCTGTGGGTGCATGTATATGTAGAACTCTACCTGGTCTGGGTATTGCTGAGCATAGTGATGGGTTTCTGCAGGCATCAGACACCTAGCTGACCAAAAACAAATCGACCTATTTACACACTGATCTGGAGAGGTTTCATAATGCAGTATGTAATGTTCTTCCCTAACAAAACTTCCTCTAGCTCAGTGGTTAGAGTACTCGCCTCGCAAGCGAGAGACCTGGGTTCTGTTCCGGGCAGGATGAAATGTTGGGCAAGTTTCCTTACTCCACAAGCTTCTGTTTACCTAGCAGTAAGTAGGAATCCGGTTGTTAGTCGATTGGCGGATCGCTTTTCTGGGGATATTAATCCCTCAAAATAACAATAATAACTTGGTCATTCAATCCACGATTGTTTGTGGGACACTGCTGTGCACAATTGGCTGCCACGTTTCGCCCACAGATATACAATCAATTAATTTTACAGTATATTCTGTGAAGCTCTTCGAGACGTCTAGAAGACATGAAAAGCGCTATATCAAATGCAAGGATTATTATTATAATTATTAAAAATATAATAAGCCTGATGAAGAAATCAATTGTTTTTTTGTTAAGGTGAAATGTAGTCATCATATCCTGTTTTCTGTAAACTGTTTGGAGGAATTGTTTTTAAAAATAGGAGTCTAGAAATGAAATGCTCGAGATCCATGAGAGAAGATAATTATTGCACGTAAATATCTAGCCTCCTCATCCAGCCATAGCAGCAGTACATTTTCCTCATTTAGGTTTCAATGTCGCTTGTTATCTGGCTTTACGATGTGATGTTCCTCCCTTGCAGTCTATAAAGATAAAAATACTCCTTCTCCATTCATTGAAAAATTTATTAATGATGATGGAGAGGCAGCAAGAGAAGCAAAGACAGACCATATCTATATGGATGCTATGGGTTTCGGCATGGGCAATTGCTGTCTTCAGGTAAGTGTCTTGCAAAATTTGAAAGTAATAATTTCACTTGGTTACAGTATTCTACCATAATTTCCCACATATATCATATTTATTTCTTGACAGGTAACATTTCAGGCATGCAGCATCTCCGAAGCCAGGTATCTCTATGACCAGCTCGCGACAATTTGCCCTATTGTGGTAAGTGTAAGCTTATGTAAGAAACTAATTTGTGTAGGAATGCATTAATCATTAAAAGGTAATTCCAGTCTGGTTCTTAAAAATAAAGAACATTTTTATCTGATTGAAATACATATTGGAAAATTTAGGGATTGAGTAAGTAGGTCAGGACATTTAATAATGTGTGTTTGATATCAATGTCTAAAAGCACATCACAAAGAGTTTCTGTTAAGTATGGTGACTATTTGTAGGCAACTGCAGCAGCCAATTTGTGCGCAGGAATGTCTCATGAAGTGAACCGTGTCAGCTTGGCTCAGTGGTAGCACTCTCACCTCTGCGTCAGAAGGTTATTGTTTCAAACCCCACGTCAGGACTTGGAATCACATAATCTAAGCTGACAGTGCAGTGTAGTGCTGGGGGTGGTGTTGCAGTATTGGAGGTGCTGTCCTTCAGATGCAACATTAAGCTAAGATCACATCTGCCTGTTCAGGTGGACGGTAAAGATCTCATGGCACTATTTGAAAAGAGAAAGAAGTTTCTCTTGGTGTCCTAGTCAACAAATCCCCCAAATAAAATTGGTCATTCACTCCAGGACATCACTGAGCGCAAATTGGTTGCTAGGTTTTTCCCACAAAATACACAGTCAGTCCACTTCACACTATATCCGGCTTTGTGATGTCTCAATGACTTGATAAGGTGCTGTATCAAATGCAAGAATTATTATTGATGATAAATTTATCTAGAGGGTTATTGGCTAGAACAAGAAGTGATACCTCATTTTTACTAATAATATAATGGTATCTACTATAAATGGCAGAAATGGACCTCTGTTTAATAACATTCGAAGAACTGAACCTCTGACACTAGACTGCTACCCCAGCACCGCTTTTTTGTAGAGGGAAAAGTTCAAAGTCTTAGGGGTGAAAAAATATTATGGAGTCTTTACTTGATTTACTTGATTAATCTCTAGCATGACTTTACACTGGAATAGCACTTTTCGGAAAGAAAATACTGAACAAATGTAATCGGGAGTACCAAAGTGGAGAGTTATGAATATTGACGAAATATACGGGGATGGAAAAGGATGGTAAGGAAGGAACTGCGACAGGAAGCAAGAGAAAAAACATTTTGGTCATTTTCCAGAAAGCAGGGCCCTAATGACTTAAAGCTCAGTAACCAATAGTGGGCTGGACAGATGAAGAATGATAGACTGGAATCAGGGGAGCTGATTGGACTGGGAGGAGGTTGCATGGGTTCTTCTCAACACCACTGTCGATATAACCCCCTCCCCTCACTTGTATCCTCCTTCACCTGGTAATTATCTGTGGTCTCTCCATCTCTGATCACTTCCTTTCCCTTCCCAATTCACCCCCCTACCTTCATGACATCTACCCATTCCATCCCACAGTCGGGGAGTGGGGAAGCTTTCATTCTCTTTGCTGTGGAACTTTTCTGAAATCTGACTGACTTACGCCTCTCTTTCTGCTTCCAAGTCCATCTAAACACTTACCTCTTTGACTGTGCCTTCAACTATATTCCCTATTTTCCTTAAGTGTAGTTCTGTAGCTCAGTGGTTAGAGCACTCCTCTCACAAGGTGAGACCTAGGTTCAATTCCTGGCAAGGCGAAATGTTGAGCAGGTTTCCTTACTCCACACACCTCTGTTTACCTAGCAGTAAGTAGGAACACGATTGTTAGTCGATTGGCGGATCGCTTTTCCAGGGGTAATAATTCCTTCAAATTCCTTCGAGAAAATAATAAATTAATAAATTGTAGATTTATTAATTAATAAATTGTGGATTTGTGGACACTGCTGTGCGTAATTGGCTGCTGCATTTCGCCCACAAAATATACAGTTAATTCACTATACGGTATATTCTGTGAAGCACTTTGAGGTGTCTCGATGATGTGATAAAGGTGCTATATCATATCCAAGGATTATTATTGTTACAAACTGTTTTTAACCACGCCTGAATACTGAATTATTACAAAGGCTCATCCAGAAATATATTGAATAAAAAAAATCTGATTGTAAGTGGGAGCAATCCCCACCCTACGCGCACATAAAGTATTGGTACAATGAACAAATCAATAAGTACCTTTACTCTTTGATTAGCTTATTGGCCTGCTTGCCTTCCAGACATTGTCAAACATTGTAGTTAGACTGAGACATGCTACCACTCAGTGGCAATACTTAGTTACTGCAACAAAATCAAATACAATATTCATTCACAATCAGCAATAAGATTGTGAATGAATATTGTACTGGGTGAATCTGTATGCCATTAATAAATTAAGGAAATACTGCAACAAGTAATTTTGCAAAAAAATATTTGTTTTAGGTTTCAATCACCCAAACAGCTCGCACAGATCAGGAAGGGCCCAGGTTCATTTCTGTACAAAGGGAAGCTTTCTCACTGAATGAAGTTTCTCAGAGGTTGTAATGAAGCTGCTAAGTATGCAATAAAAACAGAAGTCGCTGGGACACTCAGCAGGTCAGGCATAGCTGAGCGTTCCTGGCGATTTCCGTTTTACTTCAGATTTCCAGTATCTTCAGTAGTTTGCCTTCTGCTAAATATGCATGTGTCCCTCGCTCCAATGACCCCTCCCCCACACACACACACAAACACACATACGGGTCAAATCAGTGCCAAATTAACCCTATATGCCACCATCTTTCTCCAGGACACTTTAAATTCTACTCTGTTTAACATTTATTAAACAAGACTGAGAAAGAATCCCCTTTATTATTAGTCAGGAAATTGGGAAGAATGTGAATGAGGAAGAATGCGGAGCCTTCAAAGAAGAATTGAATTATAAGCTGTTTTTTTCCTGCAAATTAATTTGCTTTGCTAATAATTCTAAGAATTTTATACAGGAAATACATTGAAGATTGTCTTCCAGAAGCAAACACTTGATTTTCACGATCAGTGTCACAATCAGTAATATGATTTGGATGACAATAGAACAAGAGGACGTAGGTTTAGAGTTACAAAAGGCAATTTCAGGACAGATACCTGGAAGTTTATTTTTGCAGAGCATAATCAGTGACAAGAACAGGTTGTCAGGAAAGGTAGTGGAGGTCAGGGCACAAGACTCGATCAAAAAGCACTTGATACAATGATGTGGGGGGGAGGTGGGGACACAACTAGGGTGGATGTTCTGGAGAGATGAGATTGGATGGGCTGAAGGGTCTTCGTGATTCAAACCGATTTTGTGACCATTTTTAAGAAAATATAGGTGTTGCAATAAATTTAGATGCATTATTCTTTCCAGATGGCCTTGAGTGCTGCCTCGCCAATTTATAGAGGTTATGTGTCTGACATTGACTGTCGTTGGGGAATAATTTCTGCCTCTGTCGACGACCGGACGCGAGAAGAAAGAGGTTTAGAGGTAACTGATAGGGAACATTTTTTAATAGATGTATTTTGTTTGTCATTTATTGTGAACAAGATAAATTTTGTGCTTTTTAAATATTCACAGCCTTGTAAGTACAGTAAGTACAGAATCAGCAAATCAAGATACGACTCCATTGATAGTTACCTCTCAAAATGTGGTGAGAAATACAATGACATAGAAGTAACAATTGATGAAGAAATCTACCATCAGCTTCGAGATGGAGGTAATCATAACAAATTATATATCATGGGACAATAACCATTGTAATGCAGAAATATATAAAAATGCTATACATTAATGTCCGGATGAAACTATGCCTGAATGGCATTAAACACTATAGTACCATGCAATTCAGTGGTATGAAAGAGCAACAGTCATGTAGGTTCCCAATAGCAACATTTTGCAGTTTCAAGTAGGCTAATGTTTCAAAGTGCTTTTCAGAGTCAGTAATTTGGAGGGACTAGGAGGGGTGACCAAAGGCGTGGTTGAATTTGTAGGTTTCTGGAAGGGATTCGAAGGCTGGAAGTGTGTAAGTTGGACTAATTCTGGAATGGAATTGCAGAGAGGTAAAGAATTTGGTCAATTACTATTGGTGGCGAAGGATATGGTCAGTTACTATTGGTGCTAAAGGTTTCCGCTGTTCATATAACCCTTTCTCATTCACCTATTACAAACGGAAATTCGTCAGCTGTTGGTCAGAGGGAAGGAAAGATAGAATCCAACAATGTTTTAAGAATTTTGTGCCTTCCACGACAATCTTAATCAGGTGATCTTTCCCAGGTCTGCTGTATGTAAATCCATATTGTGGATTATTCTTTTCTGTTGGCAACAGTTCAGGTTATATCCTACTTTGTTTCTTTTAAATTTATTCTTTGTTCTGGCTCAATTCTGGATTCTTATACAGGAAGTTAGAGTAAAAAAACAAAAAAAAATGTGAGTTTTTGTCCAAATTAGTCATTTGCCATTTTTGACAAGTGCATCTTAGAATAGGTTTGCTGAAGTCTGTCTTGAGACTGAGTCTCAACCTTGGTCGATACAAGTTCCTAGATTTAAACTTTTGAGAATATCTGTTATTTCTCAGTAATTTAATGTGGATTCTGTGCTTGTGAAACCGGCTCCCACATGTATATAAAGACTTGCAAATAACTTTTATTAGAAGGCAGTCCTAGTTACAACAATGTTTGATTGCTTTAGTTCAGAAAGAGCCCTTGTTCAATTTCTACACAGAAGCACACTTCTGGCTGTGAGTCGGAAAATTAATTAATCCTAAAACAAGGAGGTCTCTGAAATATTTCCCAAGAAAAATTATATGATTGTACTGGGACAGATAGGAATGGAAACTTGAAAGCACAGAACCCAAAGGTTGACCATGCAGGAAGATTTGTCGACCTTTCTATTCTCAATGTAAAAGGCAGCAGAAAGGTGAAGGAGGGGAGTGCAGTCAGACAAAGATATTGGAGACTTTTGACGAGGGTGATGTCAATGCTATGAGCAGATCAAAAATCTTGAGTAGGATCCTGAAAAACAAACTGCATAAGTGTTGAGATGATAACTTGTTCCAGTATCTTGACAAGAAAGGGCATCTTAGAGAGAAGGTGGAAGTTTCAGAAGTTAGAAGGGGGCATGGGTAGGTTTTGTAACCATTTGGAAGGGCAGATTGTAGTATTATGGAATTAATTTCTCTTATTTGACTTACTTTTGCTTTGAGTAATTTCCGTTCATTTGCACTGCAATCCTTCCTTGTTCTCAGTACATTAAACTCCAGTTTAATATGGATTTTTTTTTCAAATTGATTTTGACCTATCTGCATTGTTTGCAAGTTATGTACAATAATTATCCCACAATATTGCATTGCTAATTCTGTTTCCAAATTACCAAGTTCTTATGAGTAGACAATGTTTTCATTTTATGATTAAAACATAATAAATAGCCTTCCTACTCAGTGCATGATTCTGTGTTAGATTCAATTCTGGAATATTCTATGTAAATTAAAGGCTAGTTGTTGACTGTTCTGTATTTTGAAGAATTAATATTTAAAGCAATGAGAGAATCGCGAGCCACGATTTTGCTGTGGAAACCGCAACTTTTACCACACAACTTGTAATGAACACAGTGAGTATGTGCTCCTGTTGGACCAACTGCTTGTCCATCAACCCATTCTGCATTCATTGGACCATCATACCAATCTTGTGATAGAATAAAGTAGATTATTGTCCCATAAATTTACATTGCTAATTGTGTTACCAAATTACCAAATTGTTAAGTATACAACGTTTACATTTTTAATTAAAACATAATAAATAACCTTCCCCTCAATGCACTCGGTGTGGGATTCGGTGTTAGATTAAATTCAGTGACAGGCTATATAAATTAAGGGCTTGTTGTTGACTCTTGTGCTATTTTTAGGCTTGTGGTTGGTGGGAGTATAGGTAGTAAAATGTGGAGCATTTGGGGAAATGGATGGTCCAGTGAGAGTACAGGATGGGTTGATAGACAGGTGGATGGTTCAGTAGGAATGCGTGGTGCGTTGATGGACAGGTGGACGCTCCAATAGGTACTTGAACTTGAACTCACCCCTCCAAAATCACTTCAAAATGTGGCCACAACCTTTGGACCAAAAAAACGTGACTTTCTTAATATGTATTCTGATCAGTTTGTTCCATGGATATAACCGTTAAATTGTATCTTCAGAAGTATTAAAATTACACTGAGTGGATGTTGAGTTGTTGTTGCTGAATGTGCAGCACAAAACCACCAGATAGAACTATGTGAATACAGAAAGAAATGGGGCTTTTGTGAGTTAAGGATTGTAACCCAGAAAAATGCTTTACTTGCATTGTATATGACATCATTTATATTTGTCAAATGCTATCATGGACTGCTTCAACATCCATTTGTAGTAAGGCATCCTATAGCCTTACCCACAGTGTCCCTCCTATTGAAAAATAATGTAAAAATGAATAGTGAATTTGCTGGAATGTACATTCTAACTCGATATTCTTGAGCGACTCCAATGGTTACTTTTTTCCTAAGGGAAGTGAAAATGTGTTTTTCAGGTATTGATCATCTCCTGGCACAGCATCTAGCTCATCTTTTTATTCGGGATCCTTTGACACTGTATGCAGAAAAGATACACTTGGATGATGCAAATGAGTCTGACCACTTTGAGGTAATATCACGAGTATTGATGCTCTTTTTAGGTATGTGGTTGGTTGGATGGAGTGTTGATGGTAAAATGGGGAGCATTGATCCTCTTTAAGCATTGCTAAAAGCATTGACTGCTAGATTATCTGTTATCTATGGATAATTGAATCTGACAGGTACCTGAATACTGCTGCAAATCAAAGCAGTATCTACTGTGTGAACAGATCATTCCACTTTGAATTTAAAAAATTGTATTGATTCTGTTTGTTTAGAAGTGGTCTACATGATCTAAAAGTAACAATGTCACAAATTTCCCGCACATAAATGGTATCCCTCGTCTTAATGTTGCTTCAGCATCCAAGGCTGCACTCTCCACCTCTCAAAGCCAGTCAGGAACCTCGGCGTTTTGTTCGACCCTAAGCTGTCCTTTCAACCTCACATCCGCACCACAACTGGCACCGCCTTCCATCACCTCCGGAACATCGCCAGACTACGGCATTACCTCACCCCTCACACTGCTGAAACCCTGGTCCACGCCTTTGTCACCTCAAGGCTGGACTATGGGAACTCTCTCCTCGCCGGCCTTCCCGCCACCTCCCTCCACAAGCTGCAGGTCATTCAGAACTCTGCAGCTCGTGTACTGTCCCGCACCAGGCTTCGGGACCACATCACACCCACCCTCGCTCGCCTCCACTGGCTCCCCATCCCCCAGAGGATTGATTTCAAGATACTCAACGTCACCTATAAGGCCATCCACGGCCTTGCTCCCTCCTACCTCTCTGACCTACTATCCCCCTACCTACCTGCCTGTACCCTCCGTTCCTCCGGCTCCGGTCTGCTCCACATCCCCCGCCCCAACCGCCCTACCATCGGTGGTCGGGCCTTCAGCCTCTCAGCCCCCAGGCTCTAGAACTCCGTCCCCCCGTGCCTTCGCCTTGCTTCCTCCCTCTCCTCCTTCAAGGCCGGTCTCAAAACCTTTCTCTTTGACCGAGCCTTCAGCTCCCCTCTCGACTCTCTTCCCCCTCCTCGCTCCCTCCCTTCCCTCCCCTCACCCTGACCATTTCCCCCCTCCTTGCTCCCTCCCTTCCCTGCCCTCACCCTGACCATTTCTCCCCTCCTCGCTCCCTCACTTGCCTCCCCCTGACCATTTCCCCCCTGCTCGGGTCCTGACCCAACTGTGCAGCGCCTTGGGACGTCCTTCTGACGTGAAAGGCGCTTTATAAATGGAATCTTGTTGTTGTTGTTTAACTATATTGCCACTAACGTAATTCAATTTGAACTCATTCTTGCATTTTTTTGTAACTTAACTGTAGAGGATTGGGAGAAAGCATGAAACAGGAAAAGCCACTGGTCCGTTCCTCTCATAGAACACTTGTCATTTCATTTTGCATATATTTTCTGAGAGGGTTTCATATGGGTGACGGTTGAGAGTGAGGAAGGAGAAATGGGGCAAAGGAGTGTAGGGTGAGAGCAGTCATAGGAGCCTTGGCGGAAACATTGGGTACTATAGAAGGCATGGGGCGTGGGCGTGCTCGGGGACACGGGAGGAAGAGTCCGGGCAGGGCGAAACGTTAGGCAAGTTTCCTTACTCCACAAACCTCTGTTTACCTCGCAGTAAACAGTAACCCAGTTGTTAGTTGATTGGCGGATCACTTTACCAGGGGTAATGATCCCTTCAAAAAAAGTCACTCAATCCACGATTGTTTGTGGAAGTAGTTGGCTGCTGTGTTTCACCCACAAAATATACAGTCAATTCACTTTACAGTATATCCTGTGAAGCTCTTTGAGATGTCTCGAAAATGTGATAAGGCGCTACATCAGATGCAAGGATTATTATTATTAAAAGAAACATTAGGTCAGTTAGAACATAAGAACATAAGAATTAGGAATAGGCCATTCGGCCCCTCGAGCCTGCCCCATCATTCAATAAGATCATGGCTGATCTATTCTAACTCCACCAAGCTATTTTCTTCAATTGGCAATTTGCAGTCAACACTGTTCCAAACACTGTGGGTTATCTGTTCCAATCATCACCTAAAAGTTCTGCATCTTTTTAATCTCGACTCAAACGTTGAAGAAGTTCATTTCTGTTTTTTGTAATGTACAATTTTCAAACAACCCTCACTTTTGACGGTGCGATGCTCAAATAGGCTCACAAATGAGCAGCACAAGATAGAAATAACTTTCGACTTAGAATCTGTCTTTGATGTCTAAGCATGTGATGAGCCTTGCTAATCAGCTTTGAACTGATTAGTTGTTTACACAGATCAATATTCTGTCAATAAGCGAACAACAAAAAAAGTTTAGAAAAGTATAAAGGAAATAATGTGGAAAATTAAATATCACCTTTCTATTACTTATAGAATATACAGTCCACTAATTGGCAAACTATGAGATTCAAACCACCTCCACCAAACTCTGAAATTGGATGGAGAGTTGAATTTCGACCTATGGAAGTAAGTGTTGGTAATTTGCATGACGTTTTAAGATGTTCACCTTTATTGTGTAAAGCCACTGTAATATGAAGAATTGTAACCGGTTCCGGCTAAACATGCAGGGAAGCACCTGTTGTGAGGAGTACTGAATGGACCCAGATGGCTCGTCCTTCTCTCTTCCTCCAGCCTTCTGGGAAATTGTTTAATCACTACATGGTATGCATTGCTGAAATTAATGATTTTGTGTAGCACCTTGAGAGTGAACATCTGTTCCACAGTTGGATGCAATAACTGTGAACACAGAAAATTTAATATTGTAGGTAACTGCTAATCAGGCATAGGCAAGTATTGTGTTTGTGTCTGCCCACTGCTCTCCCAGGGGAATGGTTTATGCCCTTCATGGCCTTGCTCCTCCCTACCTCTGTGACCTGCTGACCCAATATCAACCTGTCCGCTCCCTCCGCTCAGCGGGTTGTAGCCTGCTCCACGTGCCCCGCCTGGCCCGCTCCAACATTGGTGGTTGGCCTTCAGCCTTTCTGCCCCCACTCTATTGAATTCCATTCCACATTCCCTTCGCCTCGTTCCCTCCCTTGCCTCCTTCAAGGTGCGTCTCAAACCCTCCTCTTCGACTGAGCCTTCGGCTGCCCTCCCCGATCCCGACCCCCAACTCGGATCCAAAACCGTGACTGTCCATCCAGCGCCTTGGGACATCCTCTCAATGTAAAAGGCACTGTAAAAATATAATTTTGTATTGAAGATCTAATAAACTATTCAGGGTTTGCTCAGGATGAGGCCTTACAGAAGAACAAGGTGAAAGGGAGAATTATTTTATGTTTCCTGTTTTTGATTGTGGACAATGTTTGATATATGAACCATGTTTCTAGTTCTTCATTTTTGCACATGAATGCTTTTGAAAGTAGTTCAACATTCACACCATAATACATATATTATAATGTATATAGGATGAATGAAACCTTGCCCTCACTTAGTAATCTAATAGTAATTTGCAGGAACTATGCACAAGATGTGTTGCATTATTGAGTACTGTTCAGTAATGTATTAGACATTGGTATTGAATGTTAAAGAACTAGTATTGTCCTCAACACTGAATACAGTACAGGAACCTGACTTTTACACCTGTATTGATTGACAGGTGCAGTTAACAGATTTTGAGAATTCTGCATACGTGGTCTTTGTGGTATTACTGACGAGAGTGATTCTTTCATACAAACTGGATTTCCTCATTCCACTCTCAAAGGCAAGTTTTTATTCAATTTGGGCTATGATGGAATTGTCACATTCAGCATTTGGAGATGAATGTAATGCAGTAACTAGTATCCCATGGGGAGGCAACCACTTGGGTATGTTGGAAATAGCTAAAGGTAAAGATAAAAGATAAATATTCCCGGAGTTGAGGGATGATGGTACACTATTATCTGATGTAGATCCTCCCAATGACTTCTCTTACAAACGTCTTCTGGCTTTGGAGAGAATTACAGCATTTTTTTAAAAAAAAGTCTGTCACGAAATTTAATTAATTTATTAAGTGTGATTTAGACCTTGAAGCAGCTGTGTTCTTTCAAATTGTATTTGTGTAACTTACCAACCAGCAATGCTGTGACATACACCTACAGTGTTAGTAATTATCATTAAATTGTATCATTAAACACGGACAAGGCCATCTCAGACCACTTCCTCATCCCCTCTCCTCCCACATCCCCCTACCCTCTTCCAAGCCCACCACCATTTTTTTCCGCCCCAAATTCCTCACAAATGCCCCCTCTTCCTCGGACCTCCTGTCCCTCTGGCCCTCCACCCTCAGCGATCCTAATGCAGCCATCAAGCTGCTGAATGACAGTCTCTCCACAACTTTCAATTCCCTAGTTCCCCTGAAATCCAGGGTTGTTTTGAAACCCACGTGCACCCTCCGGCCCCCCCATCAGAGGTCACGCTTTAGGCCACTACGCCCCAAAACTCTGGAACACTCTCCCTCAATCCCTTCGCCTTTTCCCCTCTCCCCTTTTTCAAGTCCCGCCTGAAAACCTTCCTCTTCGACCGTGCTTACGGCTACCTCCCTTCCCCCGGCCAGGAGTCCGGCTCTGCCACTGTTAAGTGCTCTGAGATGTTATCCTGTATGGAGGGCGTTATATAAATGCGAGTTGTTGTTGAAGTTGTTGTAAACCTCTCTTACTCTCCCCCTCCTGCCCCCCCCCCCACCCCTCCAAAACTTAACGTATAATTGTAGCTAAAAAACATTTCTTGGGTTTGCATCATGGATCTGTTCAGTATAGTAAATTTGTACATAACCACAAATATTTATTTTATTGCAATGTAATGTGCAGTATTATTTCTATTATTCTAATGATGCTTGTTTGCTGAATTAGGTGGATGAAAATTTGAAAGTGGCTCAGAAGCGTGATGCTGTACTCCAAGGATTGTTCTACTTCAGAAAAGAAATCCATAAAAGTAGGAGCACTTAGTTTTGTTTAATGATTGTAGTTATAGTGCAAAATGATTGAAAGCTCTATCACTGATGGGGTGATTGGGCAGTGGAAATGAAGCAGGCTGGTGTTTGCTGAGAAGATGTAGCAGCCAGGACAGTGGGGTCACAGAAGGATTTGAAAGTGAAGATGAGGATCTTGAAGTGAACCCGATAGGGAGTTAATGGAGCCAGAGTCTCATGAGCAGAACACTGGTGTCAGCCTGGCTCAGTTGGTAACCCTCTCGTTTCATAGTCAGGTTGTGGGTCCAGGCAGGACAAGGTGAAACATTGGGCAAGTTTCCTTACTCCACACACACACGCCTCTGTTTACCAGCAGGAAGTAGGAACCCAGTTGTTAATCGATGAGGAATTCTTGGAGTCTTCAATCCTTGGAAAAGAGAGGTTGACCTCGCCAACACTTACATGCATTAAATTGGCCTTTCATCTCATGATGGCAAAACCTTGGGCAAGTTTCCTTACTCCACATGCCTAATAATAATCCCTCCAAAAAACAAAACAATAATAAATTGATCATTTTCAATCCACGATTGTTTCTGGGACACTGCTGTGTGCAATTGGCTGCCGCGTTTCGCCTACAAATATAGTCAATTCACTTTACAGGGTATTCTGTGAAGCTCTTTAAGACGTTTAGAAGATGTGAAAAGCGCTATATCAAATCCAAGGATTATTATTATTATCATTAAGTCCGCTTTTGAACTTTGTCTTAGCTGACTCCATTGCAATGCTGGGAGAGTGTGCCGTGTCCTTCAGATGAAACAGTAAACTGTGTCTGCATGTTCAGGTGGATGATCTTCAACAAGTATAATTTGAAAAGAGAAGGTAGTTTCTCCCAGTGTCCTGGCCAACAATCCTCCAGATAAAATAGGGCATTCACCTCATGGCTGTTTATGGGACACTGCTATGGCCAAATTAGCTGCTGCATTCATCTACAAAACAGTCACTGTACTTTACAATATATCCTGTGAAGCGCTTTGGGACATCTTCCTGAAATGAAAGGTGCTATACCAAATGTAAAGATTGATATTATTTTGGCGGTATAGAAGAGTGAAAAGCCACAACCTGCAAGGCGATCCTGTTAAAGTATAATATGCAGGACATACAGAAAGGCATCATACTTGAACATTTAAGAAATTCTTAAAGTTGGTTTTGCAGGTGCTGTAGGTATATGTTTAGCTGGTGTCTGATACAGAATATCTTCTACAATTTTTTCATGAAGGCTTTATTTAATTAATGCTAATTATGAAAATGATCATTTGCATTTAAAACCTTATAAAATCTGATTTGTTCCTTTTTGTCCCAGCTGGAAACCCAGTTGTCGATGGCTGTAGCAGTTCACACAATGGGATTGATTCAGATACAGAAGATTACACATTAATGACCATAGATACAATCATTAATGGAAAGGTAAGTGCAATTATGTACTTCAAATTTGAACTGAAGAAATGGTGCCTTTAACTTTGGATTATCTGTATCGAAAAAACTACTGTTCACCACTTGTGGTAAACGTTCTTTGTCCTCTACCCTTGTAAAATGATTTATTATTGTTACAACTGGAAGGAACAAAAGCTGCTGTGTAATTCAGATATGACTTTTATACAATCTGTACTTCTCCAAGGTGGGCAGGAGACAAATTGTTCCTTTCCAGTGACTTACACTCCCCCTCACTAGACGCGGAGATCTAGTACTCTTATTTGGCTCTTAAAATCCAGATCTGGCCAAGTCAGATCTAGTACAGTAACTTCCAACAAAATGGTGGTATTAAAAGGTCATGCGACATAAAGCTTTAAATGTTTGTAATTCAGGATCAGATAGTGAAATGTACACTTTGGAAATTCAGGTGTCTCAATAACCCACGTAGATGAGTCAATAACATGAAAAAGAGGGATTAAAAGCAGGTGTTTTCAGAAGGTCCAATAGCCTTTATTATACTAAAAATGTCTTGTATTCTTAAGTAAAATTTATATTTGAGTTGGTACCTATTTTCTAACTGTTCTGATCTTTTTGCAGGAAGGTGTTTTTCCAGGTTTAATCCCAATTATAAACTGTTATCTCGAAAACATGGAAGTAGATGTGGAAACAAGATGCAGCATTTTGAACTACCTTAAGCTGATCAGAAAGCGAGCTTCGGGTAAGATTGCACCTTGAATTTAACATTTGGGTGTTCGTATATCAACCCAGTCATTTAAAAGGGTGACGACCATATCTGACAAATACAGACCCATAGCCAGATATTTATTTTTTCTTCAATTCTTAATTCTACAAATGCCTTTTTCGGGACTTGCCAGAACATTGCTCCCGTATCTGGGTATATTCTAATTATCGTTGCAGGTCAGATGGTTGGCGTATTCAAGATCTTTGTTGGGATTTCAGCACATATTCTAGAGTTCAATGCTCCATGACATTATTTGCATTGCTATATAAATGCAAGTTGTTGTTCTAGGCATACACTCCAGGGGGAGTTACATCATTGGTTTTTCAGTTGAGGCACTAAATCAAGGTCCCATTTACTTGTTTGTCATGTGAACATAAAAGATACCATGGTTCGATTTGAAAAGAGAAGGGGGTTCTGCTAATGCCCTGATCAGCATTCCATTAAATAAATTTGTCATTCATCTCATCACTATTTTTGGAAATTTGCTGTACATAAAATTATTGCTGTTTGCCTCAAAAAATACATTTGACAGTAATTACTATAAAGCCGTTGAGGGTTTTCGACCTGTTTTCATGCAATGTATTAGATACACATTTTCTTTTCTTTAGTATAGTCCACTAAGGGACTCAACCCTTCACCTGCTTTCTCAATGTAATCACCTCAATCATCTCAATGTAGTTGGAACATCTTGATGCTGCCGACTGGCACAACGAGGGATTGCTTTCGTTATGTTCTAGGCCGGAGATATTGTGGAATCCCCCCTTGCTATTGAAGCCTAATAAAGATCAGTTAGAAGTTAACCCATGAGTTAAGTATGTGCTATTCCACTTGTAGGGTTAGCCAGATATCTTACACATTCCACCACTGCTTATGATTTTGCAAACCAGTGTTCTACAAATTTGTGCCACTTAAGCATAGAAATTTCTCAGGCATGGATTGCACACTCCCTCCCTGAAGGAATGCATCGTTCACCTAAATCCGGAGAGTGTTAGTCACAGGTTGGCAGGAACCAAGGCTCAGGACCACAAAGTGTGGCTTGGGGACTGCTGGAGTTAACCAGCTGAAAGTGAGTGAACTGTCTGCTTCTTTCACTTAGTGGGACCCGTCCTGTTTCACGTCCTTAACCCTTCCCACCATCGGCAGTCAGGCTTTCAGCATATTCTGCCTTTGGTCATCTCTCCCCTCCCCATCTCCCTCAGTTTCCACCCCAGTGCCAAGCCAGGACTGTCGAGCACCTTGAGTCATCCTCCCAACGTGAAAGGTGCTTATAAATTTCTGTTGTACTAACCATGGCTTGACATTGAGCCTCTGCTTTGGGGTAAAGAGGGGCAGATAAGGCAGATGCAATGCATCAGGCTGAGTGATGGGAGCAGCTGGATGGTAGGAGATCACAGAAGTAGGATGAATCAAGACAGCGGAGGGATTTGAATGTGAATTTGAAAATCTTGAATTCAGTTCACTGGAGATGATGGGGATGATTGACTCCAAGAACTTGGTCCAGGAGAGGGCACAAGCTGCAGAGTTCTAGATTGTCTCCAACTCGTGTGGGGAGGAGCTGCGGCATCTCGTGAGTAGGAATGGCATGTGAGAAATGGCGCGTGATGAAAGTGGGTGTAAGTTTTAAGGATAGTTGGAGATTGAATTGAGACACTCAAGTTGTGCACTGGCTCTGTGAGGTGGATTGCAGAGGAATCAGTGAAATCCTGTAGCTCAATGGTTCGATTCCCGGCATGGCGAAACCTTGGCAAACTTCCTTACTCAACACGCCTGATAATAATCCCTCAAGAAAAAAGAACAATAATAAATTGGTTATTTCAATCCATGGCTGTTTGTGGGATACTGCTGTGCGCAATTGGCTGCCATGTTTTGCCCACAAATATACAGTCAATTCACTTCACAGTATATTCTGTGAAGCGCTTTGAGACATCTTGAAGACCTGAAAAGTACTATATCAAATGCAAAGATTATTATTATTATAAAAATCACTAACTGCCAATGAACCTTCTATTTCAATGACCAATGGTTTGATTTTCAACAAGTGGCATCTGATGGTTTCATTCTCTAACCAGATTTATTTAGATCTTTTCTCTCAGTATAAATCATTAAATGTGGTAGAGACACTATGCATGTTTGACATTCTGGTGATCACTTGGTACTTGAATCTACTTGTTCTGTGGTGACAGATCAGTGAGGTTTAATAGAAGGAAAACCAACTTTCAAATACTTGCTAATAAAAGAGCAGATATGGTTCAGTGACCCCCAGTACTCTGATGACATACAGTGCAATGTTATTTTGCATCTTTATAGCTCCTTTCACGTCAGGAGGATGCCTCAAAGCAGTTCAGATTGCCTGCTGGGCACCCTAGCCGGGCATGATTCTTACAGGGCAAGACTAGAAGAGACCGTTGCTTAAACACGGTTAACGTGACTCATCCTACTCTGACTTTCTCCAGCTCAGCAGACACTGGCCTGCTTCACATTCCCTCCCTGCCCACCCCACCATCAGCGGTCAGGCCTTCAGCCTTTCTACCCCCACTCTCTAGAACTATTCCCTAGCCTCCTTCACGGTCCGTCTCAAGACCTTCCTCTTTGACCGCAGCTGTGGTCATCTTCCACCCACAGCCCCCTTGGCCCCTGGCTCGAATTCAACTCTCAGCTCAGGTGCAAAACCTCGACTGGCCAGCGTTGTGAGACGTCCTTTTGACATGAAAGGCGCTATACAAATGCAATTTGATGAATTTCTAAGAAAAGCATTCAAACATTCTAAGAGAAATCCAAGAATGCGTAGGAGTAGAAAATACCTCTGATCCCTTTGGCTGGTCCTGAAGTAAATGAAAATCCAATTCCTACTCTTATACCCTACAATCAATTTTGCCAAAGAGCTATCCAATTCCTTCAGTTGGTTGATTCAATCTCTCCACCACCTCTCTGGGTAATCTATTCTACCTATTCACCACTGTGTAAGGAAATTGAATCCAGTTGAAATACTATGCCCACTGTTATTGCAATCAAATCACTTTTAATACATACAATGTGATGTGCTCGTGATATGTTATCTGTTTTACTCATCATCGAAAACTCAGGCTGAATATCCTTGTGCAGGGGCCAGATGTTGGCTCAATATCCAGGCTCTTTGAAGCCATTTGTAAGACAATAGACTGGAGCAGCACACAAGGTTTCACTTAGCATTATTGATGTGTCAGCTTTGGGTGACAAAGTGCTCCAATGAAGCTGACCTGAAGCGTAGGTTCTTAAAGCCCTGGTATCTAGCCTTGGATGCCATTTGTATGTGGCGGCCCAATAAACAGAATGGTAGATGACTTGCCATTGGTAGTCTTCCTTATGTTCTATAAAGGTTCAGCTTTAAACAGAGCTGTATTCCTGCAACACTGCAATATAATTTCCTAATGACTAAAGCAATTAAAAAATATCAAAAATATCAGTGAACAGATGGTGAAGGTTACATAGCACAAATTGTACATTTGGGCAACAGCAACAAATTACATTTGTACAGCGCCTTCACGTCAGGAGGACGTCCCAAAGCACTGGACAGTCAAGGATCCACAGAAGTCTATTAAACTGGCCTGACAATAATGACAAATTGAAACTTGCTTGAAATGCTTGAGTCATGGAAATTTGTGACCTATTTTTTTACAGGAGCGCTGATGACTGCAGCGTGTTGGTTGAGGAAGTTTGTTGCTAATCACCCTAACTACAAGCAAGATAGTGTTGTAAATGAAAAAATCAACTTTGACCTGATTACGAAATGTGACCAAATTGCAAAAGAGATATGTAACTGCCCAGAACTGATTGGAGAACCTGTCAGCAAGGCCAAACATTCAGAAGGCATGACTGGCGCTGTTTAATATCATGTAATTATAGTTATAATACTCTCTGTTGTGAACTGAACAACTTTGCATGGTGCAGAGACCAAACATGCACAAACTAATGAACAGGGCCAACCATGTAAATTAAATCTATTTTGTTGATTAATTAAAATCAATGCCGGCCTGTGCATTGAAGTTGTTGGGTGACGTGTAAGCTACCTGTACATATAATATAAGGTTTTTAAAATTAACAATGTATTTTTAATAACTCTGTATGTAAACTTGGTTGTTGCACAAATTCTGCTGTAGATACAAATGGAGATCTGTACTTTGTATATAATTTTCTTACCAAAAATTCCATTGCTATTTGTTCATTAGCTTTGTAAATGTACTGAGTTAAATTGTTTTGGATCATGTAAGAATAAATGATGAACTCGGTAGATGTTATATTGAATGTTTTGTTGACTGACTAAAATGAATACATTAATTTAGTGTTTGTGTTCACGTTGTGTGTGCAACATTACATGAAAATGCATTGTGCTATTCAAGAATATTTACAGTGTGTAAGGATTTGGGCGTAAAAAAATAGATGAAGGGGAGTGTGCTTGATTGCATTGTTTTAATTGAGGTAATTTAGTAAATGTTTGGTTTTCATGGTGAGAATGAAATTGATCAAGGAGATGAAATTGTAAGTGTAATTTTAATAAATAGATGTATTCTGGAAAATTAGACATTGGACTGAATACTGTACCGAGTTGCACTAATATTCACTAGAAGTTTCAGATTTTTCTTGGTGTTAATAAAAAAGATCACTCCTTGTTTGAGAAGGCTTGTGTCAGAGATTATCTGGTTCATTTCAGAAAATTAACAGCAACTCTGGTCATCATTTCTTTCCTGTGGTTGTGAGCCATATGCCTGTTCTGGTATTTTTGTTTTTGTGGTGTTTTGAGTTGAATCTGTTCAATGTCTAATTCCTGACACTGTAGCGTTGAAGTATTTTGTGACTGGTCATTAGAAGTTACCTACGACTTCTTTCAAGGTGGCTTTAATTGATGTCTGCCTGCATTTACACATCATACCCCTGGTCAATGTACTGTGGAGGAAGTTGTCCTAACACAGATGGTACCAATTAAATTTGCAAGTGTTTGGTCAAAGTTTCTATCGAATTTGGTATCTTTAGAGGTATTCATTGTGCAGGCTAAGTGTCAGCCTGGTTCAGTTGGTAGCACTGTTGCTTTGGTTGTGGGTTTAATTTCCCCCATTAGGTCTTTGAGCTCATTGCCTAGACGGGAGGTCCCAGCACAGCAATGTAGGAGAGTTGCGTTATCAAAAGTGTTGTCCTTCAGATAAGATGTTAAACCGAGATCTGGGTGGATGTCAAAAGATCCCGTGGCACTATTTGAAAAGAGAAGGAAGCTTTTTGCCCACAAAACACATAGTCAAAACTACTTTACAAAACCACTTTACGATATATCCTGTGAGGCGCTTTGAGATTTCTTGGTGACGGAATAAGATGCTATGTCAAATGTCAGGATTGTTATTATTTCTCCGGTGTTCTGGCCAACAATCCCCAGATTGTTTTTTTAATTGGTCATTCAATTCCCAGCTATTGCTGTGCATGAATTAGCTACCACTTTTGCCTACAAATAGTCACTGCACATTACAGGAAACTGCAAAGCACTTAAGACATTTTGATGTGATGAGGAGCTATCTCAAATGCAAGGTTTAAATATGTTTTGACACTTCTTACCTCGGAATAACAGATGTTTTCAAGCAAATATTGATAGAAAATAGTTTTTGGTTATAGCTTTGAGATCCTGGAATGAGAGATTCTTCATGTATAAATCTTTGTTACTGACTATTCCATGATTGTAACTTTAATTTATGGCTGTGCTGATCCACGTTTATTCACAAAACGAGGCAGTTGAAAGTGCCAAACCTTCTGTTTTATCTTCTATTATAAGTGTCCTTGGGAGATTTCAGTATAAATCTGAGTGTCTTTAGAAGAGAAAATGGAAGATGATCCTTTTGCTCATTGAATGTCTCCTTGAGAAGGTTTTGTTCAACTAAAGTAATTATATAAATTAATTGGATACATCTGCCGCTGAAAATTTTTGTAGACATGGTGGTCCCTTCTAAATTCTCTGGGATTCCTAGATACTCCTTCCCTTCCGATCATATAAAATCAATATTAATACGTGCATCAGATGTAGCATCTTATCACATTTCACAGGATTTTTACTGTAAAGCATGGTACTTATTTTGCAAGTAACAAATTGCATTTGTATAACGGTTTTCATGGCAGGAGGATCTCCCAAAGCGCTGGACAGTCGGGGATTCACACTCGAGCTGGTGGTTGGGATCAGGAGGGGTAGAGGGCGGGGAGGGTAGGGGTAGGAGAGTGACCCAAGGCACGGTCAAAGAGGAGCATCTTGAAGAGGCAAGGGAGGGGCTGAGGTGAAGGGAATATGGGATGGAGTTCCAGAGGGTGGGGGCAGAGAGGCCGAAGGCCCGACTGCCAATGGTGGGCTGGGTGAGGCGGGCGATGTGAAGCAGGCCGGAGCCCACTGGAGAAAGCGAGCAGGGTGGTAGACTGTTATGAAGTCGCAGAGGTAGGAGGGAGCAAGACCATGGAGGGCTTTGAAGGTGAGGACCAGGATCTTGAACTGTATCCTCTGTGTGATGGGAAGCCAGTGGAATCAGGCGAGGATGTGGGTGATGGGGTCACGGAGCCTGCTGCGTGAGAGGACACGGGCTGCAGAGTTCTGGATGATCTGCAGCTTATGGAGGGAGGAATGGGGGAGGCCGACAAGCAGGGAGTTTGTGTAGTCGAGCCTGGATGTAATGAATGTGTGGATGAGGGTCTTAGCGGTCTGCGGAGTGAGACAGTGGCAGAGACGGAAGAAGTTGTGGAGGTGAGGAAAGGAGGAGCGGGTCATGGTATGGATGTGGGGCATGAAGGACAGTTGAGAGTTGAACAGGATGCTGAGGTGCCATATTGGCAAACATTTGGGTCCAACATAAAGCTTGGTGGAAAGAAAGCTGAACCTTTAATTAATCGACTACTTGCAGAAACAGTTTTGTAAAATAATTCCAACTGAACTGTTCATCTTTGCTGTCTCATGTTAAATCTGTGCCTTTTTGTAGAACTTAGGGTTATCCAACGTGTTTGGGATCAGTTTATCTATACCGCATACAATCTTAAAAGTTCAATAAGATCTTTCCCTGAGCCGCCTATTCAGAATTTCTCTCCCAAAGTGATCTTTTTCTTCCATTTGATGGCTTACTTATTTAATTTGTGCAATCTGATAATTACTACGTTCTGGATGAAAATATTTGGGTGGAGAATTGTGTTAGTATAAACACAATATATACACAATAGAGCACCAGTAAGGACTAGCTAGTCCTGGGTTGTGCATTTATTGTACATCTTTGAAAACAATGTTGTTTTCCCATTGAGGGAAGGAGGGTCGGGATAGAGGGGAACGTTGGGTAATTTTGGTCCAAGTAGCTACATTATATAGTCAATTCACTTTACAGTATATTCTCTTCCTATCCTCCCTGACCTCCACCCTCCCTGATCACAATCCCCTCTGGGTTGTCCAGTGCCTTGGGACATCCTCCTGACATGAAAGGTGCTGTACAAATGTAATTTTGTATTTTTTTTTGTTCCTCAACCATCTGCAGATTCCTTGATTTTACGTGTACAAATGACAATTTGTTGGTTCCAGAAAAATCTTCATTCCTCCAGAAAAGGGTTTGCAAATCATTAAAAGGGGCTGTGCAATCTTTAGATGTATACGGCATCAGGTGGATGAAATTCTAGCTCCAACAAAGCTGATTGAGTTGCTGTTTTCTGTTGAAGACGTCATTCAGCAAACTGATGAATGCAACCTTTTGAGAGCTTTAAGAAACATCAATAGACATTATTAGTTATGTTCAGTGAGGAGTTTGACCTTTTGTATTTAATTGCATTTATTTTGATGTATTTGCATCTATTGCAAAGGATTTGATCACTTCACACTTGGTTTAAAATAAATTGGGACTTACCCTATTCAGTTCAACTGTGAGGAATCTGTTTTTATTTTAATGCGACCACAACATCTTACAGTTGTACAGCACCTTTTACAGTGAATGAAATCGCCCACAAAATATATAGTCAATTCACCTTATAGTATATTCTGTGAAGCGCTTTGAGAAGTCTCAAAGACGCGATAAGGCACAACATTAAATGCAAGGATGAAGGATTATTACTCTTATTAAATGCTTCTAATGAGTATAGCAGCAGGAAAAAAACATTTTTTTGCGACTTGTATTAGAACAGGGTTTTTAAGGCAGGTAGAGAAGAGGCAAAGGAGCGAGTTCTTACAATTCCAATGGGCGAGGGCAGGGAAACTGAAGGCTTAGCCGCCAGTTGTGAAATAGAAGAAATTGGGAGGTCAGAAGGGTGGAAAGTACTGATGTGGCTTGGAATTGATTGCATCTATAAGGTGAGTGAGAGTGATGAGATGAAAGGGATTTGAATATTAAAATGGGGATCTTAATTCACTGAGCACGACAGTAGAGCTTGGTAAGGATGAGAATAGAAAATGAGTTGGTCCTCACGGAAGATAGTCTGAGAAACCGGTGAATAGATGTCGTGTAACAAAGATAAGAATGAGAGATTTGATGAATGATTGTAGAAGATAGAACAGGTGTTTACTTGTGCACAGTTTTTAATATTTTTGTACAATCCAAAATGACTCAGATGGTGCATTTTCACAGCTAAGCACATCTCAAGTTTCCAAACTGAGAACTGTGTTCATGTTCTCCAGAAACAATGTAAGATTAGGGCAGAGGAAGCAAGAAATGAAAACATGCAAATTTTGCGTGTGGATTTTGACTGTGTTTGACTGGCAGAGGTTAAAAATAAAACTGTGATTAGAGATGTGAAAGTTTCCACTGCAGTCTGCTTGTAAGATTTTATAAACACATTATTCTTAAAATGTCAAATGGTAAATTATCAAGGATAATCGATTCACAATCAAACCACCAATAAATGGGCATAATTGATCACCGTTTGCTTTTTTTTGAAGATTGCTTATTGTGATAATTCTAGGGAAGTTGGTATTAATATAATAACAACAACTAGCATTCATACAGGGTCTCTCATGCGGGATAGTGTCCCAGAGGTCTTGTAAAGATTGAAGCAAATATTATTAGCTGATACACTTTTGGAATAGAACTGCATGTTGTCACTAATCTTGAAAGATTCCTATCTATCTCTTTGATCGAGCCGATGGTCACCTCCTCCTTGCCGTGACTCAGTGGCTAACCCTGTCACTGTGCGGCACTTCAAGACTCTATCCTGCATGAAGGGCGCTGGATGAATGCAAGTCTTTTTTCTTTGTTGATTTGTCTTACACAATTGATCAGTTTTTTTTTAAATTAAACATGGTAACCCAATGCGTTCGATACGGTGAATGTCAAATTGAGCATACCATGCCTATAAAGATATAAGGACACTTCCTGGTGTTTTTTGGATGAATGAACACTCCAGGGGGAAAAAATAACCTCATGGTTCACTTTGTAGTAGAATGTGTCTCTCTTCTATACTGTAGCTGTTCAACAAAAAGCCAAAAGGTTCTGCTGACTTTTACCTGCTAGTCCTGACGAGTGGAACTACACTCAAACTGAGGAAAACTTCCTCACACTTGTGTTCAAATCCCTTCACTCCCTGACACCTCCATACCTCTCTGACCTCCTTAACGCAGCCCCCCCACCAATCCACCACCCAGAGACTTTGCTCGACTGGCACCGACCTCCTGCTCGTCCCTCACACCCTCCGCCCCACCATCGGAGGTCGCGCTTTAAGCCGCTACGCCCCGAAACTCTGGAACACTCTCCCTTAATCCCTCCGGCTTGCCCCCTCTCTCCCCTCTTTCAAATCCCGCCTGAAAACCTTCCTTTTCGACTGGGTTTTCTCCACTACAACAACAACAAGATTCCATTTATAGAGCGCCTTTCACGTCGGGAGGACGTCCCAAGGCGCTGTACAGTTGGGTCACTACACCCCTTTCAATCTTGGTGGAGCCAAGTCAATTACGTCATTTGAAAGGGAATTGGATAAAGAGTTGAAGAATGATGAGATAAAAGGTTCTGGGATTAAGGCAGATTGTTCCAGTGGGGTTGCTGCCCATGATAAAATACACGCTCAGTGTGGCCGAATGGCTTCCTTCGCTGCTAAAATGGTTCATCAAAAAGAATTCTTGATGTGCAGCTCCCGTCAATGGTGAGCAGCCTTTCAGCAGCAAAGTACTGAATAAAGCACTGCTTCTTGCAGTCTGTGCTCCAGTAATTGTCGGGCTGAATCATGGCTGAAGTATGAGTTGCTAATGCATACACTAAATAGCATAGGTCCATACAATTGGTGGAATGCAATGGGTTCACTGAGGTTGTGACATTATGCCCACAAAATACATGATCACTACACTTTAAAGTCAAGCCCGTGAAGTGCTTTGAGACATCTCAATGAAATAATAAGGTGCTGTATCAAATGCAAGGATTATTATTGTCTAAAAAGCACTCCAGGAGCACAAAACATTGAGTGGTACTAACAAAGGCTCCTGTAACGTAAACAGTCTCCTCCAGGGAATCCACTGCATCTCGAGACTTCAGCTCCAACGAGAACTCAATAACAACTCGCATTTACATAGCGCCCTTCACAAGAGATAATGTCTTGGAGAGCTTTAGAGGGATTGGGTGGCACTTAAGCAGGGGAGAGGAGGAAATGGGTAGGTTCTAAGACAGAAGGAGGGCTGAGATAAACGGTACAAGGAGGGCATTCCAGAGATTAGAGGTGTAGAATCTGAAAGCTAGGCCACTGAAGGTGGCATGGACAGGTTGAGGCACGTTGAGCAAGCCAGTGTTAGCCTAGCAGAGATGTGGGGTAGGAGATCAGCGAGATAGGGTGGACCTAGGGTGTGAAGAGAGCTGTAGGCAACTCAGATCCAAGCTGGGATGTGGCACCTCTGTTTACTCTAGATCTTTTGTTACTGCGAAATTTGGCATAGCCCTGCTGTTGACTCACACATTGAGACAAAAAGCAACCTCAGACAATCTGCTATCAGCAAGTTGTCTCTTGTTCTGCCAAGTAATTTTCCTGATAACTGAATTCACGCAGGATTGTAAAATGATCTCTGGTATCCCTGCATTTTACCTTCATATTTGTCTATCTCGCATTTGTCTTGATTCCGCAGTTAATTACAATTGCCCATGGCCTAACTCTTATCTTCTTTCTATCCAAGTTGATTTCTGCAAGCTTATATAGTAATAGCCTATACCCATCTCTTCAAAAGCATCAGCCTTGACTGGCAATGATACTTTGTGTGAGCAGTTAGATTTGGATTGGCCCATTTATCAATCCTACTCAACGGATCAATTGAAATGTAATCACTTCAAGAAATCAATTCAAGGACTAGCCGGTGATGTCATTTACAATTGATAACCTGAATGTGCGATTCTAAGCTCTGCGCAGTCCATTTGCAAATCTTATTGTTATCTTCACACAAGTCGTATCGACTGAGACTGCAATGTTGATTGGAGCAGCCAAGATAACCAATAGACATGTCATCATTTCGCTTTTGACTTGTACGGACAGAATACGTGGCACATTTTAAGTTTCCAGATGGAGCCTAGGGTTATTTTCAGCGTGTTGGTGAATGTTTGGAATATTTGCAAGGTTTCGTAGCAACGGAACACTAATTCGTACAGAATACTACAATATGTTCACTGACACTGCAAAACAATACTGCAACACTTCAGATTTGACATTAAGTCAGTGAGGCACTCTACACCTCCCTATCTCACTAAGATATCAAATCCAAGTGAGACCCTTTCCTGTGTCAAGTACGCTATATAAATGTGTAAAAAAACTATAAAATATACATATAAAAAACTATATAAAAAATTGTTGCAACCTGAGGTCCCAGCTGCCTGTTCAGATGAACGTTAAAGTTACTATGATACTATTCAAAAAGAGAAGGAAGTTTCTCTCAGGGTAAAACTGTCTCAAAGGGCTGAATGCCCTCTTCCTGTTTCCCTATGTTCTGACTGTCACCCGCTACATTAAAAAAATCATTGTTGTTTCACCTCATGGCTATTTGTGGGACATTGTAAGGTGTTATATAGGATGAAAAGCGCTATATCAAATGCAAGGATTATTATTATTGCTGTGCACAAATTGACTACTGTGTTTACCTACAGAATCAGTAAAATACACAGTAAATACTAAGCACAGAAAGATTCTGTAAAGTGCTTTGAAATGTTTCATAACTAATTTCGATTCAGAAATGAGAGGTATAATGTACAAATTCACAGATGGAATGAAATGTGGGGGGAGGAGTGTTATGGTGAATGATGAAGATTGCAAAAAGTTGCACAGTCATTACACTTGACTGTATATCCTGTGAAGCACTTTGAGATGTCCCAACAATATAAGGCCCTATATCAAATGCAAGTGGTATCAATGTATTTAATAATAATAAAAATCCTTGCATTTGATATAGTGCTTTTCACATCTTCCAGACGTCTCAAAGTGCTTCACAGAATATACTGTAAAGTGAATTGACTGTGTATTTGTGGGCAAAATGCGGCAGCCAATGGCGCACAACAGTGTCCCATAAACAGTCATGGATTGAAGCGACCAATTTATTATTGTTTTTTTTCTTGAGGGATTATTATTAGGTGTGTGGAGTAAGGCAACTTGCCCAGTGTTTCGCCCTGCCGGGAATCAAACCCAGGTCTCTCGCTTGCAAGGCGAGCGCTCTAACCACTGAGCTACAGGACTCCATTGATACATACATAAGGGAGAAGGGAATAGAGGAGTATGGGAGAGGGGAATAGGAGGGGAAGAGGCTCATTGTGGAGTATAAACAGAATTGGTTTGAATGGCCCATTTCTCTGCTTTAATGTTCTAAGTAAATTTATGTTTCAACATAATAAGTTACTGTAAGGTGTTATACAGGATGAACCAGAAGAGTCCCTACAAATATTTTCAATTGGTTAAAGATGAGTGAGGCGAAATCTTAACCACCACACACCTCTGTTTACCGAGCAGTAAGGAGGAAACAGGTTGTTAGACGATTGGCATATTGCTTTCAAGGGAGAATAATCCCTACAAAAAAAAATAATAATTTGGTCACTCAATCCACAACTCTTTGTGGGACACTGCAATTGCCTGCTGCATTTCGCCCACAAAATACACAATCAATTCACTTTACAGTATATTCTGTGAAGCGTTTTGAGACGTCTAGAAGACATGATAAGGCATTATACTAAATGCAACAATTGTTATATGGTTTTTAATTATTAATTATGCTTTTCAAGACAACATTCGTAGAGAGTGTGCAGATATTACAGGAGCTGTCTGTCTTTCATTACATACGTGAATGTTTTTGTCCCCGAATTGATATGTGTAAATTTCTACATGATGTGCAGTTGAACATCTCACATAGGCCAATGAGTAAGGACTTTTGAGTCACCCTGTATATAAAAAAATCTGGTATAGACTTGCACGTCAGGAAGATGTCCCAAAACACTTCACATGTGAAGTTTACTGTGAAGTGGGGTGACTGTATTTGTTGGCAGCCCAATTGCACACAGCAATGTCCCACAACCATGAAATGAATGATCAATTTTATTTGTGGGGGTTGGGCAGGACATCGGGAGAAACTCCCTTCTCTTTTCAAGTGGTGCCATAGGATCGTTAACATACAGTTGAACAGGAAGTTCAGTTTAATGTCTCACCCTAAGGACAGCACCTCCGACAATGCAACAAACCCTCAGCGCTACAGTTCACTTCACAAAATATCTTAATAATAATAATAATAATAATCCTTGCATTTGATATAGCGCTTTTCACGTCTCAAAGCGCTTCACAGAATATACTGTAAAGTGAATTGACTGTATATTTGTGGGTGAAACGTGGCAACCGAAAATATACAGTCAATTCGCTTTACAGTATATTATGTGAAGCTCTTTGATATGTCTCGAAGTCGTGATAAGGCACTATATCAAATGCAAGGATTATTATTAGTATTATCTTTGGTCAACATCCTCGAACTCCCTGACTCTTCTTCCCACGCTGCTCAGAAATTCCCATTGGCTCCGCAAAACACTTTGAGACGTTCATTTTGAGTGAAATGCACTACGTAAGTGCAAATTGTATGATTCTACTATTGCTCTTCTACCACTCCACAAACAGTTTCTCCTCTAAGCCACCGTCTCGTGCGGCGTTCCTCAGGGCTCTGTCCTTGGATCCCCTCCTCTTCAATATCTATATGCTCCCTCTTGGTGACATCATCCACAGACATGGGGTCAACTTCCACATGTATGCGGATGACACCCAACTCTACCTCTCTGCCTCTGCCCTTGACTCCAGGACCACTGCTGTCCTGACAGAATGTCTGTTGGACATCAATTCCTGGATGAGAGCTAACTTTCTTCAGTTGAACGTCAACAAGGCCGAGGCTCTCCTGATTCGCTCCTGTTAGTGCCTCCTCACCTCAGGCGATAACAGCATCACCATCTATGGTTGCATACTCAACCTTGCTGAGACAGTCTGGAACTTGGGAGATTTGTTTGACCCTCAACTATCCTTTCTACCCCACATCTGTACCATGACCCACTCTGCCTTCACCCAACTCCACAACATTGCCCGTCTCACACCGCAGGCCGCCGAAACCCTCGTACGTGCTTTCATTACATTGAAGCTTGACTCTGCAAACCCCTTGCTTGTCGGCCTCCCCAGCTCCTCCCTCCATAGGCTGCAGATCATCCAGAACTCTGTAGCCCCTGTCCTCTCCCGCACCAGGCTCCGTGACCCTATCACCCCCATCCTCGCCTGACTCCACTGGCTTCCCATCACACAGAGGATACAGTTCAAAATCCTGGTCCTCCTTGCCTTGCTCCCCCCTACCTCTGTGACCTCCTAACCCCCTACCATCATGCTCGCTCCTTATGCTCAGAGGGCCCCAGCCTGCTTCACATCCCTCCACCTCACTCCCTCCCTTGCCACCTTCAAGATCCGTCTCAAGACCTTCCTCTTCGATCGTGCCTTCAATCAACCTCTTTCCCCCCCCACCGATCTCCACCCTCCGGAAACACTGATTGTCCAGCGCCTTGGGACGTCCTCCCGACGTGAAAAGCGTAATACAAATGTAACTTTGTTGTTGTTGTTGCCCTTGATCGGTTAACCCGGGGCAGATGAGGGACTCTTTTTTTGGTTATCTATTCGGAAGCCTCAATTTCACTCGGCTTTTTCTACCGAGCCTTGCTTGGGGAAAAGCGAAAGGAGAAGCTTTAAAGTGATGAAAGAGAAGGAGGCGCATAAAAGCAGTGACTGAAAACTCATACAAAATGCATGAGATTTTTTTGTAAAAAAAAATCAATGTAAAAACATTTAAAGTGTAGAGGAAGGGGATGGGGAATGATATGATTCTTGGCAAAGCAGACACGTGAGGAGCAATTATGGAGTCTTGTAGCGTATCGGTTAGAGCACGTGCCTCGCAAGCGAGAGGACCCGGGTTCAACTCCCAGATGGGGCAAAACCACTCTATGGAATTTTTCTGAAATGTGTCTGAGTTGCGCCTCCCCTTCTGCTTCCAAATCCATCTGAAGACTTACCTCATTGACTGTGCCTTCAACTATATTCTCCCCCCAATTTCCCTATTTTCCTTAAGTGTAGTTCTGTAGCTCAGTGGTAAGAGCACTCGCCTCGCAAGCGAGAGACCTGGGTTTCATTCCCGGCAGGGCTAAACATCGGGCAAGTTTCCTCACTCCACACGCCTCTGTTTATCTAGCAATAACTGGAACCCGGTTGTTAGTCGATTGGCGGATCACTTTTCCAGGGGTAATAATCCCCTGGAATCAATCAATAAATAATAATAATTTGGTCACTCAATCCATGACTGTTTGTGGGACGCTACCGCATGAATTGCCTACCACGTTTCGCCCACAAAATACACAGTCAAACCATCCACTTTACAGTATATTGTGTGGAGCGCTTTGAGACGTCTCAATGACATGATAAGGTGCTATCTGGAGACTTACGGCACAGAAGGAGGCTATGCAGCCCATCGTGCCTTTGCCAGCTCTTTGAAAGAACTGTCAACTAGTCCTACTCCCCCGCTCTTACCTCATAGCCCTGCGAATATTTTCCTTTCAAAGATACCTATCCAATTCCCTTTAGAACGTTACTATCAAACCCGCTTCCACATTAATCGCAGATTATTACTATTATTATTAATACTACAGTCGCTATGCTTTACAGTACATTATGAAGTGCGAAGTGCTTTG